>NC_060254.1:10119227-10429921 GCF_921293095.1 Ischnura elegans
AAAAGTGATCGCTCGAGCGATCATTTTTTCTGAATCACACGGTCCCTCCCGCCGCCGCTTTTTGCATCATTTTCGATATCACATATCGTTGTCATAGGACCCGCATCACGAAAATATATAGCGTGTTCATGTTTACCTATGTAGTTCCCACGATTTTCAAACGATGCGCTGCAATCGCTCCATACGGGCATGCATTCTGATTGGCTGATATGGTGTTTCAGTGACGATGAACATAAATGGCAATTTCCACACTTTTTGATTCAACACTCAACGACCGACCTTGGTCTAAACATATTGTGTCATTTTCAAAGTAAAAAAAGGTAAAAAAAACACAATGTGTTGAAACTATTGTTGGTCGTTGAGTGTTGAGTTAAAAAGTGTGGATTTGTGTTCTTCATCATGGATGTAGCGCACTTAAGCAAAATCAAACCTGAAACAATTTTATACGTTTCAGTGACGGTTTTAGCGACGGAAAAACAGACAAGTGATGGGAATCCTCATCATTGGAGTGATCGCGAAAAACAATTGCGCGCGACGATCATTTGCGAGAGATCACTCTAGTAATCGCTCTAGTGATCACTCGGAAATGACGGATAAAATGATCGTTTTATTCAGGCTTAAGATGAGCAATTCCCGAAAAAAGAAGAAAAATCATCGAAGTAAAATACTGTTACCTATTCATGAGGAAATAAGGAATGAAACATGCCTGGAACCCACTTTTCCAACTTTTCTGTGTACTACTAACCTTTTCGAGCAACGCCGGGTGGCCTACTAGTTATTAATAATAATGATATCACCTTAACTGGTACCATTTCAACATAAGAGTCTTGGAAATACCCATTACAGCGAGATAGTGAATGAGATATCCAATGTAAGGGAAACGCGTGAAACAAAATTCCCAAATAAAGCCATAGAATCCTAAACTAGATGACTATTCGCCCAATTAATTACAGCATGAGTAGAAATTCATCCTCTACCACCGAGAACTCCTCCACATCCGAGTATACAAGCTCAAACCTTCTGGCGGACAGAAAACAAGAGAGCTTCAAGACGTCAGTCAGGAGTAACATGGCCACGCATACACGCGGGGAAAGGTCAAAGGGAGGGAAGACGGCGGAATGAAAACCCTCCCGACCCAAAACAAAGATTGATTCGACCCGACCCCGAGCCATTTTTTTTTCCACTCCCGGAGGCAACCCCTGAGCAATTTCTCCAGCGAGACGAAAGGGCAGGACTAACCCGGAAAACACGCCCACCGAGGCAGAGACAAGAGCAAGCGGAGTGGCAATACATGAATCAGGAAAGGGCACGATTTATCTCGGAGGAGCATAGGATGAGACCACTTAAATAGGTGGCGGCGAGGCAACGTTTTCATTCAGCAGCCACTCCAAGCGCACAAGAGGCCGCGGGAAGGAAGGCCGGCTCTCTCGGCGCACAAAACATTTTGATAAAGCGTGGCTGAGGGTCAAGCGGCGTGCTTGTTGATGAAGGGCTCCCGAATGGCGATTTCAACGGCTGTCACGCGGACTGGAGCGGGGGAGGCTAAGCTAGGAGGCGGGCAAGCAGGAAGGAGAGGATGCCGAGACGAAAATCCCGCCGAAAAAGAGGAATATCGGGGAGAAAAATGGCGGCGGGATGGGCGCGAGTCACTCAGACCCAAGTTCCCGCTCAACTTCAAGCAAGCAAGAAAGCATTCCATAGTGAAATGACCACCCGAACAAGAGACCACGCGAAAACCCCAAGAATGTTTCAAAGAAGGTACCAGTTTGAAAGAATATTTTTTCTGGTGTAATGGTTCACAGAAATTGGTAGAAATAAAAATACTAGAGCCGCGAGGAAAATTGTAGGAACCCCCATAAATGAGACAGAAGTTATAGGATAAAAATACGCCCAATGCTACCATTTACCTTAAACAATAGTTTCCATGTTTATAATTTCCATGGGAACTAAAGAACCTGGATAGCGTAGTGGTCTGCGCAGTGGCCCGGAAAGCCAAAGGTCCGTGGTTCGATTTCCGGTCCAGGGAAATTTTTTCTCATGGCAATTCTTGTATTAATAATTTCTAGTACATATTCAAAATTGCAAAGAAACTGAGTGTAAATGGAAGCTTAAGAAGGATTGTTGAAGTTCACTTGTGCACACTTCCATCTACCGATTCTATTTCACATTTTAAGCTCGTTAAATGATTCTCCTCTCCCTAAATATTATCCGTCATTCCTATTCTGCCCTATATAATTTCCATTTAACTAACATTTTCCGCAATTTTTTATAACATGACCTCATAATTTTTACCTCCAGGTGATGTGAAATTAAAGTTTTTGTGCAAAATTGCCAGTAACTTTTATTTTGATTGCATAACGATATCGGAACTAAATTTCTGCTCGGGGGTTATTCACAGATTTTATCGGAAACCCTGCGCCTTGTAGCGCGGACCGATCGACTGCTCGTATTTCACTCTCAAGTGGGTTCCAGGTGGCGCATCTGGCCACTCGGATATTTCACGGGGGCGCGCTGGCCACACCTGCGAACGCAGCGGCGGCCCACGCGCCCCAACCAAACAGCGCTCGCCGACGGCCGAAGCAGAGGTGGGGGCATGCGAAGGCGGGTCCACGACTTCGAACTATCACAGGCACGGACAGTAGGGCGGTCCGCGTAGGTATATACACACTGACGTAAGGAACTAACGACGTATACATCTCACAATTAAAGGCAAATACTGCTCAAATAAAGGTACGGTAAGTTATTTGGAGGTGGCAACCGATAGCTCAGGTCGATATATGATCTAAGGTTTTCCCGGCGTATTCGGTGTAGAAAAGTTTCTCGGGTTTTAAATCGGTTGATGTTATAATAATAATAAATTATTTTTTTATTACTCCAATCAATACAAAAGTACAGAATAGAATTGATTACATACAAAGGAGTAACTTTAGGTAGCCATTAAGGAGAACCTGTTTTATGGTTACCATCATTTACAAAAGGTCATGCTAACATAGAAACATTAGGCACAGCATTTGAATTGAAGTAGGTACGCACATGTATTACATGGTATTACATCAAAGAAAATTATCCTTCATACTTTGCATTGTGAACAACCAAGACTGTATATTTTTCATAATTGAGTTATTATTTTTTCATTTCAGACATGAATCAGGTAATAAATTATACACTTTTGGGCCTATAAACAAGAAACAACGTTTATATAGAGTAAGGTTAGGTCTAGGTAAAGAAATACGAGATCTTCGTAGGGTGAAGGAAGGACGGTTGTATACCTAATAATAACCCCGTATTTCCACTTCTCATAAAAAATCGACGTAAAACCTTGTAAACAAAAAGATGTCTCAAGGGGAGCAAACCTATACTACAAAACCTGTTCTCCATGTCTCCCGACTTTTCGATCAGCGACTTGCTGTCCATCATCTGTGAGCGAGTCAGCGAGTGTTCATTTCACTCACTCGTCACTCCAACTGCACTCGGTCGCTACTTTAGTATTCCAAGACTTCACTCGAGTGACGTTGCTCCCTCGGACTGCCCTCGGAAACGAGTGACCTGGGTTGGACACTCCAAGTGATCACTCAAATTGAGTGAGCAAAATTAAATATGTCTGCCGTTATCACCTCGCATATTTAAAGCGGAATATTGGGAGTAAAACGATATCCACCCACAATATTTAATTCCAGCGATTTAAATAAAGCATGATTAAACGATTATAATTTAGTTTAGAGGCGGCAGTCGTTTTAATTAAGTTTAATTAACGTTTCTGCCGATACCCCATTGTTTCCACGGGTCCGTGATTTGGCATAATTTATAATCAGATAATAATTACTGATTTTATGAATGGAAATCTATATGATATAGCAAATATCATAATCTAGATATACTAATTTGCATTTGTGCATCATTTTACTTATTTTATCGGCTCTTATTCAAAATACATAAACATTACGGGGACCTTACTGACTGGCTTTGATTCGGCTTGGGTTGTGATTTGTAAATCAACTTACAATGACCATATAAACCATCTTCTGAATTATCATCTGCAGAAGATTCTCTGAGGATGAACAGCTATTCGCTGCTCGAAACGTCGGGAGACATGGAGGACATCAACCGGTGGAAAACCCGAGAAATTTTTCTGAAAGCTGAGGTAATTTTCCCCATTTGCCCCCCGGCGTCGACATTAGCGTGCTCTTAACGAAAAGCGCTAATGAGCACGAATCTTAACGTCGTGAATATGATACCAACCCAAAATACCAACGACGCGTATATACATGCTGACATAAGCTACTAATGACGTTATATCTCATATTTGGAGGCAATTATTGCTCAAATAAAGGCATTTCTGGGCCGGAACTAGGAGTTTTGTAGGGAAGGCAAAAATCAGTTTGCCCCATCCCCTCCCCTGATACCTCATCGCTCCCACCCTTGCCATCCTTCACCACCACAATATTATAGGTACAGCGGTACGCTATTTTTTAGATTCGATAATTGAAATTACATACCGTATGTTTGCTTTTAGGAAGTTTTATTAATATTATCGTTTAATTTCAAAATAAATATTTGTAATAATTCAGCAAAAACAAACTAATAAATCTTTTTAATAAACTTTTCAAATTTTGCCACCCCCTGAAATTTGCCGTCCGGTGCAAATGTACACTCTGCCCCGCCCAAGTTCTGAGCCTGAGGTATGGTATGGTATTTGCAGATATCAACCGGCAGTTGAGGTTGATTGCGCCATGTGAAAGGAAGGTTGGAGAGAAACCCGGCGACGGCCCCGACGTGTCTTAAACGAAAGGTACCAAGAAGACCAAGTCTTAACATCCCATCCGACGGACGGAATAATGTACTTGAAGCGCCCTCCACGAAGCACTCATAGGGAGGGATAGAGGAAGCCTCTGGAAAAAAAACTCTTCCACAGCCTGGCTTTGAACTGGGACCCACAGGGAGAGAAGTCTCAAATAACGATTCAAACTTTTATCTTGAGCGATGGCGATATCCCACCGATTGATGGGAACTTGATGGTGGAAGGAGACACCTCTTAAAGATTTTAACACACTTCAATGAAACATGCACCAAAACAGGTTTCAACGGGTAACTGTCATTCAAAAACGCCGATGAATACTTGATTTAAGTACAGAAAATCATTAATTAGGTGCTTTAATTTTATTGTCATGTTTGAAAACCTCCACAAAATAAAGGCCGAGTAATTTTTTCATTGTAGAAGCTTGTTTTATAACTTGTCAAAAATTGCTTTTTTTCGTACATTATGAGGATATACGCCGACGTAAATATTAACTACACAGATAGTTGGATAGTTATAGTTGGGAAAGATATATTTAGCACATATCATACAGAAGACTTACGAAAAATTTCATACAGTTTTTCCAAAATTTCATGTATATCGCTCATTTCAAATTACCGAACTCTCTCATGTTTATCATGATATATATTTTACAATTCGAGTTAATAACTCTTTTTTTATTTTTTAAGTCACTAGTCCCAATTTTTCCACAGTTAATATGCTTCCTAAATAAAAAAATTCAATCCCTTCTTTCATTTTTTATCTCCCTATTTTAATTAGTGATGTATTATTCTCTTCTGCTGTAAACTAATGTTACAGCATTCTACGTACTTATTTTCCACTGACTCTCACTCATAAAACGAAATATATGCATTTTTTACGATCACTTCGTCAGTTGCCTAAATGGAATGGGGAATGAAGAATAGTGTCCGATGGATGAAGCAGGAAAGCGGATAAGACGGAAGGACGAAGATAAGGCGCACAATCCGAGTAGGGAGTTAGGAAAGGGAAGGAATGCATAAAGGCGATCGAATTACGGCGAGAGAGGAGACGAACGGACGAAGCGATGGGAGAGAGGCGCGACGTCTTCTATATACGAAACGGGGAGGAATCCGCGCTCCACTCGGCACGAAGCAAAGCAATGAATCATGGGAAGCATTCCGGCGCGGCATATTCTCAAATAGACGAGAGAGAGAGAGAGGGAGTTCCTTAAAAGTTCAAGCAAAGGCGAGAGAAAAATGTGCTCGCGGAAGAAGGCGGGCAACAGCTCAGCGCGGGTCAGTCGTCGGGAGGATGAAGGAGGAGAGAAGAGGATTAAGAACGAGGTCGAACGCGCGGACGTAGCGGGGCAAAAGGTGAAGCGAACAATATTGAAAAGGACCGTTTGTTGGAGGGATTAGGCGCGTCTCGGATGGGTGGGTAGAATTAAAAAAAATTAAAATAAAATAAGAAGAATGAAGAGGATTGGTTGGGGGAGATGCATTGGAGAGAGAGAGAGAGAGAGAGAGAGAGAGAGAGAGAGGCTTAAGCCGGAGAGGTTGCAGTACAAATACGTGCAAGAATGCTCCTCGGCCGGGAAGCATGAGGTTTTACTGGAGGGTTCCTCTCTCTCTCTCCTCGCGGGAGGCCTTCCATCACTCTTAAAAGGAACGCACACTGACAAATAACAGATTGGAACCGATGAAATCAAACGCTTAAGCATGCTCAAGAGTGGAGAGGTAACGTGAAAAGGCGGGTGGTAGGTATGTACATTGACATGTTCACGGGACGAAGGGACGGCTCGTGTCTTCCCGAGTGTTCCGCACGTCCATCCACGGAAATAAAGTTTTCTCACGGCTCAAATACCTCTTCTTAGTGGTCACGGTAGATCGATATATAAACCCGAAAAATTCCAATTCCTAAGAACGGATCAAGTCGAAAAATATATAAAATCGATTTGACAGCCATCCAATTTCCAACAATACATCACGATCTTTTTTTTCTTCCATTTTCTGGTACTTCTATTCCAAAACCTTTGTACTAATGTACAAGGGTGAATCCAGGATTTTTTCTGGGCGGGGGGGCACTAGGGTCCGACAGGCAAACGGTCTTCTCATATTTGGGATTAATAACTACACAGAGAAATTACTGTATGAAGTATACTCTTTATTTTGGTAAAAAGTTACTTTTTTCGAGCGCTGACTAGCGAATGATCACTGATCGGAATTGATGATTGGATAACGGGACCGCATTGGAAAACCGTCTATTTTTTAAGCGTCTGGATGGGGGGGCACGTTCCCCCTAATCCCCACTACATCTGCCTATGCTAATGTACATTGAAACCATTTTCGACATATTATAACCCAAGTTGGCACAAGAATGCTAGCTAAAGATGTTGCCGAGAGGCGATATCGATAGATGCCGAAAAATTCCAATTCCTACCAACGGATCAAGTCGAAGAACGTAATCGATTTGACAACCATCCAATTTCCAACAATACATCACGATCTTATTTTCCTCCCATTTTCAGGAACTTTTACCCCAAAACCTTTGTGTTACCGTGCATAAAAAAACTATAGTCTACACATAACCCAAGGAATTATTGGTTTGGCCCATGCATGCTAGCTAAATATGTTGTGGAGAGGCAAATTCTCTGAGAAGAGGCTGCTTACTCTCATTCGTTACACATAGCAGGGGAATATGGCCTGAATACAGAGATCGACCATTCCGCTTAGAATATGCATCAACGCTAAGGGAATCATGCTTTACGGCTAAGCTGAGGAAGTCTAAAATGTACATGATTGGGTACAAATAAATATAAAATTCTTAGAGCTAGGCATAACGGCTCGAAGATACAAGTAAAAGACGGTTGCTGTAAGCATATATATCAGCGTAAGGCTGAGCATTGAATGAAAGTTAAATTATCAAGTAAAAATGCTACTTGAGGAGAGCGTGAGGCTTTAACCTGCAAAGCGGAAATTTTCCAGATGGGAAATTTACCAAGCTAATCTTTAATAACATGATAATGAGATTTATTTCACGCCTTGACTACAGAGCAAGCACTACTATCATCACATAGAGCGAAAAAAATATATAAATTATAATGGTGATTCTACAGATGAACCTTACAACATTCTTCCCGAGAAAAATTACTTCCTAGTTTAAGAAATAAAATTCCAAGAAGTCACGATTCCTATATAAACCAGGGTATCAAAAAGAGGCCCTTAAACACTAGTGTTGAATAAGGTTATGCCATTTAAAATGATGCAACCGCTGGTTAGAAGTCCCATTCAATTCATGAAACAGCACTGTACGACCAATTAGTATCGGCCAAAGATATCGCAAGATGAAAACTACTTTTCACATTCTTCATCAAATAGTGCTAAAAATAAGATGCGAGAACACGAAGAACTTAACATTACAACGGAGCGAATTAGCGAGAGAAGTTTCAAGCACAAGAATATGTAAAACCTTCAGATTAAATATGAGACATGAAATGATTTTTTTTCTACTTGAAAGTTATAAATGCGAATAAAAACGACGATTAACTAAATTTACTACGATTCAGTAAGCAATCAAGCCAGATACAAATTTATTGACCTTAGTACTAATATCTCGTTCACAACTCCGAAAGGCAATTAGACTGGTTTAATGTAGAGCCAGGATGGAAAGCTTAGTTGGCAAAATCTCAAGACTAGAACGTCATAAGTCTTCTCTACATAAGAACGACGCGAAGTAAAGCAAAAGTCTGAAAGGCACAAATGGAAGTTCTGCACGAATGAACACATAGTATCCCGTCAGATACTTCCATTAAAAATCAATCCTTTACCTACTGAATCGAATCGTGTTCCATACGTCATTTGAACTTAACAGATAACGTCAACAGGGAGAAAATTATTTATCGGTGAGAGAATCAATTTCTTTCCATAGACAACGTGAGAACGAAACAATCTAAACTGGTCTTACAGTTTAGATTGTTTCGTTGTAGTACAGCGAAGTTTACCTCAAATATTGACTAGGGAATAAATAGTTAAAAATAAATTTCGCATAGTGGGACGAATACTTCTAGTAGAAAAACCAATATTCCGATAGAATTGCTCATAAAAAGTTCTTCAAAAATCTCTGCGTTGAATTTATACACACGAAAAATATCCATTGGAATTCCGCCTAGAGGGAGAAATAAATAGCCAATTAAGAATCAGGTAGGCGTGCTGGTCACCCACCCTGAGGGACCGGGTACAAATCCCGGGGGTGGCGAGGACTTTTCTGACCCTCCCCAATCCCTGCTTGAGTGCTTTGTGAAATGCACTTTATGAACAACACTCCGTTTTCAGACCGAACGTTAAGCTGTGGTCCCGTTGGCGCCTTCCGTTAATAGCTAGCAAAGGCTGACGCCGGGTTTCTCTCCACCCTTCTTCACCGACCCTTCCCTCATGACGTAGATGACTTTAGCTGTCGGTCACCTCCTCCAAATAAAAAAATAGTGAAATTAGTCCAACACGCACAAGATGCGCGTGAACAAAAAGGGAAGATTTTGAATAACTCTCCAGATGAAGATAAAAAAATAGCAGAAAATGGCCCGTGAGAAGGATAATGCGGCACAGTACATACGCAACCATATCGCTGGATAACTAGAGAATGAAGGTGATGCGTGGAAATTATATAAACTGATTAAGAACATCTCAAGAGGCGTAATAGCTCTGAATTTCCCAACCCGTGAACAACTGTGGAGCATGTGAATACTTATGCGCGAAAAGGATTTTTCACTAGGAATTCAAATCGCATTTACCAAATTTATTAAAAGCAATTGGCAAATAGCATAAAAATACAAATTACAAGGAAAAGACCTTCATTATTCAGCCGATCCCTCACAAGTAAAAAAAATATAAAAAAAGCGAAAGTTGCCTCCCACTAATTGTACGAGTTAGTGACGTCATTAGTTAGTGACGTCGTCTCATACACCGATTCCAGAGAGAACCGCTCATTGAAGGGAGGAAAACCTCACAGAGAGTAAAAACAACAACGACTCACGCGAGTCCGATGCGCGACCTAGCTGAGAGGCATTGATCCGCTCTTTAGGAGTCAATGACGTCATCAACTAATCTGCGAACGAATAAAACCGCATATTTTTTTGCGAATAGCTCGAGAAGTAGGGGGGGGGGGATCAGAAAACGAAAAATATGGGTTTATTTATTTTCCAAACTCTTATCATAATGCAATTTCGTTCTTTCCCAGCGTGTAAAACTGGTGAAATATTTCAGGTTTTCCACCGGTTGAGTTGCTTGTAGGCCGACATTTCGATGGCTGCCCCTGACATCATCCTCAGGGGACGACAATCCGAAAATGGTAACCTCTTAAATCAATGGTAATAGACAATTTAAGAAATTAGTGAACGAGCTGATTACTCGATATAACATAATATTACACATGTAACGAGAAAACTGAGATGATACTCTAAATGAACTGCATGTGGCAAAGAAGAGTTTTTCTGCGCCAGCAATTAAATAAGGGGAAAGGCAAAAGGCAGGTTGTCATAGTGGAATCAATCGCTTTACAGGGTTCCCACTCTAGCTGAATTATAAAATTCACTGTTTTTCCAGGTTTTCACGGTCTAAATGTCGTCAAATTCGCGGTCTGTTGATAAGCCATTGTAGGCAGAAATATACATGACGTAACGATCACCGGCCGTACGTCAACCAAAAATTTAACAAACGCAACAGACGCCGTGAAAGCAAATGCAGCAATGAAAGTGCTCTCTCTCATGACGTCACATATCGATATCAAAATTCAGGCCCGGCTAAAGGGTGTGAGTGGGAAAATGGAGGGTGACAGGGATGTGAAAAGGTGTCCGATTTGTTTTGCCAGCGGTTGTGTGGGAACCATATTATAGGCCACATCTTGAGACAGGATGGCCTGATGAAGTCAATCGTCGAGGGACAGGTGGAAGGCAAGAACGGAAAAGGAAGACGTAGAACAAAATATATGGAACAAGTAAAGAAGAATGTGAAAGAGAAGAACTACGTAGGTGTGATGAGATTATCTGATAGGAGAACTGAGTGGAGAGCTGGGTCAAACCAATCCTAGGATTGTTGACCAGTGATGATGTGGGAACCCTAGTTTTAGAACCCTTCAAATCGAAATGACTCCGATGAAATGGGATATCAAAGGTCCTGGACTCACGCAAAACCCTCTCCGCCACTGGTAACGCGTCTGACGGCTACAGTTTCGCCAGGGAGGAAGCCGATTGGAACGCGGTTCGGCTCCCAACCGCGCCATCCAGTCGGACAGAAGTAAAGGGACCGGACGCGGCAAAAAAATGAATAGGCGAAATAAATCAGCCGAGAAATCCATAGTGCGAGGGCCTTTTAAGCATAAAACTTAAGAGCCGACGGCAGGGAAGTGTTACGAGAGGCGATCCGGGAATAAAAAGTGCAGGTTAGGGTGGCGATGGGTGGTCGGAGCGGGAAGCCGCCCGCTGCTTGGCCGTCGTAACTCAGCTGCCCGCAGTGGGAGGCCGCCTCTACGGTGGTGCATGCATGCGAGAGCTGCCAGAGCGACGTCCCACGATTGATGATGGTCCCTTCGGTCACTTCCGAGCACCACCATCGGTGCCAAATACATAATTTGATGGCACCACCTCGTTAGATACCGCGCCCGCACCCATAATCGCGGCGGAGCAGGCGTTGCACCCAGGGGATGCCAAAGACCCACTCCCCCTCGGTCAAATACGCGAGATTCGGGACCAAAACGATTCGTGTTCCATCCGAAATTCCACGATAGCTCCCCGTTCATCAAGTTTCGGGGAGGGAATGGAACGCACGACGTTGGGTTATCGATTTCGCAAACAAACCCCGCCCGCCTGATTGATGACGAGCACCTTCCACAGAAGTGTTGGAGCCTATGGAGCAGACACATGGCTCATGAGGAATGTGGATAGAAAATGGTGTGCACAAAATATATATAACCAATGGAGAAAGGTTTGAGGATGTGCTCGATAATTTAACTACGGTAACTTCGTACGAATTCGATTCGAAAACGATTCGTACGAATTCGACCCGCTTCGTGTTCCATCCGAAATTCCATGATAGCTCACCGTTCATCAAAGTTTCGTGTAGGGATAGCAAGACGTTGTTGGGCTATCGATTTCGCAAAGAAACTCCGCTCACCTGATTGATGACGAGCAGACCTTACAGAGGTGTTGGAACCTATGGCGCAGAAACATGGGCCATGAGGAATGTGGTTAGAAAAAAGATGCATTCAAAATATAACCAATGGAGGAAGGTTGGACGTGGTACCCGATATGATTTAACAACGAGAACATCGAAGAAAGCCATCTGTTTACAAATATATAAACTTTTAAAACCTAACCTCTCAATTCAACATTTAAGTACATTAAACTTCATTCATGCCATAAATACCATTCCATAAGCATTTTTCTCCAATAATCAGGACTTTTTCTCCTTGGATATTATCCCCGTTTGGAAATCGATGTAACTCGTCCGTCTCAGCAAAAACCCACATTCATTAAACAAGAAATTAAATAAACCAGCGATTATGTTTTCGGTTTTTTATAAATTTTCCCTAATCAGGAAAGTTTTAGAGCTGCAACTTCTGGCAAACACAACTCGCTAGCAAAGGAATCGTTCATGAACTGGAAAGAGTTGATAACAGAATCATTATAAAAGCATTAAGGCTAGTAAGGGTAGTAAGGAGTATGAAATGAAGTGCAGCGCCTCACAATGCATGAACATGTAAACGTAAGCAGGAGGACGGGAAAATTATGGAGGCGTTCCAGATGAGGGTGTGGAGAAACGTGGAGAGGGTGAAATGTACGGAGAGGCGGAGGAGAGACGAAGTGCTGGACATGGTGGGTGAGGAGAGGAAGCATCTTCTTGTAGACGAGATAAGGAAGAGACGGAAGGTTTACATTCAGCGATTTCTCAACGGGAAGGGAATGTAAGAAACAGTGATAGAAGGAAGAGTATTCGGCAAGCGCAGGAAGGGAAAGAAGAGAATAGGATTTTTTATCAAAATAAAAGGGAGTAGGCCTTATTTTGAATCATAAATTCTTTCCTCTTCCTTAAGGAGTGTAAGCCGACGTCGGTAGCTCTTTGATTTCGCAAATAAATCCCGCCCATCTGATTGATAACGAGCACAGTGTTGAAGACTATGGAATATGGTTTATGAGGAACGTGAAAAGAAAAATCTGAGTACCTTGGAGTAAATACCATCACTCCGTAAATTTAGTTTACCATACACGAGGTGCCCACTGCATGAAGGTGGAGAAACGACGAAGTGCTTGACATGGTGGGTGAGGGCAATTCACCGCTGGTACGAATTATAATTACAATCCCAAATGGATTTAATAAAAAGGATATTTCACTAAGCCAGCTACATATTTCGTTGGCATAAGCACAGCAAACAGAGTGGTGTGTCTCTGCAATCAACATTAAACACAACAAATAAATAGATAAAACGAAAGAAAGTAGACCTTATTGTGAATTGAAAATGAATCACAATAGGGTAGTTTCCTTCATGAGAGAAAACGAAAGGCATTGATTACGATTCGTTACCCACCATTAGTGTAATCATAATATACGAACTACTTGGTTTTAGAAATCCCAGTTTAGACGAATGGCAATGGTCAATTTTAGCCGCATGTGAAAATGGCCAGATAGACGTCAATGCGATGCCACTCCACATGACGTCACAGGGACCTAAATGCTATACGAGTAGATAGGAGTTTAACTCGTCTGAGATTGTCAATGCATTCATGAGGCACAGAGCTCAGGGACACATCTATTAATTATCACCCATTAAAACTGCCTATGGTCGGAAAGTTTCCTTCGTTTGATAGGGTAATAATAATCCTTATTTAAGCCAAGCGCTGCCTCCTAGCTGGGTACTCTGCTACCTGCTAGCAGCCAGCATCGCAGCGGCACACAATATCCTCGCCCAAAGGTCACCTCACACGGCGACAGCGGGAACCAGAATGCAGTCACACGGGCTTTTCCCAGCATTCATACTTAGCCGTCGCGTTTTCGGGCGCTTGAAAACTTTCAGTTTTCATTTAATCGCGAAAAATAGATGTCGTCATTTAAAAATCTAAAAGCGTGAATTGCGTACTCCAGGAGTAATAATCTTTCAATTTAGGCAATGAAAAAATAATAGGAAACCACCCTATTCGGAAGAGGAGACGGGCCGGGGTAAGCTTCAAAACAATTTGCATTAACCAGTAGAATACTTAAATTGTCCCCCATGCGGCATTGGGTTACCATATCCGCACATTCGAAAGGATTAACCATTGCGGACATGGCCTACAGTAAGACGCCCTCAACGCGACTGGGAGGTTCGCGGGGAAACACACAGGACGTGCCGGCCGCACCGGAAGCTGACGTCGACATAAATCATGCGACGAGGAGGCAAGGAATACGCAAAAGAGGGAGAAGAATCTCTGGATTGTAACTGACCGAACGGAGAGAACTCTCCGCCACAGGCAATGTTTGAAAAAGAAAAAAGAGAAACGACAGAAAAAAATGGTGCATACGATGCAACGCATTCTCTTGAGAACAAAGTAGAAAACAAAAAATTGGAAGCTTCATTCATTCACTTAGGCGACATTTAATCGTTTTCAAAAATATCCGCAGCGATTACAGCGGCTACGTGTGCAGAACAATCAATTTATTTTCAATATTTGCAACGGAGTATCAGCACCCGCGAGTAATAGAATGAAAATTTATGAATTTGGTAGATTGTATCGCCACGAATATAATACAATTAACAGCCCCAATAATAACTTATTTCTCCGTTAAATTCGGATTCCTCTGCCTTCAGCGACACGCGTGGCGACTTGTGTAAAACCATTTAAACCTCGGTGGACAAGAGCGCATTTAGTGGCTAACTAGAGGGTCCCTACAGGTATCGTGTTGGGAGCTATCTGAACGCAGTGAACTCCCCACCTCCGCCACGGGATGAATACAATAAAAAACAGTTGAAATAAGAAGTGGCGCTGACGAGGGAAAGTACTCAGAACAGGGTTGGAACAAATACTAAAATGCAAGATTTTCCAGTCGTCTACAGAATTTGAAATAACTCACGGCGCATTTAAACGGGTTAACTTAAAGTCGCCAAACGCGACGCCATACGGTAGAGGGATCCAAATTTATCGAGGAAATAAACGACAGTTAGAGCTGTTCACCAAAATTAATACAGAAGATGTTATAATCTTCCCGAATTCGTAACTTTTGAATCACCTGAACTCGTCGCAGCGTTGTGGCAACTTCGCAAGCATCGGCAAACCAGACATTTCATTAAGCTAGCTACATATTCCGTTTAAGCAGTGCTGAAAATTAAATTCATCGTTAGACTATGGCAGGCACTATTAAATGCAACTTCGCAGGATAAGAAGCACCAAAAGATAGATCAATTAATTTTCAATATTTCCAATAGAGTATACATAGTAGTTGCAACGCGCGAAAATTCCACAGGGAAAAAAATCATTCGCCTTGAGCGGTGAATCAAGGTGAATGATTTTTTATCCCTGTGAAATTTTCGCACAATTTGTGCATTGCGAGTGGCACCGTAAAATTTTCACCATACCTGGTCCCGGTGTACTTAAATTAGCAGTAGCAATATTTACACAAGGGAGTATAACTACATATATCCACGAACAACTACCTACCAGAAATCATTTCTAGTAACGGCATCTAAATTTTGGAATTCTCTCCTTGAGGATCTAAAACAGAAGGGCTCTAACCATGCATTTAAATATAAATTATACATGGCTTTACTCAATAGAGAGCGAAAATAAACTCCTACATAAACTACAGCCAATATATTCCGTGTGTTGTCAAATTTCAATCCTTGTTTACGTGTCATTTCTTTATTATTTGTGTATCAAACAACTTTATTGTTATTAGTTGATATTTTCATGAACTTTGTGCTTTTGATGAGCCAATTATTGTAAATTGTGTTTTTGCTCCAAGGGTACACCCAGAGTATGAATAGATTTATATTTTACTCTATTCTATAAGCCCATAGAACGTATCGGTCTACTCAGCATATGTATCGCATAGTAGTCGCCACAAGGGTGAGGATGTCTTGCTTGGGACGGGACGTACCTGCTTGGGATGGATTCAATAAAAAGGAAATCGAAATAAAAAAATGGCGCGGAGAAGGCAAAGCATTCCGATCGGGATTGGTTTTCTGTCCGAGAGTTGAAAGGAAGGAAGGGTGGGGGGGGGGGGATTAGAGTCAGTCGCCCGGGAGACGGGCTGGAAGGATATTGGGCGCTGAGGAGGATAAACGGCCGCGCGGACGAAAGGCAGAGCCACCAAGCGGAAGGAAGAGGTACTCCATTGGGCGGGAATGATTGTGCAGGATTGGGGATGAGGGCAGGAAGCGACGGGAGGTCAATAAGTCAAATTCTTTCGAGGCAAGAGGTGTGCATTTAATTATAGGTTGTCAACCCTGCCGGATCTCGGAGTAAGGTACATTTCGGGCCGCGGCAGTTGTCGGGATGAGGAGGAAGGAAGAAGAAGATGAAGAAAAGGAGTCGCAGGTTGACGCGGGAGGACAACGCGTGGAGGAGGGAGTCAGTCAAAAGGGGATGAGGGAGAGGTCCAAAGATGGATGCGAGGGGCAGATAAGGGCCCGATGCTACGCAGGGGAGGGAAGAGAAGGGCCCAACTATCCATCCATTATAGGAAATAACAGGCAACGAAAATACAGAATGAAACCGCGAGTGGAAAAGAGATAAGCCACTGTCAAAAGGTAAATATTAAATGATTTATACTCGGTTTATTCAGGGAGCGAGTGTTATCGTCCACTTTACACAGGGACCCTCCATCAATAACAATGTCGGAGGAAATGAAGTTAACTGTTATTTTAAATGGATTCTATTTAAATGCTTTACGCGAGGTGACACAAATTGAATTGATTATTCGGAAGGCCAGAGGGAGTAGACGCTGGTCTAACAGTATTTTCCCTCCATCAATAAAAAGATAATATCATCGATTACCTTACGGTGAGCAAAGAAAATGCTGGATGCAGAGAATGTGCGGTCAAAAGAAGGGGACGAGACAAAGAAGAGGAGGCCTTTCGAAATCCATTAGTATTCAAAGCTGAAAATCTTCCGCGAAGAATGAGAAGGCGAAATTCGCACTCGGGAAGGCAAGGGTGCTGCAATTGTACTTGACGAGGTCTTCACACGTGATGAATGGGATAAAAAGAAATGGGCTACGACAAGATGGTAATCTGCTTCAAAGACAAGGTAATAGGTTTAAAAAAATGGTGGGTAATACTTGACGAGCCTTTCAGAGCCAACAACATCCTCAGAGAAAAAAAAAACGGAAAATACATATCAAATCGAAGGAGTTCAATTGGAATCGCGGGAGTGGCATGAATTAAATCAATTTCCAATGAGATGACAGCGAGACATCTCCACAACCGATTTCCTCCAACTATCAAATCCATTGTACAGCTAAAGTGTATGATCTTGACGAGAGATCTTAAAATGCAAAAGTTTAAATCCACAACTGAACCGGCAACAGAGATGCAGAGAAGAAGAAGAGAATGAGTGCTGGTAAGCAGTGCTACATAACTCCTACCATATGACAATCACAACCACATTTCAATAAACAAGCGATACCAAGAGCAGCCACGCACAAATTCCTAGGAGTGATTTTAGACAGTAAATTAACGTTTATTCCCCATCTTAAATATTGCACCAGTAAAGCAATAGCAGTACGTCAAGCCATCTCCGGTCTCTCAACCCCTACTTCTCCACTTTCCCACAGCTCTCGAATACGGCTGTACAAGAGCATCATCCGACCGGTCGTACTGTATGCATACGAGATTTTTGCCAAAATTAGATCCATTCGCCGAAAACTGGAAATCATCCAGAATAAATCACTTTCACTCAATAGAACAATGTCACCAGTGGGGGTGTTGAACCAACTATCCATGGCAAGGATGACAACTAACCAATTAAGTGTATAAAGGTTATCTTTCCATTTTTATATGGTATTAAATATAAAGAATTATATTGATACAATATATTAGAAAAAACTTTAAAATACTAACCCGATCAAAATAAAAAAATTAACGAAAAATATTTTTTATCAGACCTGTATCTTGACTAACAAGTTGCACGCTAAAAATATAGCCGGTTGATTTAATCATTTAGAGATTAATTCAGTGACATTAAACACCAATAGCATCAATAATGTAAGAAATATCACGTGGCTGGTTTCGCATTTTAGGCCAACCACAGCCAGCAGCAAATAGGGTGGGGATTATTATAACTATTGCGGACTTGCATAAAAACAAGGTTTTCCCCATATGCCCCGCAAACGTGGCGGCAAGATCGCGAGCTCTTCCCTCGGCGAATAATCCTGCGCCCGAAGCGACTAGATGTACTAGGAGAAAGGAAAATTGAAACCACAACACATGAAGAAGATTTCAACAGATAGCATGCCATGACTACGAACAGTCTCCTCTAGAGAGAAAATCGCCGTCCATCATAAAAGTTTGTAACTTGGGCCATAACCTTGCCCCGATGGAAAGTCTTGCATGCTCCTATGATCCTTAGAGCTGCAATGGCGCGAGTACTTAATTCTCAATTACCCCCGTTAGGGTCACCCATGGTATAATGGGTCAAAGGGCCGAACCAAGAAGAAAGGTTTTCAAAGCGCTGGTGTCACGCAAAGAACACTGTTGTAAAGAAAGCGGAAAAACACACCAACTATCTCTTCCCTGAAAGCATGCGACTATAATCAAATGGGTGTCGGAAACTCATAGAACAGGGCCCGACCCTAAATGGTAGATGTGTAGGGAAGGGAGGAAGGATTATGAAGGCAGAATTGAAAGTGGAACATGAAATAGTAGAACAATGATGAGGCCGGGCAAGCTACAAAATAGAAAATATCAAAAGTGAGATGGAGAAATGGAGAATAGATATTTTGGTACTGATAATGAGTGAGGTGAGATTGTGGGAAAAGGGGATAGTGGGGACACAAATAGCGATTGGTACAGAGTTATTTATAGTAGCAGGGGGGAATCTTGGGGAAAATGGCCGCACTGTAAACAAGAGAGTGAAAGAGCATCGGAGCTGCATAAGACTTAGCTGCATAAGGTAGCGGGACATAGCCTCACTAATAATAATGTTTTTTTTCACTTCAGAAAGACCTGATTCCTCCAACGGACATCGAGATATCTTCGAAGAAGTCAGGGTGATTAAATTTGAGAACAAAAACGCCAACGCGACAACAGTTTTGTCTTGAGTTCTACCTGGAGACCTATCTTCGTTTCAATTAAGAACAAGAGATGCTTATCAATAATTAACGTAAAAAAACAACAGCGATTAGAATATACACCAGGGAATAAAGTTCGCCACGAAAAAACATTTGGCCCAGCTGGAATATGAACCGGGATCTCCCGATTGCGGGTCAGGCGTGTTAGCCAGTACAGAGCAGAGCCAGAGCAAGGCTACTAGTCTATAAAAAAATCAAAACACCCGAGTTTAAGAACCTCTATCGTCTAAACGAAGCAATCAACTTAAATGCAACAAAAAGGAAACGATTATTTATTTATGGGTTGGATCATTTAATTCAAAACATTTTCGACTCCATAATATTTCCTGTACAGTAGAACCTCGGATAACGACCACAATCCGTTCCAGAAAGCTGGTCGTTATCCGAAATGTTCGCTATCCGAAACAATTTTCCCCATAAGAAATAAAGGTAATAGGAATAATTGGTTCCTAGCTCCTACTGACTCGCTATTATATGAAAGTTACTGGCTATTTAGGTATTGTATTACATTGTATTACTTGTAGACCTACTATTGTCGACATTGTATTACTTTGTATCCATTTGAGATCGCACAGCACCGAACACAAACATGACCGCTACTCCTCTGTTCGCTAACCGAAACTTTGTTCGCTGTCCGAGGCAAATTTTTAGCGAAATGTTTGGTCGTTATCCGAATTGTTCGTTATCAGAGGCGTTCGCCAACCGAGGTTTCACTTTACTTATTTTTTCTAAAAAACCCGTACCCGTTTTTGCGCGTAAAATGAAGTTGCCCAACTTTGCTCGCTTGGTATTCACGTAGCTTTCGTTTACACTGGCTAACACGCCTGACCGGCGATCGGGAGATCCCGGTTTGAATTCCGGCTGAGCCGAATGTTATTTCACGGCGAACTTCGCGCATTTGATTTGCATCCGTGCGAAAGACTGCGCACAAAGTCATTTGCACCATGCAGTTTTTTAACGATTAAAAAAAACTGAAATTACGTATTGAAAATATTTTTTTTTTTACCATGAAGCCACGGAAACGTTGACACTTAGAAACCGATTGACCTGGTTTGAACCAACATAAAAATTCATGAAGTTGAGTACAATTTTAAGCCCATCGAAAACAAGTTTTCAAACATATCCGACGAATAAAAAAATAACAAAAATCCTCCTCAAGGGCACGGCAAAGCCGAAAAAATGTAACTTATGGCTTAATGATATCTTCAATGCACTTAGTTCAAGTCTAGTGCGCTGTCAACGTGGTCGTGGGTGGCCGCGCGTGCCGAGAAAAGAGCAAGACGGCAAAAGAATTCACTTTCGAGAGAAGCAGTTACGCGTCATTAAGTTGTTCCACGGTACAAAAAGGAACGCGAGATGACAACCCCAGAAGAACATAGGAAATTCCAGGAATACACGGTCGTCTTTTCTACTCAATAAACCGTAGAATGACAAGACGTGAGGCACTACTTCTTGTCGATGCGGTAAAATATTTCAACAAAATCGTAAAAGGCACTGTTGCAGAAACTGGCAACAAATCAATGCCAATAATCACTACACACGGAAGGAAAAATGATTTCGATGGATTCCAAGTGACAGATGCTAAAACACAGAAGACCACAGGACAGTATACCCTGGCATACCTGTAGTATTCAACAAATAACCTCTAATAGCAAAATAAATTACTTCGATACACACAACAACGTTGCAAATTCCTTTGCTGCGTATTTTTCCAATAATTTTCAATGTTATTTATCAAAATTATCCCGGAAAATTCCCCTCGCACCACAGAACTGGAAGCATGAGCAATACTTTTGCAAATTTATCGGAGATACTGATAAAAAAGTATCGCGATGTTTTTCATTCCTTACCGTTTTGTTTATAATACAGGACATATGATTTCTTTTGATGTAATATTACAGTGCCACTTGACCTTACTCGAACTCAGCCTGTGTTATTCAGTAAATAAATGAAAAAAAAAACAAAATTTATACCCGTCAAGAAATCAAATTCACAGCTTTTTAATGCTTTCCCTCGCGAGTTCAAATAATACATCTGTTGCAAATATTACAAATATAGGGATCGCTCTGAACCACGGACTTAGAATAATCCTCTGAACTCAAATACGCACTTTGAATGCTTTGGAAACCGATTATAATGCGCCATAAGTAACAGCATAAATCAAGTTTCTACGGAACGGACTGGGGCCTCTACTGAGCTGAATTAAATATAAAGGAAGGCTGTGCGTTTCGTCAAAAACTAATACGAGCGTACAGTGTTACCCAGATATTATTAGGCTGGGAGCCGCTGGAGACTCGGAAGCTGCGCGCTAGGCTTGGATTGCTTGAACAATTGAGAATGGATATCTTTAAGAGCGACACAGAGAACTTAATATTAGAGCCACACTATATTTCCAGGTCCGATAGAAGCGATAAATTGAGAGAGATGTTTTGCCGAACGGATAGATATGGGAATTCGTTTTTCCCCGAACCATAAAGAACTTTAATAAACGCTAGTCCCAACTTCGTTAGAGCACTTCATTTTTTTAGCTGTAAACGGCTGGTGTCCTAACACCCCCTGCCATACGCCTTTTAGGCGGCTTGTGGGGTACAATGCAGATGTAGATGGGTATCCCCCTTGCGTCCATCCACGCACGTGGCGACGCCAGATTCTAAAGCGCTGGAAGCTCAAACATCAACTCCCAAGCCACACAGGTGTTCTATAAGTCTTTCTTCGTGAGCGTATCTCACGGGCCACTCAATCACTTGCAACCACGTGAGGGAAAGAGGCAACCGAAGTCTATCTCAGCTGAGGATTCCACATTCACCAGACGTCAGCTTAGCGCCAGGCCAAATGGAACAATTACCACTGACAAATGCCGCGCGGTCCGCGTCACTGCGACTTCTCATCATTTAAAAAAACGAGGAGAAAACCTAGGAGTAAGGATTTCACATGGAGGATAAGAAAAACCTCTTTAAACTGAAAAATGTGCCCCAAATCAAGGTAAAATAAACACGAAGGAGAAAAAAATACGCTTTTACGAGATAATGCGATCGTATTGAATCAATCCTCGAAAAGAATAAATAGAGCAAGGAGTAGAAAAATCACCTATCACTATCACTGAGAAATACCTTTAGGAGACATGCTGCCCGTTGTTATTAGCTGTCGATATAAGAAAGAACTCGTACAGGATGGAGTACAAGTGTTGGATAAAAGTGGACTGTCTGTAAAACTTGATGACTTCGTTCTAAGAATTAGAGGATTTTTAATAGGAAAGAGCTGTTGAGGGGATTGTTATGTGAGAGAATAAAGGAAAGGATAGTGAATAGTCCGATCTGGAGAGATGCGCGTTTCGGAGTAGTAACACGGAAACTTGGAAGAAGGTCTAATACAGACTGCAGGCCTTCGAGGTGTGAATGTGGAGGAGAATGTAAAAGGATAAGTGGACGGAAAGGAAGAGGAACGACAAAGTAAAAACCATGGTGGGAGAGGAGAGGAAACTTCTAGATGATAGAAGGATGAGACAAAAGGTATGGCAATTCCACAGAGGGGAGCGGATGCTAAATTCCATGCTAGAGGGAAGACTTTTAAAACATCTAAAAAGCACTAGCCCACACATGAGCATCCTACGAGCCCACATAAGACCCCAAGAAGCATTAATGCCGAGAGGTACTGCACATCAACAAAGCGCCGCGGAAAGAGCTATTCCGCGTAGATATGTAGCAAAAATTACAGTGAAAGTTATTTACATTTACATTTTTTACAATATTAATTAAAAGTTCAAGAAATCTTCATCAATGTTTAAAAATTATTATTTAACAATTTTGAGTGTACGAAGGATTGATTATACTATCAACTACACCATTTTATTAAGAGCCGTATCATCTGTCTGGCGGATTTTGTTTTTTTCCGACATGCTCCACGGGGAGCCTAATTTTTGGGTGAATTATGAAAAATATTTAGCCCCACCCCTAACCCTCTGAAACTTGATCCCCAAAACAACAACCTTAATCCGTCCCTAACTATGGTTGAAGACGGATTATCCGCTCTAACCGAGGAGAATGGGTTAAATATGAAAAAGAAATTACTTCAAGATCGTGGTTCTCGAAACCAATAAGAATTTATGGAGGTATTGAGCGGGGGAGATTGCATGGGAAGGAAAAGGCCTAGAGTAGGGTAAGCGGGGAGACGGGTTAAGGAGTATATCGAACGAGAGAAGAGGGGACGGGGGGTCGGTTGGAGATGCGACAGTGGATAACCGGCAGAATAGATGGGAGAGAGAGATAAGGGTGAGATAACAGGGGGAGGAGGGGATGCTGCCATGGGGAGGAGTATATAAAGGAAAGAGAAGGGAGACAGGCCAAAATGGATCAGTTAGACTTCTTTTCACAAGGAAAAGCATATGGCACGATGAATTACACTCAAACATATTCTCTTCTGATTGTCGTCCTTGGAGAGTCCCCAGAATGATATTAAAAGAGAAAAATCAACCAATGGTATCCGACATGGAAGCAGGAATGAGGGTTGGAGAGTTTCCAGCGCCCACAATTTTTTAAAAGTTTTTTTAAAAACATAAATAGAAGTCCAATACACTTCACACTGCCTAGAGAGCCCACGCATTAAGCAAAGTGACCAAAATCAAATGTTATTGAGTAATTAGTATTTCTTCGATTTTGGCAGACTGGCAGAAAAAATAGATGTGAACAATTAATATCGTATATGAGGTTTTTGGAAAATATGTCACGACAGTATAACGCGGAAATGGATAAATGCAGGGTTGACTGGTATAATTATCGACAGACATCAATTGGTAGATTATCAACAATGATGATGGGGTCGGTAGTGGATCCACAGTGCACAATTTAAGTGGCGATCAGATTTATTTAATTTAGAAGACTAAGAATGGATGAATTTTCCTAATGAATTCATCCTGAAATTGGCCACACCGTATAGAATAATTAGTAAAAATGTGACAGAAACAAAAGAATCCGTCAGACAGGAATATGAATCTAAATGAAATAGTGCACGGTTAGTGTAGTAGGTACTGTGCTCCACCCTTATTACTCAAAGAAATTTTAAAATGATCATTTTAAATATTGATAAAGATTTCTTGACCTAATAATTAGCAATATTCTTTTACTGTAATTTTTGCAACCAATCTACAAAATAACAGCAAAATACATTAAAATACTATACCACAGCAAAATTCGAGAAAAAAAGACGAGAAACCTCTAATTCCGGCCGCGATTTCAAATTCCGATAATATTCCCAATTCCGCCAAGCTTTCTCCGCTATAAGAAGCTAGGAACGTCACTGAGCAGGACACATCGGATAGAGATAAATAAACACGGCTCCCGAAGACAGGCTGCTATGAGGGGAAAAGATATGATCCGCGATTTCCATCGAAACAGCTTTTAACAGTCGGTTCCAACTATATAAGAAAAAATGGGCATACGCATCATGGGTAGGGGAGGTGGGGGAGAAAAAACACAAGAGGAGGCTGTAAATAAGGGGTTGGATGAGGGAGGAAAGGATCGAAGCCTCGATATAATCTAAGCCAGTGCGCCAATTTCGACCTCCGGCAGCGAATAAATCGCGGGCGGACGCCATAGCTCTTTGGCTCATTACGCGGGAGCAGCGGCCGAGGCGGAGGCTGCAGGCCCGTCTCTCCGTCCCGACAGAGTAAATATCAGAAGAGAGATGGACACAGGGAGAACCGAAAGCGCTGGCCAACACTGAAACCACGTGACTTCGGGAAAATGCTCGCGCATCGAAGCTTGAGGATGTGAGAGAGATTTTTTTACCTAAGCCGCCACGTAGTGATACGGAGAAAATCATCTTAAATAATAATTAATAAGATAAATGAATCATACTATGTGAAATGCTACATAAATAAAAAACTAAATCTCGAAGGCATACTAGAAATAATACAAAAATCAGTCATCCTGGACACCAGTCATATTGTCCGACGGTTCCTACCTGTAGATTGACGGGAATAACTGAGCAAAACACAGTTAACCTTAGCTTGGTCCGTTCACTGTGAAGAAACCTTACATGATGGCAAGAGGGAAAAAGAAGACGATGATAATAGTAACTTATCTAATAGTATCTCGTCTTTATTACAAGCGAATTTAGGACAAGACAGTCCTATCTTACAATCAACTTTTTTGATAATAACATACATCAATGCCCTAAATGGTGGAAAATCCATTCAGGCGGGATGCAAACCCGCGACCTTTAGTTTGGTAGTCGAGGACGTTACCCCGGAGTTGCCCCGGACGATGCCGCCACTACTATTTCATATAAGTCACGGCCCCCGGCGTTACTTTGCGGAACTGCTTTATCATAAAATAAAATAAAAATACTTTGTTCTATTCCACACTTTATTTTAAATAGTGCGACCCGGGTTTCTGCATATCATGATATCATCAGGTGACCTATGATCTGATGATAGCATGATATGCAGAAACCCAGGTCGTACTATTTCAAATAAAGTGTGGAATAGAACAAAGTATATGGTTGGAAGGAAATTACTTTGCTTTTCTACAAAACACCCACTTTATTGCCGACTAGTTTCGGTTACACTGTACCATTTTCAAGACGAGTGGGTGTTTTGTAGAAAAGCAAAGTAATTTCCTTCCAAACATATAATGGAATTCTACAAAGTAAAGGCCTCAACAATTCAGTGCAGAACAAAGTATTTTTATTTTATTTTATGACTACAATTTCAGGCCCGACAGAGATGACGATTGAGAGAGATATGCGAAAGAATACCTACATAAAAGAGTTGTTTTTTCCACACGCAAAGGGCTCATTTAAATGATAGATCGCACTTAGGCAGTCAAACCTCTTAACACTTCCAAGTTCTCTTAATATTCTCTTTTACGCTAACGTCCGGTGTTCTAGCACCTTCGGAAGCACACCTATAGTGAAGGCTATCGAGGTTAAAAGCAGGTGCAGATAAAGATAGTTGAAGTAACCACTCTGGTGTATTGCAGTGAATTTCATCACCGTTTTCACAGCATGCTCCACGGGACAAGATATAGGCAGGGGAGGAAAAGAAGACGTCTTCATCGGGTGGTACCCCCAGCCCCTGAGGCGTGATGCCGCCTACAGGTGGCACGGAAGAAGCACAATGGAATTCAGGCGATGCAATGTCCGAACTTAGACGGAATGCGTAAGAAAAAGGTAGCTAATACAAGAGTGCAGACTGGAGTTGAGCCGCCCATGACTTCATGGGGTCTCTCTCTCTCTCGTCGAAGGGAGATGGGAGTGCTGTGAGCTGGATAGGCCCACCGCTAACTCTCCGAAAATATGTGCTTTGCTGGCCAAACGGAGGTGAATATGCGAGGCCCGCAGCTACATCTGAACAAGGAATAGGGTGGTTTTCTATTATTATTTATTGCCTAAATCGAAAGATTATTACTCCTGGAGTACGTATTTCACGCTTTTAGATTTTTTTTTCGCGCGAAAACGCGACGGCTAAGTATGAATGCTGGGAAGACCACGTAAGACGTCATTCTGGTTGCCGCTTCCGCCGTGTGAGGTGACCTTGGGGCGAGGATATTGTGCGCCGCTGCGATGCTGGCTGCTTGAAGGTAGCAGAGTACCCTGCTAGCAGATAGCGCTTGGATTAAATATGGATTATTAATACCCTATCAAACGAGGGAAACTTTCCGACCACAGGCAATTTTAATAGGTGATCATTAAGAAATGTTTCCCTGAGCTTTGTGCCTCATGCATACATTGGTAATCTCAGACGATGTAAAACTCCTATCTACTCGATTAGAGACTAGGTTCCTGTGACGTCACGTGGAGTGGCATCGCATGGGCACCAATCTGGCCTTTTTCAAATGCGATTAAAATTGACTTTTGCCATTCGTCTAAACTGGGAATTCTAAAACCAAATAATTTGTATATTATGAATACACCGATGCTGGGTAACGAATCGTATTCAGTGCCTTTCGTTTTCTTTGATGAAGGAAACTACTCTATTCGCGTACACCAAGGAATTCGCTCTTTCTCTCGAAGGAATAAAAAAACTTCATCGAGAAAAATTACCTTTTACAACACACTTGGTATCTAAAGAAAATTGATCGTTCTCAAGTAACTTCCATATTCGAAAGTACACCGAAAAAGACCACTCCCGTACAATCACCATAAAGCTGCATAGATGTTTCGGGCTGGCTACAGTCCTGCCATCTACGCGAATAATTTCTCTTCAGCGACAATAGCGACGACAGATGAAGCTTCAAGAGTCCAGTCCTTACACATTCTAAGTCCGTTCTATGAACACAGCGCCATGACAAGGTACCATCCACGCCACTTCTTCCATTCCTTTCCTTGAGCTTCCTTCCTTTGGTCTCTGTTAGGCAGTGTTTTTTTTTTAGTTTATTAAAATGGTGCCCAAAAGAAATTTCTATGAGTTGCTATTTTTTAATGCTGCCGATGACCTCCTTCCACATCATCGCGTTTCAGAGTAAAGGAAACAGCACGCGAAGACATTGGCTTTGGAAAAAGGCGTCCTACGGAGCACGAATCCGAAACATAGACCACTGGAAGAGCTACCCAGAAATGACTTGAAGCCTCCGATTCTGGGTGCTTGCGACGGATTCTGAAGAGCAAATGCACAGATGGAATGAGAAACGAGGCAGAGTCCCTAATGTCAGCAGAAAAAGGGAACTATTGCCCATCATACGCTTAACAACAACCCGGTGGAAAGGTCATTTCATTAGACATTGTAATACAAGGAGGAAGAAACAGAGGGGAACGACCTCAAAGAAAGGAAGAAAATGATTATAGCAAAGAGATAACTACATGGTGCACAAAAGGAAATAATTTCTGCATTAATGAATAAAAATAACAAGGTGTCTTATCTTTAAATCGTCATATGATCCTATTTCAACGGAATATTTTTTTGAATCCACCGTTTTCGGCTCGATAATTTGGAACATACTTTCGAGTTCAGAAAATATTTGAACCGTTGACTCTGCGACATTCTTAAAGCCCGCACATAAAGAGCGTAATGTAACGTATAGAGCAATAAATTTGGTACCACTACATGAAATTTGAAAAAAAGAGTATAAAATGATAGCCAAATTTCGTTCGTGCGTCCAGAAATGCTAGGAAGCAATTTCGAATTAGAATTGGGAATGTTGCTTACAGCCAAATTCACTTATTTAATTGATTCAAATAATATTTTCTTTGAATAATTAATACTATCCTTATCCAATGAATTATTCCTGGAATATCTTAAAAGAAGGTTACTGAGGGTGACCTATGTCCCAAAGAAGGAACACAACAATCTGATAAATTCAAAGTCTAAAATTTAAATTAAAAATATAAGTTTTGCAGTACTTACTAGTCAGGGTTTAATACATCCTAGAACTCTTTGAGATTACATTCCAATTGTGAGTATTATTTGTGGATTCTAATTATAAGCCATATTGGCCGGATCATGACAGCGCATAAAATTTGATCATCCTCCTAATCCTATGAATATCCTCATAATCCTATGAATATCCTCATAATCCTATGAATATCCTCATAATCCTATGAATATCCTCATAATCCTATGAATATCCTCATAACCCTATGAATTAGAAAATGTGTAGATTTTAAGGCCAATCACAATCATGATAGCAGCTTTATCTTAGGCCACTTTATTTTGCAACATAAAAGTGACCATTAGTTCATATCTGCCTTAAGTAAAGTTGACTATGCACAGTGCACATATTTTTAAAAGACGTTAGGAAGAGGATGACATCGAGGGTTGCAGAATACCCATCTAGAATCGGGAGGGATAGGCGGATTTAGGGGGGCACGGAGGCACGTGATCTCTCCCCCCAAAGACGCTTAAAATATAGAATAAAATTTTAAATGCGGTTGTCATTACGTTCACTTTATTTTGTGTATTACGGAGCCACGGTCACTTAATTTCATATGAAGTGAAACACTTTGCACTTTCCTAATAAAAATTTATTAAACTACAGTCGACATGTTTCGCTGCACTGCAGCATTATCAAGACTCTGCAGTGCAGCGAAGACATTATCAAGAGCTGCAGTGCAGCGAAACATGTCGACTGTAGTTTAATACATTTTTATGTGGAAAGTGCAAAGTGTTTCACTTCATATCGCATAATGGATCTCCACAAAGTATCTGCCTCATCCATCCAATTCACTTAATTTCATGTATTAAATAACTTTCATATAAAAATAAAGAGAATAATATTTGCAATAATTGTTGTATCTTTCTTTTAATGTCAATTAGGTATGAGAAAATGGTTTGCCTGTCAGACTCTAGACCAGAAAGGACTCAGAAAAATCCTTGATACGCCCTTGGCGGGAGCGATGCCCGGCCCCCGAGGCGGAATACCGCCTCCAGGAAGGTGGGGGGAGGTCACAGGGGGGCCGGCCGTCCCCCCTGACGGGGAAGACTTGACGTCCTCATTCGCCGCAGCGACGACAAACGAAGGAGAGAGGCGGGAAGATACTTTTCAGAGCGATCCAAGGCGCATTGAGTAGAGTCCGCCTTTCTTCCCTCCTCCCACGCATCACCTCACGAAAGGAGACGCCACAATGAGATGGGGGAGCTCGCTCGCATTGAGGAGGGCGGGAGAGAGCCACCGCCCACGGCGAGAATGGAGGCTCATATTTCGAATGGAGTGGTGTCGAAAGGAGTAGCGAAGAAAAAAAAATAGACGGGAGACAATTGGGGAAAGAGAGCAGGGTACGGTGGGGGATTGAAAAAATTCCACAGGATGGGACAGAGAGGAGCACGTGAGATTATATATATACACACAGGTACAAAGCGGAGCCCCGTACGCGGCCCAGCATCCAGCGAGGACATCCCACGTGAGGGAGAGAGGGGCACAAGGGGAGAAGAGACGTGGATGTATGCGATCGCTCAATTACTTGTCGCCGTCGGCCCGTGTGAAGTCCGCGGCAACCCTTCCCGTACCTCCCACCCTCATTTGCTCCCTTCTCTCGCAGTCCTTTTGGCACGAATATAATAATAAGTTTGAAGAAAAAAATGTAACGATAATAAAACGATGCGAAAGAACGCCCGCGGTCCAAGGAGTCTGCGACTCGGGGAGTGAGGGATGACAGAAGAAGGAGCGTCTCGGGCCAAACTCTTTTGGCGGAGGATAACGGACAGAAAGAGACGGAAGGATGAAAAGGAGATGAAGGAGGAGGCAAAAGAGATGGAATTAGAGGCGACGGCAGAATGGATGCGGAAGAAAGAGAGAGAAGAAGACGACCTCGTCGCTTTGTTTCGCGGAGTCAAAGCCGTTCCCCGCTAAGAATTCGGTGATGGTGGTTAAAAACTTTTTGGGCCACGTAGCCGCGTCAATGTTCGTTTTCAACCGCGTCAACGTTTTCCGACCGATGCTGGTCGCAAATTCAAGGGAATCTGATAAGGTTGGAAATTTTATTCATATATACATAGGTATCTGTGTCAGGGAGTGGGTGGATAGGAGTGGGAGGAGCCGGTTGTTGGATGTTTTTTGAATTAAGGATAAATTAATATTTTTTATTATATTAATTACGGAATAATTAACTTCCAGTAAAGAAGAAACTGGTGCTTCACAAACGCAACCACACACACACACTGACGAAGACAACGCAAATAGAGTCAGTACAAAATTCGTCACCTCGACCTCAAAAGTATGGTTACTTCCACAGTTTTTCTTCATTATTGATTGCTATAGGGTTTAGAAAACCATTAAACCCACATTTTTCCGTTTTATTGAGCCGCCGCCTACATCACGAGTTATCCGAGGTGAACAATTAAAACTTTTGCACGGTCGCAATCAAGTCCATGACGTCACTGACTTTCCAAGCAGCTCATCGCTTCTCCGCTGGTCATCGACCTGGCGTATCCATCTCACGATGTTCGCTGTAATTAACACTCTAGTGACCCTTTATTCCCGTCACGGATCGGGTGTATCTGAATGAGTAAAAGAGCACAATCTCCAGTGACGTCACTAACTCATGGGAAGTGGGCGGCAACTTTCGCATATTTTTCAAATTCAAGTTATAGGAAAACGGCTGCTCGTGGGAGACTTTATTTCGTCAAAGCTTATTTCTCTCTTCCATCTATTGAATTTTTCTTTGCAATGCGACATCGGAACTGTGCGAACGAGCCCACTATAAACAAGAGCGCGCAAGGTTAATGCGCATCAGCCGTCATTATTCAGCCATTTTCTCGTATATTAAATATGAAATCATGCGAATGTTTCAGCCCACTTTTCAAGAGTTAGTGACGTCATGTAATTTATGGCTCATTAATTCGTTCAGAGAGACCCAGTCCCGATGAAAATGATCTCTTACTACAATATTAATAACAACGAACCATCTGAGGCGGAAAAGCGAGGACGAGGAGTGACGGAGAAGCCGTGAACTGCATGGAAAAAGTTCGTGACGTCATTAACTTATCTGCGAAAGGGTTAAGGCCGTCGATTTCTGTCACGAGTAGCTCGAAAAGTGGGCGATGGATCGAAAAGCGGAAAAATATGGGTAACTTCATGCTTCACAAGCAATCGAAATCTACGAAAAAGGAGTATCGGTGAACGAGATCATTCAATGAAAATTTAATTTTAATTGCAAACATAAAAGTAATTGAGGCAGGCGAAATGTAGTGGAATCACATCCTGTTTTCATGAAAAAGAGAGGTGTCAATTGTCCACAAATTTAATTAATGATGCACGACACATTTCGACTATCATTGTATTAGCAAAGATAACAGATAAGACGCTATACAATCCTAAAGATGCTTCGTGACTTCATAGCTAAAATGTAGCCCTTCGACCACGTTCAAGATTTCAGTTTCGAATTAATTTGGCGCATTGCACTTGAACATGACCTGACGGTCGAAACGCGTAGTACATTTTTAATTAAATTTGTGGAAAATTTCAATATCTCTTTCTCATTAAATCCAAACACATAACACAAAATCTTACGCTATAGGGTAGTTTCCTTCATCAAATAAAACCAAAGGCATTGAATATGATTCCTTACCCACCATTAGTGTATTCATAATATACAAATTATTTGATTTTAGAAATACCGGTTTAGACGAATGGCAATGGTCAATTTTAACCGCATTTCAAAAAGTCCAGATTGGCGCCCATGCGATGCCACTCCACGTGACGTCACAGGGACCTAGTTTCTATACGAGTAGATAGGAGTTTTACTTCGATTGAGATTACCAATGCATGCATGAGGCACAGGGCTCAGGGAAACATGTCTTAATAATTACCTATTAAAACTGCCTAAGGTCGGAAAGTTTTCTTCGCTTGATAGGGTAATAATAATCCTTATTTAAGCCTAGCGCTACCTGCTAGCAGGCTACTCTGCTACCTGCTAGCAGCCTGCATCGTATCAGCGCTCAAAGCCTCGCCACAAGGTCACCTCACACGGCGACAGCGGGAACAAGAACGACATCACACGGGGTTTTCCCCGCATTCATACTTAGCCGTCGCGTTTTCGCGCGCTTGAAAATTTTCATTTTTCATTTAATCGCGAAAAATAGATATCGTCATTAAAAAATCTAAAAGCGTGAAATACATACTCCAGGAGTAATAATCTTTCGATTTAGGCAATTAAAAATAAAAAGAAACCACCCTATTGTCGAAATCAGCCAACCACGGTCATCAGATTCATCATGTGACCTACGTTTTCACCATTTTCATTTTGATTTTATGCGCAGAAGCCTAGGCGTGCTCTTGTATATATTTCCTCCAAGGCCTCGACTCCTAGGTCCGAAAATTTTGCCGTGTTATCTCCTCGATACAGGGATGGGGCCAATCGGTGTAAGAGGTCGTAGGGACCGAGAGCATTTTTATTAACCTTGAGGGGGCAAATAAATCAACGGAAAGGCTTGGCTCAAGTGAAACGAAAATGAAGAGAGAGGTAGAAGGAAGAAGAGAAAAAGGAACCGAGTTTTGAGAGGCATGAACATCAAGAAGAGATGTTCCCTTCTCCGAGGACAGCGTGAAGCAAAATAGAAAGAATATATACGTCACCCACGGTGATCGGCCGGCGATACATTATGGGGAACGGCGTTAGAGTATCGTGAATGAGAGGAAATATGACTTCATTCCACGAAAACGACTTTTCAGTGTCAAAAAACAGCATCTCGCAGCGTCCCTACCAGATAACCTCTTATTGCGGAGGCTGTCAATATAAGGGATTGCAAGCCAATAAACTTCTTTAAAAAATGCACAGCATTCGAAGACCAAACGATTCTTAACCTTTTTAGATTCTGAGCGAATGGTTTCTCTAAAAAGAATTTCATTCCTTACAAGGATAGATCAGAAATAATTCAGCAAAAAGCTTACATTATTACAGCGAAAGAGTGAACAGGAAATAGAAAAGGCAGTTGAGAACCTTCATTAGAAGAAGTAGACAACAGATTCGGATACTATGCTACGGTCACTTGTTTATCGAGTAAACATTTTATCATTAGGTGATATATTTTGGCCGTTTCATTCATGATCAAATATATAAAATAATAAAATAGTAACAAATGATGACAATTCTACAATAAAGTATCGAACGTGAATCAGATGTTTATCCTAGCTTGTGTAAACATCTTCCTAGTCACACGGGCAGTCTTGATTAATATCATTAGTTCTCATTCAGGTCAGTTTAGTACTTCGAAGTCGCATCGTAAAGCTGAAGCCTACTAAAAGAGGAAAATTTATGGAGAGATAGAGGACAACTATCGATACCATAATGCATAAATTATCCAGAGGGCATACTGACAGCCATGAGATGCGATTCATATTAATATGGACATTGATCAAGGAAGACATAGATAAAAACCACATCCGGGAGCGAGTTTCTCCTCCCACGACACTTACAGCAACTCATACACCCTATCAATTCCATTCACATACTCGGTTTTAACCCCTCTCCTTAAACTCCTAACAAACACTCTACCCTTCATTGACTAATTCAACATATAAAGGGTTAACATTTGGAAGAATGTATTACCTCATGAATTCCTACACTTCGAAAAATAAAACGCAGCATTATTCGGAAGAAACGCATTATATACAAGTATCATTTCATAAGCAATGAATTCGATATTCATGATTATTTAGTTTCAAAAACTGAAAAAAAACTGAAATGCATAAATTAATGGAATGGTCGTTTCGATATATACTTCGAAAAGTTTTATACTATAAAACAGTCAAAACCTGGAGCCAAATACCCTTAATTACAAAAATTACTTCTTTAAGTCGCAGAGTAATCCCACGGAATTGTAAGAAGCGCTTCATTTAGGCATTAGCATACACGAAGAAAGTTTCGCTCGAGCATAAATTGGAATCCTCTTCCCGCGCATTACCAATAAGGAAACACTCCGTTTAAGATTTCTTTATTCGTTAAATACATTTCTATCAATATATGACAACCTAAGTCGTTTGGTCTCTCAGATATATAGAAGTACCAGTAAAAAACTTAACCTAATGAAATAGCTAGATACTCTCGAGGAAAACATAACTAGTAGATAGGAGGCAAAGAAAAGAAAATAATTATTTACCATATTTCATCACTTAGTAAACAATGCATGGTACCCATCAATTAAAATTTACAAAATATCATTAATTAAAAATTAATAAATTTCATTGATTAAAAATAAAAAATATACAGCAGTCTCACGAAGGTGAAACTGGTCATTTTTTTCAAATACTCCGGAAATTAAATGTATCGAGAAGATCAAACGGCACGTCCTCGAGTCTCAGTGGTGAAAACAAAAAGAGCGTAACTTTGAATAGAAAGATGCACAATGCATGATGAGTATATACCATATTTCTACACATTTATAAATTACCATTACTTTTTGCAATTACTTGTTACCTACAATATGCATTACTTGTAGGTAACAATATATGTATTTTTCACACAGATCGGTATTCGTTTTCATTTTGTATTTATTTACAGTTGAGGCGATTATTGCATCGGGTTTATCTTTCCATATTTTCATATTAGAATTTAGGGAGTAAACCGTGGTTCTGTAATTGGGAATTTGAATCGCCTTCTATATATTGATAGGGGTAGGGAAAATTCGCAGAAAAATATAAATATACCAACGATGCATGCCAAAATATTACACGCCAAGTCGGCGAATTTGTCTGCAAAATTGAGACATTCGCATAGCACGGGACGAAACCATTCCAATAGGCATGAAAAAGGGATGATGCATGACGTTCTCCATTTGCAGCTCTACGGTCGATTAAGAAGAGTGATATATATGGTACGCAGAGTGACTGAGAGAGAGAGGTAAAATCATTAATTTTCGTTCCGATTTCAGAAAGAATGAAAACCTGGTACGAAGAAGACGGCTGCAAAAGACTTCGCCCAATCAAAGGAGCAGCGGAAAGCGCACCCAGTTGTGACGGGGGAGCGGCCGCGATGATGCAGAATGAAGGCCGGAGGAGTAATGGTTCCCGTCAGCCCCGGGGCCGCGACTCGGAACTCGGCTGTCACGACGAATGAAATGACCGCGAATATTTATTGTGATTCACTCCCACCGTCACCACAGAAATCGCGAGCTTACTTTCCATTATGCACTGACTCACGCGAACTCGGGTCAAAACGAGTTGTGAGCAATTATGCGAGGCGACTCTTTAGCCTGCATCACGGAGATAAATATTTCCAGCGGATTGAAATGGGTACTGTGCGTTGGCATCCGTCCTCTGACAAACTTACCTTCGCTGCAAACCAAGAGAAGGCTTCATTGAAACTCAAGGTGGAGGTATTACGAATCGTTTGGGATTAAAATCCTGTTTTATTCGCAATTTACCGCAGGCGCACTCCTGAACGTTGAAATGGAAAAAGACAGTGAGCGGGATCTGTGACGATATTTTTCCAAACGGAGCACAAAGGGGTTGACTGTCTCATAGAGACTAATGTTTCGTATTTCTCACGGTGTCGGGAGCAAATTAATTCGCAGAAAAAATGATGCTCGTACGATAAGTAATATTCAAATCCTTCAAAGAAGTCTGAAGGCCGGTTTACACGGGGCACGTACTTGCACAATCTGACGTGTGTACGAAGGCGCAGTCAAAATTGCGTCGTGTAAAGCGGTGAATTGCTAGAAAACATGCGAGAATGCGTGGAACTGAGATGGCAAAATAGCCTCTGTTCTAATTTCGTTCATGCATTCGCGCTATTCCACGCAATTTTAAGGCCGTTTTACACGGGGCACGGAATTGCGCAGGTTAGAGCTGCATTTATTTCCACAATGGCGTAAGCTTTCGTTGCAACGTCAGCTGACAGGCGCCTACTCCAAACACGAGTAAGTACCCATACCTCCTAAAATGCATCACAAGATTGGCGGACGCATCCTAACCGGTCCGACACTCGCCCGAGAGGAGAGGGAGACGGAGGTAACCCCACGCAGACGTCCGCGTCACATAATTCATTCCCAATTGAGGTTTGAAAAGGAAAATAAAAGAGCTGGAGGATCGGCCGGAAACAGGATAAAAAATCCCGTCACCCCGCAAGTCAGCCAGCGCAACACGTAGGTACATGGAGCCGATCTCTGTGAAATTCGGGTGGGAGGCGGATAGTGGGCACCGCCCGCCTCTGACGTTCCTCACTACCACGCCGAATGATATGGATGCTGCGGGGAGACAAAACGAAAGAAGGAACGGCCAGAAGTATCAGAACGACGAAGCGGTGGAATGTATCCGATGCACCGTAAGGAAGGACTGCGTATTGAAACTGAAGATCAAATGGACAGATCAGAACTTAACGGCAGTATTAAGTTAACTTTTTGCGGAGGGATATCGTGGGACAGAATTTAAATGATGCACAAAGATATCGTACGGTCTACTTAACTTTAATTTCACAAACTCCCCTCATTTCCCTGACTCTCCTAATTTATCCGACTCCCCCGATTTCACTGACCCCCCCTGATTTCCTTGACTTCCATGATTTCCTAGACTCTCCTGATTTCCCACCCTCTCCTGATTTCCCTGACCCCCTGTTTTCCCAGACTCCCCTGATTTTCTTGACTCACATGATTTCCCTGACCCCTTGTTTTCCGAGACTCTCCTGATTTCCTTGACTCCCATGATTTCCTTCACTCCCCTGATTTTCATGACTCTCATGATTTCCCAGACTCCCCTGATTTTCTTGACTCACATGATTTCCCTGACCCCTTGTTTTCCGAGACTCTCCTGATTTCCTTCACTCCCCTGATTTTCATGACTCTCATGATTTCCTTGACTTCCATGATTTCCAAGACTCCCCTGATTTTCCTGACTCACATGATTTCCCTGACCCCTTGTTTTCCGAGACTCTCCTGATTTCCTTCACTACCCTGATTTTCATGACTCTGATGATTTCCTTGACTTCCATGATTTCCAAGACTCCCCTGATTTTCCTGACTCTCATAATTTCTTTGACCCCTTGCTTTCACTGACTCTCCTGATTTCCTTGACTTACATTATTTCCCAGACTTCCCTGATTTCTCAGACTCCCACTATTCCCCGACTGCCGTGATTTACTCCTCCTTATTTCCCTAACAGGTACGAACCCTGAAAATGCTCCATTAAAACCGAACCAAACGAGGCGAATCCATTTAATAGGATTGGGAAGGGGGAGAAAGTTCACAAAAAGGAGGGGGGAGAGCGAAATGGTTTGGATGTAAGGGGGGAGGCTGGGAAAGGGGGGGGGGGGGGTCGGCTCCTTTGCGCTCTCTGCGGTGACGCCCGGGACAACCACTTGAGGTGCCGTCGCATGTGATGTTCCCCGCCGAGGAAAGAAAGCGGGGAGATTCCGAAACCCACACACATCAGTTCAGTCCGTCCCGCAGCGGAGGGGAGAGCGAGAGAGGCCCAAACTTGCCCCGCCTGTCCGATTCCGCCTCCTCTCTCTCCCTCCCCTGGATTATTTCGAGGGACGCATTAGGATCATGCACCAAGCAACGCGTAACGGCACAGTGACGGCGCGGAGACGGGGGATGATATCTCACGGCGCACGTTCACTGGTCGAGGAAACCACTCGGCAGCCTCAGATCACTCTGCCTCCCTCGGGTGGAGATGGAGAGGCATGCATGTCGGGCCGGAGAGGAAAAAGAAAGGCAAAAAAGGAGAGTCGCACTGAGGTCGCAAGCTCACTGAGCGGAAAAAAGAGGAATACAGGCATTTTCATCAAGAGCGACAGCCTCTCCATATTCCTAGGCAAGATTGATGATGACAGAGATGTTTTCTTTCCTCTCTCTCTCACTGCTCAGCACAACTCCAGCGGAACATGAAAGAAATCGCCATAGCATCGAGAGGAGTGACTTCTAAGAGGAAGGAAACTGACGAGCAGAGATAAACAGGCCAATACAAGTGCGAATACTAATGGTGGAAACATCTATTTACTCATAAGAGATCGCATTGGCACCGATGTTGAGGAATATTTCAATGTGAAAATGAAACACCGGCACTTTTGCATCATTTAAAATTGAATGCTCACAACCGGTTTCGAGTTAAATACACCATTCCTATTCTAAAGTGATCCCAAGATAACTTTCGAATGATGTAAAGAAGAGGAAACTAAAGGTGAGCATTACATTTAGATATAGTGGGGATGTAACAACCTACATTTTTCTAGGCATTAAAGCCAACAAAGACAAGGACTTGTAAGCCTCTCATTAGAATATTTCCTGGTTGACTACAACACGAGTAACAATCATGCCTATGGCAGTTTAGTATGGCCGGCGACTCAGGATGAAAGGTAAATACTTGAAGGCTTTAAAATGTGGTTCCTGTGAGATGTATAGAAGATGACGGTATTGCTGTGGTAATTGGCAGGCAGGTCACAAAAACGGAAATACTATTGATGCATCCATAAATTAGAAGAGACAATACAATTGAGTACACTTTATGAGAGGAGGACCCAAAATGGCATACATCTAACGCCTATTCTAAATAAGGCACTTCATTGCAACCTCTGATACATTTCAAGCAACCACGTATCTCCTGAAAGGAGAATGGTGTGGGGAACTACATCCTTACACGAATGAGACCTATCAAGAGTCTAAAATAACTACACTAGCGGTATGAAAATCGCGTCGGAGCTACAACAAAATAAATAATGTCTAACGCCACAATAAACGCGCTTAGCGGTACAACTGACGTACCATTTGAAAATTGTATAAATTACCAAGAAAAAATATCGCTTTCAATTGGAATTTTCCTCCCCCACACATGGATGTACTCGAAGTCCCAGTTGAATGCGGATAAAGAGATTCACGTATGATGGATAATTTAGCTGGACATCCAACAAAAATTTACTATGATATGATGAAGATATGGGCTGGGTAATAATGACACCAAGATGTGAGACTAGCAACGAGGCCATTCAATATAACGAAAGAAACGATGACGGTACCGTCTGTATGAGCACACAGGAAAGACTCGCAAAGATAAGAGGCTTGGCGCAAAAACGTGGACAATGGGGAGTGAAAATTAGAGCTGAGGATACGAATAGGCTCTCGATACGAGGTGAAATGCGAATAAAGTAGAAGGTGCAACGCATATAGGGGAAATGCCGTGCATAATTTGGAGATTAGCATACTGAAGAGAGATTTAAGGTTGGAGAAGGAAGAGGAGAAACGTTGATATGCGTGATCAATGACGGATAGATACGCTGGGAGAGAATTCGATGCACATGTAATTCGATTCATACAATTCGATATGACCTGAACCAGAACCACGATCCGCGACGATTACGTCAGTTAATTAAACTATCGACGTGACCTTCACCAATTGAATAAGTTGTCAACGTTAGAGAAACTTAATTACGAATAAAATTAAGACCAGACCGATATGGTAACACAGGCAGTGATATAGATGGGAAAAAAATTAAGGCGCTACTCACCAAAAATTGACAACAGCTGAACATGTATTATACTTCTGGCCGCGATTGAAATACCAAACTCCAACTCTTATATTAGTTCCAACTTGTGCCACGAGATAACTCTGAACAAGTAAATTATCATTTCCGATTTTTCTTCCTGAAATCCATTGGGCAATTTACATTAGGGCTATTTTTTACAGTTTTAAAAAAGGTAGTTTAACCGGTACGCTAACAACGAGTTTGGATTTTAGGGGGTACGCCGTACTGGCCCAACTACAGCAATGAGCACAAAAGGTTTCTTCGTGAAAATAAAATAAATTCCTACTGCTGAATTTTAAAGCTAGATCTACTTAAACCGGTAATTAAATACGTGTAATATTAAATACGCTTATTATGCATATTTTAAAAATATTATACGTATGCCATTAAAAACTAAAAGTTTAACGTAGCCTTTGAAATGTATAGGCACTGGAAGAAGATAATGATTTAATATTATGTACTGATGAAATAAGAAAAAATATTGATTGATTCTCAAAGAATCCTTTCCAAACACCGACAAAAACCAAAATTCTAGCAAGCCGGCAATCGGACTAGGGCCATATATGGACCCGACGAAATTTATTTCCGATACGAGCCAAGTCCTTTTTTTTCAATATGGGCAAAGACCCACTACACGAATCAAGCACGCAAAACAAAACCCACCGGTCATTCGAGGAGACATATTTTGGCGAAACGAAAATAAATAAACACCCGCCCTTGCGTGCGGTTCAAAGGGCATTTTTGCCGTCCTTATGGGAGGCCACCACCGACTCTGCGCAAGGCCGAGGAAGGACATAGGGAGATTGGATGGGAAGGAAGTGTGTGAAGAACCGACCCGTTCCCTCCACACAGCGACCAACTCTCCGCCCTTTGGAAGTCCTTGTCTCCCTCGTTCACGGTTCGATGCTCGGCGTGGAGGACCCCGCCCGTCTGAAAACCTCCCCCACCCCCTCTCCCATCCAACATCTTACCCTCCCCAACCCCCTTTACCTCCTCCCCAATATTTCCGCGAGTTCATAACTCCGACAGCCGGGGAGGGGAATCTATAAATCCGGCCGAGAGCGGGGAAATAGACAATCAATGGTTATCCATTAAGGACGTCCGGGGAAATTATTGGTCGCCATTAAACGAAGATGACTCGTTCGGTGGGGAGAGGGTTGGCAGGTCTGTTGCCTTTCCGCCCTTTTCCACTCGCCGCCAATTTATCTCTCCGCCCGTTTTGCCACGATTGCTGAAACCGAGAGACGCCCCTACGACGGAGAGGAGGTTTCTGCGGTAAAAACCACAAATGCGACCAGTCGAGACACCAACTGGCCGCCCCCGCACCAGATCACTAAGTCACCATCACTATATTAAGCACAAAAGCACTCTTTGGTAATTACCTGAAAAAAATATACCATAAACGAATCCCACAAGCTATTTTAAACATAGGAAACCATAGATGAAATTACTCTGCGCGACTGACTCATGTTAAACGAATAAAAAGTAAAATAACACTGGATGAATTCTTCATGGGAATCCCACCGGGTTAGCTGTACAGTCATAACCGACGTTTCAATGGATAAATCTACTATTGTCCTCAGGGTTTGGTTGGTTTAATTAAAATTTAATTTAAAAGCGTATACTTTGATTGTACGTCTACACTACTGCTGAACTGAAACTCACTTCTAACTCACTTTCCTATTCATTTGAGCCATTTTAGCAAAGCACCTTTATTTTTTATAACAAAAAGTAATCGTGCTGTTATGGTAGGCTTACATAAACCATTTTGGGACCATGCTATCTCCCATCCTACATTTAACATTCATTTTCAATTCACATAAATATCGATTCCCTATTATTTGATCAATATATCCTATTCCCTTCCTCCATGTTGCCCACTTACATAATATCCTTCCCTCTATCATGGATAAAGAACACCATAAAATTACGAATGAAAAGAATGGTGGCTTTCAGGACAGCACAGAATGAGAAAAAAATTATTCGACCGGACGAAATATTGTTTCAGATTTTTATTTTACAACAATCAAACCCTGAGGGTACGGCCAATGGTTCACATTAGCATCGGGTCGCCTAACAGCCGTTCAAATCTCTCGCTGGAAGAAATGAGCTAATCTCTTTGTCAGGAAAAAAATAATAAATTTACTTTTATATAAAGAAGACATTCTCTCAAATAAATTTGGTCAGAAAAAATTCAATTCGAATGCAATGCCATTCCGGAGATATAACTCCGTCAAGCCTATCTCAAAGTACTGAAAAAATAATATATAGGACTATTTACCGACCAAAATAAAATTTTCATTTAGAAAGTATGATAATGCAATTATTAGTCAATTTTCCACCCCGCCATTCCTAAACGCTTCATTTTGACTTTGAACCATAGATTCCAATGATTCGTATGCTTTCAGTTTTTTTCTGAATGATTTCTGGTTTCCTCTGTGAAAATCAAGAAATTTACTCTTAAGTAAATTTCCTGATCTGCACTTTTGACTTAAGCAATTTTCATCGTAAAACTAACAGTTTGGCCAAAAATGCAACAAAAAAACTTTTTTGTGACCTTTGACCTTGAACAAATTTTTATGCACACACGGATTCGATGGGTACTTTTCGGGATTTCATAAGAGTGGTATTCTTAGCCTTCTTGTAAACTTCAGCTCGTTGGGAATTTATGCAAGGGTCGATGTCTATTTTGACCAGTATAATATTAGCCTAACGCGTCATCTCACGTGGTAAGAACTTCACGAGGTTGACTCAAAACTGGGAAGAGGGACAATATTCGGCCACCATTTAGCAGATAGGGAGCATGTTGCTTCGCTAACTTCAAACATCGATGATAGTCATAAGCGTAAAATTTTGAGAGAAGATACACATAAAGAGTTAGAGTTAGAAGGAGGTGAATGTGAATGTTCCATAAACTTCCTCCAATTGCTGTGGGGTCGGTTAATATCACGTCAAAAATAAACCCACTCATCGGAATCTTACAAGATAACATATTTAGCAAGAGCAACAAAGGATGCCGCAATGCAAACTACTTATAATCAAGACTTTTCAACCATGCAATTCCCCAGTCTTGGATAAATTCACGTTGGATAAGGTCCCTCACAACACGCAGACGTACGGAGTAACCACTGAGTCACAGGAGCTATATTTGTAAACATAATCTACTATACGGAGCAGCGCATTTAATGTTTATCTTAGTGCTTCCATGGCGGGACAATCCCACGTATCAATTATAATCTCTGACGACCAACGACTCTAGTTAGTAAACGGAATTTGAATACGGTATTAGAATCGGGATAAGGATTAATATATGGATGGGTGATAATACAAAGAAGATGACGATTCATGCGTAGCGAGAAAGGCACTTAAGACACGATACTAATCAAAGAGCACAAATCCATTAAATTAGCGATATGTAAAGCAGAAAGCACTCAGCGGTATCGCCAAACGAGGTCCACATCCATAAAACCAGTAATATCAGTTCAACACAACCGCAATAAAAGGCCTTCTCCCTCCAACTTATAAAACGATACAATCACCAATCGACAGAATGGGGTAAGGGGATCGGCAGAAGGCGTTCTAGCACCAAGTATAGCGTTTGTTTATAAACGACTCGACCATTCCTCCTCATAAATGCGCTGATCAATTCAACTACGATGAACGATGTACCAGCAAATTTATTAAATTATAAAGTTAACTCTTTACAACACCAATTTCTGTAACTGTAGCAAAAACACGACTATACTCGAGTTTCCCTAACACAAAAGTTATGAGCCAAAGAGGTTGTGGGTAAAAGTAATTGAAAAAAAAGATATTTTCCTATCCATCTTGAAACTAAAAAAAAACATGTGGTAGTCACACGGAAGATTCCAAAAGCATTCAAAAGTAATTTAAAAGATCCTGGAGAGCACTTAACTGAACACGTGAGGAGTACGGAGATTTGTGAAGATTGGTAAAAAAAAAAAAAAAAAAAAAAAAACGTGCATTCGCTCTCCGTCATCGAGAATACAAGGCAAGGCTGCATGAAAATTATTCATTAAATCACATCTGCGTAACTATTATGAACTAGAGATTTAATGTCTTAGAGAGAGAAAGAGAGAGAGATAACATATACTGACAGGATTTATGAATAAGCCGTACCAACCTCTGGAAATGGGAATTGCAGGGTGCTAATTAAGAAATGGAGGACTAATGTTCATTGCGACGTACGTTTGTGAGAATATTGCCTCGTTATTGAAGAGCTACAGCCTAAACGCGCACCTGAGCTAATGATCAAAAGCCATGAATTATTGAAAAGTTAAACCAGTCAATGTTGGCACGCAACAATTCAACTTGATTTCATAGCATAGATGTCGGTTAAGGAAACTTATAAAAAAATAATATTTATAGATGTGATGAAAGCGAGCAGGATTTGCTGTGAAAGGGTTAACACGTGAAGGAAGTGATTTTTTATACTTTTAAAACGTTCGGTAGTAAATAATTACTCCGTGAAAGTTAAGTCCTCGACGGATGGATTGATCATCGGGGGGGGATAGCTCATTTATATAACCACCCGAAATCAAACAGCATTCGTCATAATTCCTTTCAACCTGCTGCCAATGATGTCCCAGACAGGTCTGGTACCAAGACAGCCCCAAGTTGCACTAAACCTCAATGAGACTTACACCTTCGCCTCCATTTCACCTCGGTCCTTTCTATTTTCAGTAGGTACAAGTGGGGTAGAGCGCAATATTCTATAGGGTCGATTCAAACCACTGAAAACTTTGAAAAAAAAATAAACCAGTCAATGTAGGCACGCAACAATTCAACTTGATTTCATAGCATAGATGTCGGTTAAGTAAACTTATAAAAAAATTATACTTACAGATGTGATGAAAGCGAGCAGAGTTTGCTGTGAAAGGGCTAATACGTGAATGTAGTGATACTGGTTGATTCGTAAAATGCTCCACAATGCACCTAAGCCGGTACAATTCTTTAATGACAATAACAAAGTAGAGCACAACGGGTTATAAAAAGCTAACGTAATATTAATTTTTCACATGCATACCTAGTGAAATTAAAACCAGGTTTAGCGTAAGGCATAATTTTTAACTATCTACTGGAGATTGATTAAATGAAATCATAACTTTGTCTATTCCACAAACATTATTTGGTACACCTTGACCGGATTCAACACGGCCGTATTATTTTATGGAGGATACAACCTTTTCTCTTATTAAGATTCGTTAATATACTTTATGTTTAAGAGGTGGAGGGAGGCGGATAAGACAGGAAGAAGGGTTGTATGATGTGTATGGCAACGACATGGAGGTCAGAGAGTCAATGGACGGGGATAGACGTGACCGAATACTTTCTGGAAGGGGGTGGGCTTAGTGAACATATCAACAAGTATGCTGGGTCAACTATGACTCCATTGATTTCGGTCATCAAATTAAACACTGATATTATGGATTCTATACAACCATTTACTCGATCGAATCTGCCTCTGTGTCAAAAGAGGCAAGAGCAGGAGATTGCACAGAACAGCGGAACTGTCGAGGGGCACTCAAGTGATAAAATTTGGTGGAATCACAACTGACATCAGCTTGCCAGCTGAGGGTAAAATTCGCAGCAAGGGTTGATTATAATTTGATTGGGCTTTATTTGTACATGAGATCTTTATAATAATATCATGAAACACATATCCCTGTAAGGACACGGTGCCGCGAAGACGAATGAAATAAAAATATCGTGTGGAAGATCGTTTAAAATTCCCTTTCAATTCAAAGAGGAGATAACATAGATGGCACTTTTACAGATATTAAATCAAATACGGCTTTAATTGGGGAAAACTGTTAGTTCCTTCTCAGACCATTGCCACTTCAACCGTTAACACTACACGAAATATACAGAAATTCGTCAACTCAACACTTCTTATTTATTAATTCAGGCCAATTGCAGATGAGCTACACCTGCAACAGCGTGAAGACTAACGATGCACGCGCCTTACGCGCATTCAAAGAATCTTGTCCACCCGGCCTTTTAGTGTAAAACCCCCAATCGCAGTATAATTTTTAAATTTGAAAAATAATAAAATTAAACACTTGTGAATAGACCCAATTAAAATCCCTATACTTCTCCTTTTTTATGAATATTAAATGAAATTGAAATAAAACTTCTCATCGAAGTAAACTTAAACAAATGCTACCACCAGAATCTACCTATCATAGCCATCAGAATCAAACAATCAAGGACTTCTCTATTTGTATCCTACAATTAGTGTTTATAGCAGACAACGAAAATATCTCAAGCACTTTTTCTTGAGGCCACATATCGCACATGGCATTTCAGGATAAAAACTACCAATATGACGAAAGATGAAAATCAAGAAAAAGCCACGTCCTAAGTCATCACTATCATTATTATTACATAAAGAACTCGAAATATCTCATGTTTCCCAAAACTCTCGCCCTTTATTCTCTGCACGAGCTGACGCCAAAGTACGAAACGCATTTATTGCTTTAGTCACTCTTCCCGGAATTATTACCATTTAAGGCTCCTGGTTCATGGGACGAGCCTCGCTGATAAATTTTACCACCGGCCATTAAGTGCCATAAATCAGGGTGGCACAAAGAAATAAAAATCGATTTGACCGACGAGGGAACGACATCGACGTCCATCTATTTACATTTCTTTATTGCCCCAAAAACCAACGGAGCAAGGCGCGCTCAGACTGAGTGCGTGCGTGGGACCAGCAACCGATCGAAGAAGGCATTCGGATGCTGCCCGAAACTGCGATCCTTATTGCCGATCTAATGCTCCAAGATTATATTACTTTATGACGGTAAATACCTACAAACAAGTTTAATGACAAGCATCATTTCTTGGGCCACAGTGGTCAACGATGATAGCCACTCACATGTACCCGTCCTCTTTACCGGACTATTTGAGCACCAAGGAGTGGGTGTTATACAATTGAGCTTGCAATAGTTTCTCAGAAATTGTTTCTCGGTATTGCATTTCTCAGAAATGCAATACGTCAAGTCGATGCCCTAAACCTTGGCGCCTATGAACGAAAACGACAAGGGGATTCTATAGAGGAGGTTGTAGTCAGTCCCACAGAACCTAGATTTGTACAGTACTGAGCAAGCATTTCAGTCGGTTTCCAAAAAGGACAACTTGGCGATAAGGGAAAAGCGATACATTTACCATCAAAACGTACTTATTACTTAACCATTTGAGTAACAGCCGATTTTCTAGGTAGGTACTATGCCAAAAGTGTCGAGGCATTTTTGCTGATTTTGCAGAAGGTTAGGGAAAAAAATTAGGTCTCAAAAACAAGTAAAGGTATATGTTCAAAAACTTTAGGAAATCTGTATTATATGTGGTTTCACCTTTTTATTATATTATTTGACGAATTTTTGGTAATATGAGTTAATTTTTATAATTTGAAGAAAATAGTTAATGCTAAAATAAAATGAATATTGACAATTGTAAGAATATCTAGTTAATAATCAGCATCTAAGAATGACATTGCATGAGGAGCGAGATTTTGGTACTTTTCGCGAGAGATAGGAGGAGCGCGATACCGCTCCCCTGCACTCTAAGGGTTAATTCTCATACCACCGTAAACAGCTCAATAAGGCAATTTACATCGGGGATTTTTAATATGCTAACAATTTTATCGTTCACGAATATAAATAGGAACAACCTACCCAGGCGGAACTCGAACCCGCGAACTCCTTTTTGGCAGGAGAGAACTTTACCCGGCCGCCACCGAGGCCGGCGACTACCGTGAATAGCATTGAAAAGCTACGAATTCGATATAGTTTATCCTTATGATCATCATTACGGTTGTAAAGTCCATTCAAATGCTCGGCGAGGGGCAACGCATATAGTGAGCGACTGTCATAAAATCCTCTTTTTTTATTACTTGAGAACGAAGGACTCAGAAGTAAGTAGCTGCTGACATAAACATGGGACGAATATCGGCAATAAGTGGTATCATCCACCAATTAAACTGTTCAAATGTCGAATGTTACTTTTCACCTCCACAAAGGTACATTGGGAAATTAAATGAGTAAAAACAATACCCCATAATGAAATGAATATTGAAAATATATACTTCCAAAATTAATCATTTGCATTCCGAAAATAGCCACATTTATCGAATCCTAGGTTAATCTTACGACAAAAGGCGATAATTTATTGTGCTTACACCATTTTAAATCTAATACTATATGCAATAAAATATCACGAAAGCATTCCACACGTTGAAAACTCCTGAAACTGTAACTGGATTCATTGAATTCTCCAATCATAAACCTTAGGATTGGCAATTTCATATGCACTCATAACTTTGCGAATAACAAGATACATAATCAACGGTCACCAATCGCATCATTCACGATATATGAAATGGAAGTCAGCTCTACCTTCGTAGAGGGATAAGCAGCGCAAAATTTTTTTACTGCCAGTTTGAAATAAAACGATAGAGGTGTCGATACTATAGCTTAAGGACAGCCTTTCACGAACTGATTACGCATTCAAATCACATGTGACAGGGCTGACGGTAACATTCATAGATAAAGCATGCAGGCAGGATATAACACTTGGAGGCTGGTGAGAGAATCCGTATGTAAATCTTGAGAGGGAGTGACACATTTAGTCGTGTTATCATAAACAAAAATTCCACACATTTTTTAAAGAGGAAGTTTTAGATTAAACATCATAAATTCATACACTAAGTAGTACAAGCTTACTCACGGCCTTTCAATAATTCCATTCGAGTCCCTAAACGCGGAATTGCTATTTACTCTTCGGGGAAAATAAATTCACAATCATTCACAGATAGCGATGGACAGATAATGCACAGATGGGACGGGAATTCGAACGAAAAAAATAACCTTTTTCAAGTCCAAACATTTCGACAAGTTGAAGAGGGAAGAGATCGAAGTAGGAACACAATCTGGGCCTTCCCAATCGCATAACAAAGAATTTTACGACATTCCCTCGACCCGTGAATTAAGTTTAGCATAACTAGGAGGTGAAGCCGCACGGCATTTCTTTAAATACCTCACCGGATAGATAAAAAAAATGCCTCGCATCGATACGTCGTGGGTTTTTGTTTTCATCGAAGATCCGAAAAGCACGGTCCGAGATGGCGATAAACTATTCTCGAGCATCGACGAGCTGTCGAGATGAAGTTCAGATAGGCACGCATTCCTCTCGCAGTTTCAAAGCGCCACTTCCCTCGCTTCGATCTGCGTTTCGCGCAGTTTAAAAAAGATAATGCAAGGGAAGAGAGAGAGAATGATTCAAACAACGAGGAGAAATCCCAGCCCACTACGGACGCGTGTCCCGAGTTTAACGAATTATTAATCTCGCTCGGCCTAATGAAAATGTTTCGCTCGTTGATATGCAAATGAGCTGCGAGTCCTATAACCTGCTCGTTGAGATAACGAGGGCATGTCCGCGGTGAAAGGGTCTCAACTCCCGCGCACGGCCGACGGACCAAGACAAAAGAGGGAGTGTTTGAATATGAAAATAGAAGAGAGGAAAAAAAGGGACGGATATTGAAACACTCTGGGGGCAAAAGCGTTCCATAGCGGAGGAGGATGAGGCTGAAGGGGATGGGAGGGAGGGTGTGGGAGGGGGTGGATGGCGAGAAGGACGCACTTAAGGTCCAACTGGATGCTGGGGTCGCTATGGACCGATAAGCGGCAGCCAAATGGCCGCAGAGCTCCGTCTTGGGAACACGGTCGAGATTCCCAGGCCATTCACATTCAAAGCCTGAATCGCACGAGAAGTTTGGGTTGGTGCGGTGGGTGGAGTAAGCTTTCCACCATCTGGACACAGCTTCAAGTCCCGATATTAAAGGGGATCGGGTTGGTGTGGTGGCTAGAGTGTTGGCTTCCCACCCGGCGGACTCGGGTTCAAATCCCGTCCCTATCGGATGCCGGAATCGTGGCGGCCGATACTAATACCACCCCGGAGAAGATTGTACGTATCTCCATCAAGTGGAAGTTGAGGGAGGACTCCGATTTTAAAAACAGGAAATAGTAGTCCATAATCAATGAGTAAACACGAAATTGTTTAATAACAAGGAGTAACCTCCAAGCAAATTTATGACTACGTTCCTGATAGGCACATAAAAAATGGACCCCTTTACACTAAAAGCAACATGCTGTTCACATTAAAATTTAAAACTTTATTCAAAATTCAGCCCCAAGTCTACCTGCATTATTACAACCAGGTGATCGGGTTGGTGTGGTGGCTAGAGTGTTGGCTTCCCACCCCGTAGGCTCGGGTTCAAATCCCGGCAGCGGCAGAGAATTTTCAGAGACTGCCTGATCCCTGCTTGAATGTTGTGTGGAGGACATTTCAAGCGCAACACTCCGTCCGTCGGATGGGACGTTAAGCCGTGGTCCCCTTGGCACCTTTCGTTAAGAGCAGGCTTATGCCGACGCCGGGTTTCTCTCCACCCTTCCTTCCATACCCTACCCTCATGGCGCAAATGACCTCAGCTGTCGGTCACCTCCTCCAAATACCATACCCGATATTAAACTCCGCCTCCTCATCTGTGCTGCCTCCGCGAACATAATCTCTCATGGCTGTATATTGACCATCAGGAATTTATTTTTCCGTTTAGAGACGTTTTAAGCTAGTTTTCCGCCAATAATTTCTCAGAATTGCCGGTGGCGGTGGTTTGTATAATTTTATTGATGAATTTATCGTCTGTTTCGATCTCTTAAGTCCTCTCCATTATTTTTCTGAAATCAATCCTTGTGCAGATCTTTACTTGGAAGTATTACTTACCGTGAGGCTACCTGCCTGATGCTTTTAAAATCACCAGGCACATCCTCATCGCCGTTTTCTACACACCAATTGTATTATGTATGTGTAATGATTTATAAAGGGGCGATGTCCAGTTTGCCGATGAAAATGATAACAAGGCCAAACTTTTCATGGCTCATATTCTTGTTTTAGTTCAGCGCACTCAACGGGTTATTTTACTCACTACCTTGTCTTAGCCAGTTGAACTTATCTTTATCTCTTTTCTAATATTAGTTCATTCCATTCGAAGTAGTAATAGTTCTTCACATTCAAAGATTGAAGTAGGGATGTCGATTCCTCTATTTTTCGATTCCATTCTTTCATATCGATTCCCGATTCACCAATTCGACTGCATCCGTTCTTATTCATTTATTCATACTAACAGGTGGGATATTGATTTAAATATATAAAAGCGGGATAATTTGATCGTTCTGACCTTATTTCCGCGCTACGGATATTCTTTGAGAACCGAATGAAATGAGCCCAAAAAATCAACTACAAAAAACATGCTTCAACGAAAGGCCACCTCTCTACAGCCCCTTAGCACATTTAAAGGAACGAAGGAAGAGTTTAATGATAATGAAATCTACGACTGGCATGGTACCGAAGAATCATGATCATTCCCACCATACACGATTATAATTGATAATAGAGACATAAGTGCTCGAAAGCTGTTGTAACTTATTTTCCGTTTGGCTGTTGAGCATACTTCATCACGGTAAATTCTACATGCAATCCATGAGCTATTTTTATCATCGTCTTCATACGTCACAGCAAACGCTTAGCAAGAGGTACGAATCCCATTTTATCTGAAATATATTGTATTTTTTCATAACGTATTATTAGTTTAAAACGTATTATATCGTCCAAACCTTTTGAGGACACCCGGAGAAGACCGTCAAAATTAGCCAGCATACAAAATAAAACAATTTCATGTCTCATTAGGTAGACATTGATAGCAGCAGAGAAGTCGAGAGTGGAATCATTCGAAATGTGGTGCCACGGAAGAATGATAGAGATAAAATGGATCGACCGTGTAAGTAACGAGGAAGTGCTAAGAAGAGAGGGAGAAAAGAGAAGCCTCCGAAAAACCTTAAGCAGGAGATGGTCAACTAAACCTTAGGGACAACTTAGTTGGCCATATTTTGAGGCAAGATGGCCTGATGAAGACAATCGTTGAAGGACAAGAGGAAGGGAAGAAGGGCAAGGGACGGCCCCGAATGAGTTAGATACGACAGGCTATAAAGAATGTAAAAGAAAAGAAATACGTCGCTGTGAAAATGTTAGCGGACAGTTGGTAGAAATTGAGAGCTGAGAAATGAGAGAGAGAGAGAGCCAATCTTAGGATTCTTGATTAATGATGATGATGATTACATAGAGAAAGTTTTTTGCATTTGAAATAATGCAAATTCTAAAATAGGTCTACTCTGTATACCAGACGAAATATCAACATGATAACGTAAATTTGAACGAGGGACGTTTCAAGAAATAAGACCTAAGGTGCTGGAAAGATAGGCAGTCTTAAGGATTAATTTCCTCGCCCGATAAGGGCATGGGATCTTCTGACGCCGTTAAATCAGCTTTTGTTTCAAATAAAAAAAGATCGAAATGAATGAAAAACATCAAGCCAATTGAAAATTTATGAGGCCAAAATGTTTCCGTTTCCTTATTTGCCAAGCGCCGACTCAAGGCTCACCTTACCTCGTCATGTGACACTAGCTAACTAAGACTCGAGAGGAAATGATGGGCGATGTTTCCAGCAGTGGTAACGATGCAGTACAGACGAGACACTGGAATAACATACACACGGGACAGATAGCGAAAACGCTTCATAGATAGCGGTTCGCGTCCACACTCAAAGCATGTTCGTTCGAATCGGAAAGATGAAGGAAGGAATAAGATAAGCAGTACAGAGAGCACATATAAATATTAAATACTGTGGTGGTTTGGAGTTCAGATTTCTCTTAATGCAGGCGTCTGCGGAGTTCCCGTCACCAGTTTTTCATAACAAGTGCGAAGAAAGCGGATGATAGGAAATAGATAAAAAGAAGATGAACTAGAGAGAAACGGGAAAGAGTTAAAGAAAGTTAAGAAAGACCTTTAAGTTGATGCACCACTGAAACAGTCGTATTTTGACCTTTTAGTGTGTTTTTAAAAATTATCCCATCATGACGTGAGATTTTAGTTAGAGTTAGAGAGTGTACAGAGTTAATCCTCGTCAAAATTCGCCTATATTTCAATCCAAATGTTTGCGTCCTAAACAATATTGAGGTAAAATTTCCACATTTAAAACGCGGTCAAATTGTGACAGGGGTCTAGTCTGAAAATATGAAGGTGATAGCTAAACAGTCTAGATGATGGAAAGAGTAAATTAGATTTACTCCAAGTCGAACGAAAATTAAAAAAAAAAACTACGTTAAAAGCATTCGGCTGAGAGACATTTCAGAAATTACTTACAATATTTATTTAAAAATCCTCATGGATGAATTATCTCAAAGATGTTAATTGACTATTACAATAAGGCTTTTGCTTTCCGTCCAATTTTTGCCAAACTTTATAAAAATCAATTTATTTCAAAGGTCCGTCTTCACGTATACGCTTGATGGAACGTCTAAGTGCATCAGAAAAATAAATAAATTGAAAAATTAAACGACCCTGGTTTCCAGTGTTCTGCAGTCATTTCAAAGGTTCTGTGCCTTGTACTATTTTAAACTTTACATAGCAAAAAAGCCATGATTAAGTATTAACAATATACCGAAATGTTGGCCAAAAGTTTGCATTTAATTCTTAAAGATCTACACTCGAAGATACTAATCAACGTAAAAAAATTGAGGGCAAGAGAAAGAAAATAAACTCGAGGGTTAGTTTTACATACGTGATTATTATTGTAGTGTTCTACCGATTAAGGTAGGTTTCCATGGGAGTACTAAAGAAGTGATCTGGAAGCCTCCCTTTCCTTCCAGCGCTGCCTTCTTCAATACACTGTAAGGCCTACTCCCTTTCAATCTATCTAAAAATCGTATTCTTTTCATTCCCCTCCCTCGTTTCCCTAACATTCTACCCTCTAAAACCATTTTCAATATCCCCTCCCCGCTAAGTATTCCCTCCATCCATACATTCTGTCTCCTCTGTATCTCATCTAAAAGCTGCCTCTCTTCGCCAACCATATCCAGCACTTCGTCGTTCCTTTTCCTCTCCGTCCATTTCACCTCCTCCATTCTTTTCCATGCCCACATGGAGAACACACACGACACTTCATGAAAAAAGATCAATTGAGTGGTGCGTCCTCTTGAGAAAGAAAAAGCCATTGGAGCGGCAAAGAGGAAATAATAAAGACGTGTCTTATCTCTTTGAGGGCCCTGCTCGTCACATACATTAGCGAGGCATTACGATCGCGGGTACGGAGGCTGGAGGAAGCATTTTTCCCGGGGACTGTGAGGGGGAGGCATGAGTGCATGTGAAAGGAGTGGGCCCCCGGCGGCGGGTCGGCCGACTGACTGGCATCCACCCGCAACGCCATCTCAGAGAGGAGGAGCCGACCCACTGCATCAATACATTAAAAAAAAGAATATAGTTCCCGTCGAACCCGAGAAGTGTGTGGCTGACCTCATCCCCGGAGAGTCGCCCAAAAACCTACATGCCCCTCAGGGGCCACACGTCGAGAGCCGTCTGCGATCGGGGCGAGGATCCACGTCAAAATAATAAAGAGGGGATGGGGCGGAGGCTGGAGATGAAATAACCAATTCCGGATAAGAGAGGCGGTTGAGATAGGCGGGCGAGGAGAAAAAATATCACCTCTGGGAGAGTCGATTCGCGTCCTCAATGCTTGGCCACGAACGCACAGGGAGAGAGAGGCCTCCTTCACGGCGCCATCACTGCTATACGTCTTTCTATGTAGAGAGTTCTACACGAAGCATTCTAGCTCAGTGGCGTAGCCACGGGGGGGGGGGAGGGTTTCCGGCTTACAACCCCCTAGAGCAGGGGTGTCAAACTCATTCGCCTTGGCGGGCCACATTAGTCAACTCATACAGCTCGAGGGCCGCATATGTATTTCAGGACCAATAAAAGGAGAATTATATAGATTAGGAGGCCAAGATGATAAAATGTAGACAATTTGTGAAAGAGAGCATTTTCGGAGTAGAAGGAATGCATGCGGGTAATATGGATGAAGTGCCACTAAGTTTTGATCTTCCAACTGCAAGAGCTGTAAATCTTAAAGGAGCAAAGGAAGTGTTGATTGCAATTGTAGAAGTCATGGAGCCGCGGGCCGCAGATTGTAAGGGCATTGTTCGCATGCGGCCCACGGGCCGCGTGTTTGACACCCCTGCCCTAGAGACTTCAAAGCTTTTACTCATCCAATTTATATACTTTATTTTAATAAATATTCGTACAAATTAATGTTTTGGAGTCCTAAAAATCCGTTTTCAACATAAAAAAATCCCAAAGTTTTAGGGGGAGGACTCCCGGACCTCTTTTGGGCTGGGATATTTTCCATACACTCCGGGAGGGTCCCGAAAGAAGCCACTGTTCTAGCTCACATTTTGATTCACAAATAGAGACGTAATGGAAACTGCATCGGCTGGTTTCATATACCGTCAACTGGGGGAATTTTGGCCTAACTTTTCATGATTTCTTGGAAAAAACACATTTATCTAACGATAACATTCAATGGCATTGTACATATAAAGGGGTTTGAATTATTAACAAATAATGTACCTTCAATTTAAGGCTGTTTCTTAACCTTAAACTATTTTAACAACCAGGATTTTTTTCTTCGAGAACTTAGGCCTATGTTACCTTGAAATGGGGTAACTTTGCCCAATCTAAAAAAAACATACAAATATAGTTTTAAAGCATGAGTTGGAGCAAAGATACTCCACGAAATATCTCTTAGCATACAGTTTTCAAGTCTTACTTGATTATTACTTGTAAATTTATTTCATTCGGGTCCTTTACGGACCTTAATTCAGGAGTGAAGCCATTGATTCTTCCTGCCGACTGATGGAAGAATTGAGTGTGGAACTCGATAACTAAGTCGATAGTGTGAATGGTAAAATAAAGAAAAATCAATTTTTTCACGTCTTGGGTCCAAATTTACCCTAGTTGACGATACCATAAAAAGCTCCAATAGTAGAACCAAAAGAAATTACGGAAATAGATAATGAAAAATAATTAACATTGAATGCAAGCAACTGATACATATCGATCACACTAATAGTACTGATGACCAAATAGAAATTATAGACATTAAAAGGTTAGAGTACTAGAAAAATAGCTTATATGGACAGCAAACAATTCATACGGGGTGGTAAAGCTAATGAAATTGATGCCACTATGCGGCCTAAAAAGATAAGTGAAATCTATTACGTTTCACGGCGCTATCGCTATGATACGTGTTTCTACATAGACAGTTCTACACGATGCATTCTCGCTCACATTCTGAGTTACGCTTACAGGCGCAATAGAAATTACGTACAATAAGTTCATGTGCTAACAAAATCGCACCGATTATAAAACCAAAGCAATTACGGAAATATGTAATGTAAAAAAAATTAATGCAAGCTGATGACAATGCAAGCAAGGCATAAAGTGCAGCCAAACTGATATCATTGATGACCGAAGATAACTTATGGAAATAAAAAGGTGATAGTGGTAGACAAAGAGTTGATATTTCATAGTTTGAATAGTTGACAAACAGCTCATATGGTACGGTAAAGCTAAAAACATTAATGCCACTTTGCGGCCAAAAAAGATGCTTTAATGAAAAAGTTGTGAGAAACTAAAAATAGTATTACCAAAAATAGAAACTGAAAACAAACAATGAAGGAAGAAGTGTTGGCATTAAAGGAAGCGAATGGATATGGGTGTTAGGACAGAGATAGAGGTAAGTCGAACTGGCGAAGACAATTTTGTAAGTAAAAGAAACCGCTGAGTGTACTGATCCAAAACAAGGAAATGAGCCATAAAAAGTTAGGCCTTGTCATCATTTTTACTGGCAAACTTGAAATCGTCCCTTTTATAAATCATTGTAGAAGCATACATGCAATTAGTCAGTTTAAAAAGGCGATAAGGAAGTGTCCGGTGATTCCGAAAGCATACGTCGCTCTCGGAATAGCAATACTCGCAGATAAATGATCAGCACACGAGTTGGTTTCAGAAAAATACTGAGGAGGCCTTAGAGGTCAAAACAGACGATAAATTCACCAATAAAACAATCAAAACCACCTCAACAGACAGTACGAAAAAAATATTGGCGGCGAGCTAGAAACGTCTCTAAGCTGAAAAAATTATAGCTGATGGACATATTACCGTCAAGAGAGATTATGTTCACTTAAGCAGCATATATGAGGGGGCAAAGTTAAAGATGTCAATGAAGAATAGATTCTGGAATGTCTTCTGGATCTATACATACTGGATATGGTCTTCAACATTTACTTGCTACCCTACTCGTTACCCTTAAGGTGTAACGCTGGGTATTTCCCCCAAAATTCACTAGGATACTTCACATAAATTGCCATGAAAAAAAAATCCCCTAAACCCGTAATCCAACCATGGACCTTTGGATTGGTGGGTTACCGCGCAGACCACTACGCTACCGAGGGTCCTCAATTCTCACGGCAAATATATGACTCATTTATTTACGATTTATAGGAACTACCACAATGATATGTACACAATATTTGTGGGTGTTAGATCCCATTCATAATACAAAGCCGATATACAGTTCTTGTTCTACAGAAGAGGTTTTCAGTCTTGACGACATCTGATATCTACTATACTTCGAATTACAGCTATCACTAATGATTTAAAGTATTTTTGAAACATTACAACATACCGACATGGTAAGATGTTTACCTGGCGTAATTAAACGGCCCAAATGAGCGAGAATTAATCGCATGGCCAAATAATCAGAGATTATAAAATAAGGTACACCATATTTATGTGGTTACACTCCGTTAGCCGAGGTTTGCTGCAGTCATAATAACATTTCGGATACCAGTACCGATTTTAAGAGTCATCACCGTCCTCACAATATATTAAAATACGTCCATTAATTAAGGTCCTCTTCCCGCGCTTATCACTTCTCGATAATTACGAGGCATTGGCATTCCTTGGACACGCCCCAACTTGCATGAGCTTATGTTCCTAATCGGCAACACTAATAAGATATTTTTTTTGCCCTAAACAAACAGCCATTAATTTCAAATCACGGAACTAACGTCAAACTCCACGGCTTTTTAACCACTTAAAGGAGCGACGCATTAATATTCATGCGACGCGTCAAAAAGATGATAAAATAAAAACAAAACGGGATGTTCGGAGAGGAAACAAAACGAATGTTTCTTCGCCTTGGGCCGATACGCGCTCCTTTGCCGGTGCATACGGCCCCGGCACTTAACAGAGGAGTTAATTGGTAGGAGTGAGTATTTGCATCGCCCTGCGAGGGACTTGTCATCTACACGGGTAGACGGAGTGCTTGCGTGAGCACAGACAGATGACGAGTAAATGGACTGGTCATCTCAACGTTATAGTTCGTCCATATTCCCGATTATCGCCTGGATAAAGGCCAGCACAAAATGCGCTTACGTCACGAGGGAAACGTCGGGCTCTCAGAGGCGAAGAGGGTATCCTGATCACACGTCCAAATAACTCGGCTGTTGACGATTCACCCTGACCATTATTGTAACCAGACTGCAGGAAAGAAATTTCCTGATATTTCCCTAACGTTAAGATGATAAAAACCTGTTATTTTCCACCAAATTTTCCTAAAGGAGGTTGGTCCAAGCGAAGCCTATCTTATACATCGTTGATTATGGTCCAAGAATCGAAGTGTACCTACATCATTTTCAAGAAAATTTCAAAATAAGGCCAACTTAAGGTCCCTCATGCGATACATATATTTGTACAAGATCTTCCGTGAAACTTAAATACGGCAAATTGTATCGTGCGAAGGATCGGGTTGTATGAATGACTTTATGCAGAAGAAAATCTGTTGAGTGCAGACAAATATACAAGTTCATGTTAATTATTTTGTACAAAATCTTTCATTGGGTAGAACTGCCTTGATTGCACTACATCGAAAAAGTAGGTTTTGGGAGCTTTATTTATGAAAATTCCCTTTGAAAATCAGGACTTCCTCACAGGTTCTTATGGCAAGGCGATACTTATACAACCAAAAAATAAATGTTGATTAATGCTAGAAGAGTCACTTTGAAAAAAAATATTTAATGGTCGTCATATCATAAGAGTCGTGGGAGCCGATAGAAAAAAGTTATGTGCTCCACATTTAAGTGAATATTTTCGAGCTTCGTGGAGTAAGAAATTCCATCAAGAAAATATTCCAACTATATAAAAACCAATTGACAGAGAAATTAACAAACCAAACGTTCAGTTACGAAGCAATGGTAAGAGACTAAATAACTCAATGATAAAAATCAGTCTTCACCCAGCATCACATTAAAATTGAGGCACGGAATTGAAAGCAGATGTGAAATGCGGCTTCCTGCGTTTTTTGTAAGAAAGGGAACGGAAATTAAGATTTCATGGATAAGGTAAGAGGACAGTGGCGAAAGGGTGACGTAGAAATGCCTCTAACGCGCATAAAAATGCAATATATGAACACTAATTTGCATACAAATCAGTATATTTTTAACGAATTTGAATGTCATTATAGATAACGATATTCTGAGGAATTAGGGAAGAAGAAATTCATTACAAACGGGAGTGGCGTGACAGCAGAAAGCGTAGAAGCAGGATAACTCTTCCAAACACCACTTAAAGCTACAATAACATGAAATTGTGGTTTATATCCACATATTAGAGAAATATACCCAATGCGGTACGATGTCCCATGCCCATTTACTCCTAGAGGGAAGTTTAATAACAGTAAAAATACTACTTCCAAGGCCATACAGCATGGTTTTTTAGATAGGTTAACCTTAGTTTATCAGCAACTAACCCAAAACTACGGTTGCTTTCTAAAGACAAGAAATCTCCCATATTCAAGAAAAAACATCACTCAAAAACTTGGGAGGTAAATGACGTGGAAACAAGACATCCTTCCGTGCACTACGTAAATCCTTGGATTATGTAAAAACCAATTACACTAATTAAATAACTGTTATTTTATTAGTTTAATTGGTTTTTTGGGTAGAGGAGGTATCAGATTATCTTTTACCCCAACTATGAAAAAGAAGATGGCATTTTTGCAATGATAAGTATGTAACGTGAAAAACTCCCAGCTAGTTTAGATGACCATGATATAACATAATTGTTGTTACAAAAAAGGGCAGAGGACCGAGGTAGAATTGGCTACCGTATTTTTAGGATGATTCGATTTAGAAAATCTTATATTCCCATAAAGGGCAATATAACCATTATGCAACTCCAAAGAAAAATTAGCAAAACTAATACTTGCCCTTACAGAACAAGGGCTTTGCGACAGCTTATTTTCAAGGCGATGGAACCTATTACCGGTAGCCGCGATATCGGTGAGTGCACTAGTCGAATAAACAGCCGTGGACAAAAAGCTACGGCGTGTTGTTTAGAAATATTGGTCTATCCTTAGGTAAAGTAAACCATTTACATGACAGAGAAACCTTTGAAAAGGCCGTGCCTTGGTGAGGGGGGGGGCTGCCAAAACTATTATTATCATCACCCTGACGACAGGGCAGCAGTACTTCTTCATGTGAGTAAAGGTAGAGACCGCAATGGCTAGTAAAGCGACATTCATATCACTGCTGGCGTGGAGAAATTTCCTTTAACGGTTGTAGTTATGCGATTTATGGTGCAAGGGATATTCATCGGAATATTATCATCAGGATTCGCAGTAACTTCACCCCCTTTTCTACCAGACATGATGGCACTATCTAGAATAAAATATTTTTATGGTACACTAGTCTCACACTGGAATATTTTGGGGGCGGTATCCGAGAAAGTATATGAGTAAAATATGATCCAGCTGATAGGAGAATGGAGTAGAGAGCAGCGTTAAAACAATCTTTGAATAGCTGACTGACGACAATGAATCATACAAATATTGTTCATTCCACAAGTGTCTAAAAGGCTACGAAAATAAAGATGACCTCATTACTAAAACATAAACCCGTCCCTACCCTGTTAGTGTTGACTACAAGACATTGCAACACAGTAATTACTCCTCCTTTAACATTTTAAGGGTGAAGCTGTATAAATAAAATAAAAGACCAAGTAAGCATTCTCATTTCATAGAGAATTTATAAATGAACTCATTCATGCAACTGTAAATTTAAATACAAAAATTGCCATGAGAAAAAATTTTTTTTTATCGTATGCTTATTGAAGGTTATATCAATAGTAATTCTTGACTGTGTTTGTTGCAAACCTTATATTAAATAAAGAATTGGCAATTAGTTTAAAATTAGAATAAGTAAAACGTAAATTTCATTATGCTATGTTCCGTAAACTTATACATTTGATTCCCTATAAAATGTGGGGTTAGATAATACTTGATCGTTTCCGCTAATTAATGACCACTAGTCAGTCTCAACATGGGTCTTTTGGGTCCAAATATGAAACGAAGAAAGCCAATGAACGTTTCGCCAACCTACTACGGGCCTCAGGTCCACCTTGACGGAGCGTATATGGCGAACAGAGAGGTGAAGATGCGCGGAACGAAAAACAAGTGAGAAGAGTAAAACAGAAAAACAAAAGAAGGCGATTGCGGGGAGGATGCGATGCGGGGATGAGAGGAACACTGATCGACGAGATTATTCAGATGCATCGCTTTCCCAGGAGGAAAGCATAAATTTCACGTGGCGAGTCCATAAAACACCACATGCTCGAGGAGAATGCACTGGCGGACAGCTAGTGAGAGGCAAAAGAGGTACCCCGAAGGCGGTAATTTCATCATGCCGAAGGATCGAAAGAGTGACTGACGCACAAAAAAATGTAAGTTTATTTTTCATTTTAGATGATTTAGGCGAACTTCGGTAGGGGTCCATTATCGATCGATGTATCGACACTCCCCAAGTGGTTGAATGATTACTTCATAACATCTATAGCCAGATTATGGAAGGCAAAGGTTAAAGCAAGCAAAATCGCAACTAGAGAGCGGTCGTGACCTAAACGATAGCGTTTCTCAGAATCAAAAAAATCAGCATCATACGAACGGTAAAATATCTTAGACCTGATAATTTTTCGTTGATACCTATTTCTTACAATACCCATGTCTTTCAATTTCATGCATTCATTACGAGAGTACCTTCATACCTTTGTTTGAAATGACAGAGACGATACACTAATTGAACTAGTTACTTCGACAAAAAGTTTATCTGATTAAGATTTGATCACTCAGATGAGAATAAATAAAAACACGAAATATCACATAAAATTACACACTTGAAAATGTCAAGCTCAATAAAACATAATTTAAGGAAAATAAGTCTGATAATGCAATCAATGGAATAATTTTTAACCTACCCGAAGGAATATTTTACACAGTAATAAAAGAGGAGAAAAATTTACAGGAAAAAATGACAAAACATAGATATTTAAAATTACCAGGACTATTGAAAAATAAAATGATGAGCAAAAGGAATAAAAGATATTCCAGTAAAATATTTCTTAAAACATCTCTCACACATCTCAACCTTATTCTAATTTTTTCTTGGCCTAAAAATTTCAAAAAAAGGGATTCATAAGAGCCTAAGTTTACGCATTTGACCATGACTTCAACTACACCAATTTAAGAATATATATTTCTGAATCGCAAGTAATGTAGGAGGAGAAATGGGATGATGTGAGATAAAAAGGATAGAGAAGATAGAAAATAAACTTAATTGGTGAGATTAAAGGAAGGTAAGCATTAATTAATAACTTCGGGATAAAATGCCAACTAAGTTTAATATTCTCCAGTAAAATTAATGTACAACAAAGCTGGGACTAGTAAATCTATAACTACAGAGGATTAGCCACTTTTGAATGGCTTTGAAAGTTCTCTCCTGCTGACGATATTTATGCTACTATAAAATAATTACTTAAGTCAGTATGTTACTGAGCATGATAAAAAACTAAGAGGCCACGAAAAAATCTGTTCATATAATTTTAAAACAATTTAATTCGGGTTCACACAGAAGCCGTAAGTCGCAGACTAAAGACTGCTTTTGGTCGAATTTGAAAATGAAAAGTCGACTTCAGGAGCAAACATCGATGCACCAATCTCTTGGTAGAACTTATAGTGATTGGGAGAATGAAAAAAATGGCTCGCGGTCGTAAAATATTTGATTGCAAATCACAACTTCAATGAAAAACGACCTGGACCAGCACATTACATTACTTCCAACTATAATTCCCAACACTGTGACTGTCTTCTATCGTCAACAAGTCAATTCTGACACACACTAACAATAATTAAAGTCAAATGATGTCATTTTCACAGATATGTATAATAGCAGCGGAAAATATATTCGAAACAAAGCAAATAATGTTCACCGAGGTGAATGATTAGTTATCCCCCACAGAGCTGAGACGACAATGCGATATGAAAAGTTCCTCATAAACCTTATTTGAACACCAAGTAATGGAAAGTTGACACCTTTCCTTAATTTAATGAGACACGGATTAACACATGCTATGAATAGTTTTCGCCAATTATTTAGACACTTCTCGCAAGAAATTAATTTCCTCTGCCGCAACGGCTTAAGGTTTCCACGCAGGAATATGTAATGAAGACAAGATTCATCACAATTATGCTTCAGTGTGGCCATAATCATACTCGCGCATATCCCAAAGGTAAGCACGGAATGTATTGCAACCATCATCTGACAAAAACAAAACGTAAAATTGCTTTGACACGATGCGCGCGTTATATCCGTGTCATTAAAGCTCGCGTAAAAGTATATTTTCACGCCCATAATTAAAAAGGAAAAGACAAAAAATGAAAATTTCACAGAGAATTTGGACAAAAGGAAACATCCCAACGCAGCTATGCTTCCCTTTCAAAGGGAATTCAACCTCGGGGTTGCGAGGTAAAAAATGATTTGAGAGTAAGTTAGTCGATTTCTTCCCGATATTTTCAAAGCCGAATAGGTTTTATACGGAGTAAGCAGCTCATTCTGGCAACCACCCCTACGCCAGCAGGGGCGCTCCATGCGGCCCCTAGTAAATGCATTTAGGGGAACATCTAGAGGTAGTCCATCAGGCCAGGGGGCTATACAAAGGAGACACCAGTTCAACCCGTAAAGCATAATTTTTATTTTCACCTAGAGCACATTTTAATAGGTTTTCAAAAATGTTCGCATCGCGTCAATTACGAGAGAGCGATAAATTTCATTTCAACATTCACCATAAAACATTTAAAATGGTGAGAAATAACAATGAAAAGTTATGAATTTGATAGTTCACATTATAACGAATGCAAATTTAGGTTAAAACCCCTAATATAAAATAACATCTTGGTGAAATTCGGATTGGGTTATGAATTTGATAGTTCACATTACCGCGAATATAATTTTCGGTTACAGCCCTGGATATAAGCTTATTTCTCCGTGAAATTTCCGTCGTTTTTCCCATCAGCGACGCGAGTGGCGACTTTTGAAAACATATTTAAATACGCGGGGGATGACAACGCATCTTCAGGACGACTGCAGGATCCTCTAGAGCAGGGGTGGGAAAATTGTGGCCCGACACAGAATTTTTAAAAATATTGAGATAAGGTACACTTGTCTCATAAAATTTATTATATAATGAAATGTGCTAGCAGCTGTAAATCTAACTGATATAAAGTTAACCAAATAAATAAGTTAAATAGAACTACCACTATTGTTTAATTTTTATTATACAATTTATACAAAATATTTTTTTCTGAAATTAAATATAATGTTAACTGATGAATACAATCATTGTAAACGGTGTAGCCCTCCGAGAACCTTCGCTCATATGAAGTGGCCCTCGAGCCCAAATAATTGCCCACCCCTAGTGCCTAGACCAGGGGTCTCCAATTTACTAGGCCACGAGGGCCACATTCCAAGTTCCGAATCGCCCCGCGGGCCGGATAACAAATTTGCCGATGACCGAAGTGTTCGATACCAACGCCTACTGAAGTATCCAATGGCGTATTTCTTATTTACGAACAGTTGAAGACGACTTTGACGTGCAGTACAGCACTGCAATGCTCCTAGCGGCGTCTCACAGAGTTAAACGAGCGAGAATCACGAGCTACTTGAAACGAGTGCGCGGGACGTATTTTGGAGACCCCTGGTCTAGAGTATCAAAATCTTCTACGGTGTCTTCAAATTTCTTTACTCCCTCCTAAATTCGATTACAAACATAGAATCGAGATTGGATTTCAGCACTGACGTCTAGTGCGATGGGAAATGGCCTTGACACCTGCTTAGGCACACCATCCGAAGGGGCGGGGGGCGTTGGGTGGGTGCGCGATGCAGACGAAAAAGCGAAGCGACATCGGAATGGAACGGGTCGACATTCCAGTCATCCCGTTGAGGAGTGATTGGGAGGGAATCCCGCGAGAGGGTGTGAGTGTAGCGGAGGGGGGCGGGAGTGACAGTTGAGCGCATAGGAGGACACAAAGGGGGCCGATGGGCGGATGGGATGGACGAACACGGGCGACGTCAAGGCGAGCGGGAGGTGATTTATCGCCTCGGAAGAAAACCTCGGGGAGAAGAGTGAGTGAGTGACTGCGAGGTTCGCCACCACCGCCCCAAACATACACCACGAGAGAAGGGTATGGCACGAAGGGGTCGGCCCTCGAACGCTCGCCGCGAAAACACACACTCACAGAACTTCCCACCAACAACGCCATCTGCTTGTTGGGGTGTCCCACCGATAAAGTACGTAAGTCAAAACTTGATGCAAAACCTTAGGTCCGTGTTCCGCGCTACGCGCGCGGGGCGCGGGGAGCGGTCGCCGCTGTTCCCGTAAGCGCGGACGAAATCCGTCCGCGTACGGCGCGATATCAGCTGGAGCAGATTGCGGAGGTAGAAGAATGTCATACTGCCAAGAGCATTTCAAGCAATTGAGGCTGTACACCCGGTTATGAAAAACGGAAGAAAAGTGCCCATAAAAGGAGGTTAAGGGTGCACCCTATTGTGGCACAAAGAGAATTAAAACAGTAGTAGTAGTAGTTCAAACTTTATACTTCACGACCCCTTATTATATATATATATTTTTTTTTATATCACGAGATGTGGGTCGGCGGTGGGACCCACATCTCGTGATATTAAAAAAAAAATATATATATATATATATATAAGTAGTAGTAGTAATATTATTTAAAGGGTGCGTCGACTTCTGAGGCCATTTTGCACCACACCATATCCTATGCTAAAAAGTTCGTGAAACAGCTTTCGTGACCTCATTTACTGAGGTTCGTGCAGATGAATATAAGTTATTCAATTATTTTCGCATGTCCACTCTCACTATCCATAGCGAAAAGACGCACTCGCACTGTTATCTACAAGCTCGTTCTATTTCCGATGACAAATCTACTTGGTCCGCATCAGCCGTTCGTGTTCATGTGTAAGCATAAACCTGTCTCTGAGGCCCGTACGCGCGCGGATGATCCGCGGGGCGGAGGGGCCACGCGGATGGCTCCTCCGAGTGCCGACGGTCCGCACTCATGAGTAAGCTTCCACTAACGCCAATGTAACCTTATCCGCGCGCGTAGCGCGGACCGTCCGCGTCCAGGGGAAACGGGCCTAAAGCTCAGTAGTGTTTTTGAAAACGGGACATCATAGAGGAGACAGTCCATCCCGCAGTATTGATTTTTGTCACCACTACTTCCATCTGCCTTCAAAAATGCCCGGTACGCGGCGATGAGCACAGGCCGCTCAATATATTTATTCTCAATATTTACTAATTAATATTTAGAAACGTCCTTGAAAAGTTACAGATTTGAGATATCTTCACAATAACGAATATAAATTCCGGTTTATAGTCCTAATCACAGCTTATTTCTCTGAGTAATTCGAATGGTAGTTATGTAACATATAATAATATACGATCACCAGCACCCATGTCCAAGACAGGTATAGCCCACCCGGGCGGGCCTCGAACCTATGACCTTCGGTTTGCGAGGAGAGGATTTTACCCGCTGCTCTCGAGGCTGGAATATAAATTATTAATATATACATACAGTCGAACTCCAATTAGCGGAAAACTTCAAACAGCAGACACTTCCCGTTAACAGACAGTTTTTAGTACCGACAGCAGAACATTCAACGTCACGGAACTAATACTTCCAAACAGCATCGACTCTTAATAAGGGACGCGGACAGTAGATAATATATTTTCCAATAACTGATGCACCTAAAAAATCTCCACTAAAAAATTTCCACTTTCATAAGTTTTTTTAAAGCCCATAGCTGAAAAAGGGCTATTACATTAAAAAAATATCAATCAGATTTCAATCATATTGGTAAAGCACCTTTTTGACCCACTGGTTATGGATTCTTTCTTTTTCATAGCAACGCATACCTAACTGTGGGTGTAGTGAAATTATAAGCATTGAGCCCTACTCTGACTAGGTGATTATGCCTTCCCCGTCTGAATAGTTGGCACCTCTCAATAGCGGATTATTTTTCTGTTGCCATACATTTCTTTTATATGGAATTTTTAATGTACACTATGAGACAAAAAGAGGCTTATAATCGAAAATAATAATTTCTGCACGAAATTATTGTCCGATATACTCAACGAATACATCACGACATATTTGAAACACGATACAGATAACAGAAGCACCCCTAAGACAAAACTAAGCCGATAAGTCGACTACTTGGACATTGCATCATAGATGGTATCATATATCGCTTAAGGAGGTCCGTAATGTAAGCTCTAAGTTATACATCTGTCTTCTGCCAACTCCATCATCACAATTCAACAACATATCTCATCAAAAAGGAGCACAACATATTTACGTGCCAACCACGTAGGTCGAAGACGGCAAGGTCATGAGATTTCATAAATCTGAAGACTCCTTGCATATTACCCCTGTTAAGAGACTCTTCGTCCACCTTCAAAAATAACTTTTTCGACCTATTCGAACTTCAAATGTTTAACACAATTTTTCCAAAGGCCTCATTACCAGAGCATCCACCCCCCATTTACATTGTAAAACCAACTCTAAATGCATTCCTCCAATTGAAGCAGACGACAATATAATATGCACAACGTAATTTCCATTGTTATTCGTATTTTATTTTGATGGTAATTCCAAATTTCAAAACCATAAAATGAAATGAATGAGAGGAATGCTTCCATATCCTGCATTATTTTCTTGGGACTCGATTTCCGTTAGGAACAATAACTAATATATCAGGAATGATAAGAAAATCTAGAATTTGAATTAAGGACGCCGTGACAAAGGACACCGTGTAAGAAATAAACAGGAATTTCTTTAGCAAAATTGGGGTAAAGCTGTCCCACCTTCTAATTTCATGAAATAAAAGCGGAATAGCCCGAGGAGTACGATCACGGGTTCTGCCACAAGTCCATCAACCTTCGAAAATATCACGAACTCGCTCATCTTTATACAGAATAGATTCCATTTCATTTCGTACTTATAACGAAAATAACTTAATAAAAGGCATCAAAGGTTTCTTTCGCCGGAAGTTTCGTAGTAGCGCTTAACTCATCACAGTACTGTTGATAGATTTTCTTGATTTAACACCAGAGTAAGAGCAATGCCGAAACATACGAATGACTAAAATACCTTATACTAATCCAAAAACCTAAAAGGAATCCTTTAAAAAACACTTAAAGGTAATCCTAAACTTCCCGCCGTTTCAGAATATCGCGCAGTTTAACGGAGAGACGAGTTTAAATTTCTCGATATTGTAGAGAAACGTTGGGAATTGTCCATAATTTTCCATAGAAGCTTAAAATTCAACATCTTGATCTCTCTTCTCCATAAGGCTACCACCTCAGAATGTAAATCCACTGCAATTAAGCACACTCACTTTGTCTAACCATCCAATGGATGGAATTAGTTAGCCAGTGATACTCCCTATCAAGGAAACAAGGAGTATGAGGGTAAATAGAAACATTGGGTATTTTCGACATGTATTTCACCGTTGGTTTTGATATATTTGCAAACTCTTGATGATGTTGCAATAACATCCTAAAAGTTCGAGAATTAAAACCACAACAGTGTTTAATGGCAAGATCATTTATTTTCAATACAAAAGTTTTATTCACGCCGCAAGGTGCAATGTCTAACTCTTTACGAAATGAGTTTATGCTCCTTAAAAAGCCGAAGGATTAACGGCCAGGTGATGATCAATTGCACAAAATATTTCCCAATGATTAGCCTAAAAGCTATAACATATCCTTACAGGCGGACGGCCAGCACGGTTTTGCCATAGCTTTTATATAGTCTAGTCACTACTACAATAGGCGCGTATAAAAAGACATCGCTTTTATTTACATGTCGGAGATAATGCGAGGGCAAATGCCAACCTCAAAAAAAAGACAAATAGGGTAATTAATTGTAATGATACAATTTCATTCACAAGCGGACAGCGTTTCTTAACATGCTCCAAGAAAGCTAAATGATTAGACAATAATAAAGATTACATTGCCCATGAAATGCAATGACAGAAATTAACCGCACCACATTACCCAAGAAAGAATATTAAAGACTAACGTTAACCATCTGCTTCCGAGAAAGTGATGTCGGACAGTTCCCATTCTTAAAATTTATATGATAAGATTTACGGTCAAATATATAAATTTCCACAGTGTCGCCTTACTGTCACCTCTACCTTTACAAAATGCGGCAATAAAACTAAAGGGTCATATTTTCCAAGACGGAGTTTATAGCCATTTCCTTCCAAAACAGAAATTACTATCCTATCAAAAAAATGAAAATTATTGAAAATATCCCGCACGTTCCAACTTATTCATACATCAGAAATAGTAATAATAATCTTGGACACTAACTTTTACGCTTTCCAGGAATAGAGGAAGTACCTAACGTAACGTTCTACTATTGGCCGGGAGAAAAATCAGTGACCACTAAACGACATTTAATGCCAAACTCAAGAGAATTCCTTGGGCAAAAGGTAGAATAAATCACTGATACTAAACAGAAGTCGTAGCAATTTGGAGATATCCCTTCGGCGATTGCTCGCAGGAAATAGCTCAACAAATCCTCCAATGCGCCGGTGTAACTAAAACCCGCAGCATTATTTACGGGTAACAAACCGTATATTCTACTTAAGCTAAGAGTCAAGAGCCATTAAAATCATGAACGAACGGTTTGAGATTTGCGTCCGCAACCGTTTAGTTTCTATGATACAGGGGAATGTAGTCGTACTACTGTTAACAAGAGACTGCGCACAGATTGCCTTTTGTAGCGCTACGACACATCGGTATGTAAGAGCACAAATGTTTAGAAAAGTAAGGAAAATAATATACTACCTTACGCATGAAATCAGTGATTAGAAACAATGGACGACAGCTCACCTGCAAAAAGAAGAAAAAAGTTATTACTTAGGGGTACAGATTTTTGAATGAATATGACACGAACTAGATACTACAAGAATCAATCCATTACTTATTTCTCTTATAATACTAGAATGCAAGCGATGAAAACAACGAATCAATAATTCATTCACCCAAAACACAATAATATAATTCATTGAATTAGATTCCTAGAATACTAAATTATAACGCTAAAAATTATTCATTCATGATTAACGTGTATTTTGGTTTCAATTTACACATGAATTAATGAAAAACGATCAATATTTGGCTTAAAATCATGAACATGAGTAACTTTCTCCACACTGATCCGCGGACGATAGCCAATGGTACCTATACCTGATTGGACATCAGTTAACAATTATAGCACAGATATCTAGTAAAATTACGTCATGCTGATACAATACTTCTCAAGATTGGTGTCAGCATCATAAGATTGTTAGCCTATTTTTAATTAAATTACGATTGAAAGAGTAACTAATCATACGACAATATAAACACTCCTTCCTCTGATTCGCCATCGGAGTAGAGAACATAAAGTAAACTTGGAATGTTTGAATCTACAGACTAGAAATTGTAGCAGCTACGAGAAAAAGAATAGTAAAAGAACGACTGGAAAATTTGTAGATTATAATATTTATTGTTCTTGGACCTGACCATTAAGAACATAATGGGATTATATAATACAATAGAGCTCATAATAGACAAAAAATAAAAATGTATAGGGGGACAATACAGGGATAGACGGATACATTACAGTAAAAAATAACGAGAGAATATAGAAGAGAGGAAGTAACAACAAAAGTTACACACTTTCGAGGGTTTGTATGAAGGGAAAAAATCTCTGCTTAGAAACAGACAAAGAGACAGAAGCCTTCACATCCTTTGGAACACTGTTCCATAATCGTGCTCCGGTAACAGAGAAAGATTTTTCGTATGTAGTCGTTCTGTGTTGAGGGGTTGATGAGAAAATCAGGAGCCATTCTATTCAAAATGTTGGAATTATTATTTCTGACAGAAAAAATTCTTCAGGTAACTAAGTTGTTCAGACATAAGAGTTAATACGATATTTCAATTTCAGAGAAGGGACACGTTGGGAAAAATCAGCCTAACGTGGCACGGCTTCCTCTCGCTGCCTAATAAATAGAGTCACAAGATAGAAGACCGTAGAAGCTAATTGCACCCACTCAAACATACGCCACCTGCCCCTCCCCTTGTGAAGGACCAAACACGGAGGAAGGAAAAAAACATAAATTGGATCGGAGAGCTGGACGGAGACTTCTGGGAAGACACGGATAATAAAAAAGGAAGGGGACAGGCACGGAGGATCGAGGGAGAAGAAGTCTTCTTCCCAATTTGAACCCCCCTTCTTGTACACGAATACACCCACGTCCCGCGGGGCAGCGAACGACGGGTCTTTTCCCGGGCGGTGCCAGCCCACCCGACCGCTATCTGGGCCCACCTCGCTCCGATCTCCGTCCGGCCCATCAACCAGCATCCCAAACAATAACCCTCCGCTCTGCCCCCTCCCGGAACATCTCAACCGCGTCTCTCCGGGGTCCGCCCGACACTAACATCCCCCGCTGATTTAGAGGCCGGCTCTCGTGGCTGCCCCCGTGCGGGCCCGCCACCACGACAGCCGACCACGGCCCAATTGTCTCCCCCTCATTAAACAGACTTTATTCCCGGCTGTGTCAGCCCCCACTCCTCCTCCTCTATGACGCTCCGTCCTGCCTCGGGTCCAGAAGTGGTTCGCGGGGGCGGGGGAGGCAGGAGGGGGCGGCCGTTTAACGAGGCGAGGCCACTTCCGCCGCCGGGATACCCTCACCTGTCGCCCGGCATCGAACAGCGGCGCCGCCGAGCAAACGGACGACTCGGAAACGGCGGACGAGCCACGGAGATATCAACGCTCGAATACCTTGCGAGCCGTGCAACAGATGATGGGAAATCTCAACGCGCGTGTGGCTTGCTCGTCGTGCAACAGATGATGGGATCATGCGTACATTGGCCTCTCAATAACCTAGCAGATACCGGGACAGAGCACTGCATGATTAACGAAAACGCCGGATTACTGGAAATCACTAATAACTACACAATCAATCTTTCTAACCCAGAGCGACGTCAGGGAGAAATTATATTTCAAGACTTCTCAAGGTGGAAATGTATTGTTTACATGAGTGGGTTGGAAGCTAAGGGGTACAAGTGATTTCTCTTTTCTATGCAGAGTTAGGTACAGAAATTAGGTATAGAAAACAAACGAGATCAATTAGAAACAAGATACTTAGTAGTGTATTTGATTTTCCACTCGATGGCAGCACAGAACAGAGACTAACTCGTTTCCCTTGGCAACCAGGTTTTTCTTTATTTATTCTCACAATTAACTTTACCTGACACTGTTGAAAAAAAAAATCACTTGTACCTCTTGGCTTCCAACCCACTCATATATATTTTCTAAGGCCTACGCGTTGGTCCTATATCCTCACGGAAGTTCATTTGGATGATAAGACCTGATCTCCCGTATAATGTGAGTAATATCTCTTCCCTTTACATCAGAATTGACTTTCATTTCTTATTTTTGTTACGCTTGCACTTATACGAGTTCCTCGAAGACTCCATTCACTTCGTAATCATCTCTCATTCCTGCAAAACAGGCTAGTTTTTCCTGTTGCCAAATATGACCATACCTTCAGCGAAGAAAATATTACGGAAATGCATTTACGCATCGCAAACTTAATGACTGAAGATATAAAAACAATACCAAGCGTAATTGAAGTCCCTAAAAAAATTAATTTCAATTGAATCCATGAGATCCAAAACAGCCGCTAATCCTACACAAAGTCCACCTAGGGAAGTTAGGAATAATGGTTTTCATGCATATCTTTAAGGCTGTTAGAGCTCTTGCTTTGATTTTTTTTCTGTGAGATGGTAATTTGCATATATATACTTATCTATTTATGGGAAAAAGTTGAAGAGATGGCAAATATGGGTTTGAGCATGCGTATTACAGACGTGGACTTGGACACAGAGGAACTTGAAGACAGACTATGTGGATAAGAAAATGTGGGCACCACCATGGGACGGAACCCAACTTCACCTTTTATTAAATTTGTAAAAATTTTACACGAATGTTTTTAGAACATAAGGTACAAAGCAACCTATAAATTAAGGTACTCATGATATTTTTCGAATACAGGTTTGGTTACAATTAATAATTAGGAGATATTGTCCATGGTTAAAAAATTATGATGTAAAATTAAGTGATTTAAATTCTTCTTAATTGGAAAAACCTAAGAATCTTTACTCTTACTCCTTGCATTAAATTTGCAGTAATTGAAGATGGCAAGAGGATAGAAAGGATATCTACACGATTAAAATCCAAAACTTAACGCTACAAGGGGTAACATAATGCATCCTAGTTAATTCATACATGCAATAATTCAAAGGATGGGGATACCAAAAAAAGCACACAACAGCACAAAAAATGTGCTGAAGTTAATATCAACTTGATAACTTTTAATTAATTATATCCTTTGAGAGGAAAGCTCATTAATAACAAAACAAAGCTTCGTCCTTTCGATGAAAAAAGCGTGTTTGGTTACCTATTAAATGTTTTGCACTGAACTGCCGACCAACTTCAACAACTTGCAGCGAAAAAAGTTTTAGTAACTGGAGCTTATGGAGATATTTATATTGCATGCAATACATTACATAATGCATGAAATGACTTCTTTCCTTCTAGCTCTTTATTGGCTCTTTAACATAATGAGTCCCTGAGATTTACATGTTGCAGATCACTAACAATGAGAGTTAACCAGTGATTTACAGCTGTTGAATTCAATAATGTTACACTATATATCAATATTTTCTTTTAAAAAGTTATTCTCGGAAGAGGTTTTACATATTTTTTACTACTTATGAGTAATCCTAACATAGATCATGAAATAAAATGCCTTTGCGGAATAAATCAAATTCACTATCGGAAAAACATGCAATAAACGTTTTCATCTCATCACTTCTTTTTTCCAACACTAAGAGATCCATAAACAGATATCGCAGAATATTTTTGAGTCTCTTGACTTCTTCCGATCGCTGTAAAGCATAGTACCAGATAATTTTATCTACTTTTAGACAAACATTTGAAAATCAGGCATAGTTCGAAAAGATTTATGAGAGAAAACAGAGGCCAGGAATGACGTAGTGGTGAGATACACTGACAAAAGGCGGAATCATACGGCAAATGATAGCGGGGACGGAATGTAAATATGTGCTTGCGGGTAGAATGCAAATATAAAAAAGATTTAGGAGTATATGATGGAGACTACGGAAGTATAAAATGTAAAGGTGAATAATAACAAGGGAAAAAATATGTATACCAAAATTGTATCAAATACGATTGCCACCTACGAAACCTACATCTAGTAAAAATCTGATAATAGTTCCAACACCCAAGAATCCAGCGCTAAGACGGTACAATCAACGGTATCAAGATAAAAGGCATTACTATTGAAGTTATTCAATAGAAAAAGTAAGATTAGGAGTAGTATTTTGCGAATTACTCTGGCTTATTCCCGCAACAAAACTGAAATTCTCCTTCCAATCCACCATAATGTCTATGCCCTTTCAATATCTATAAATCCCAATATCTTCCAACCAATTCACAGCTTACCTGGCAGTACTTACACGAACACGGTTTTGAGAAACCCTTGGCCCCAGAAAAATCGAGACGTATGCATTAAAGTAACGTAAAAGAAAATAAAATATTCGCAGCCCAGAACAATTAAGTAGAAGCAATTAAAATTGAAAACGGCATTACGGTATATTTATTAGAAACCTTAGGAATAAGCTCATGGCCAGAGAAAAACCCACATCTGTCACACGAAGGGCGAGAAGAGTGCATACTGCCACCGTAATCTTCTCCATGCAAATAAAAAAAGCCACTGTACTACAGATGAGGCGTAATAAGAGCAAACGCATTAACGCGAGCGATTCCTAATTTGGAAAGAAAACTGTTCTCTTTTTCGTTTCCACTTCCATGGGAAACGTCAGACAGATGGCCGGACACAGCGGAAACAGTTAAGCCTCCAACTTAACGCGAAAGATGCGAAAGGGTGATAGAATAAGGAAAATTCGCACCGACTCCTTTTTTTTGCATTCAGGCATCGCTCGCAACAACAACGCGTTTAAGCGATGTAGATAATGTACTAAGTTGGTGCGCAGCAAATCACCTTGAAGAGCACCAGGGTGAGTTAAACGGGTGGTGATAATCGCCAACATTACCTCCAGTCTGACCCGTATGCTATTTAATCGCTGTTAGAATAAATGGGTCCCATTATGGAATGGTCCCACACCTATCTTACGCTATCTTATCGCCCTACCCGATCGTCCCGGTACTCACAGGCAAATATCAAAGTGAACATTTAATGAATACAAAGAACTCAAGTTCGCGGACGCCAGCGCAAAGTCGTAACTTGTCGAGCTTCGATTAGCGGTTAATGGGTGGGAAGACAACAGGGGCAGAATTATTTAATCCCACACCCCTTCGGGAAAGAACAACTAAATATTCGACAGCGCTCGGACGAAGAGCAATTTCTTATCATTCAGTATTACCAGACAGGTGCACGTTTGCAACCGTGACTCGATCGCACGGGTGAAACGCTCAGTACACGCAGGGAAAACCAGTGAATCAAGAGATAAAACTCTACAGTGTACACGAAGAGAGATGCAACAATCAATGAACACAGAAAAAAATATGAGATAAAAATTCGTCGCATTTCCTTCAACTGAAACCACCAGTTTATTTAATACGATTTCGTATTAGCCGCCATACGCGACTCAAAACATGGCACATCTTCAAACTACAATCTTTTCGCGACCGGGCGTGAAATCACTTCATAATTACGGCTGGAACTATTTTGCTATCTCGCGCTTATACAATTCATAGATTCTTACTCCTAATTAATGCGCGCGTACTTGTAGTCGACTTTATTCAGTAGACTTATACCCCCTCAACTATACCAGTCTGGAACAAGTGTAATTACGATTACAACTTCCTTAATGCTGCAAGTACATTCACTGTCCTAGCAAGCAACTTAGTTATACTTACTAATATGTAAATGATATCTACGGTAACGGCTATATAATATTTTATGTTAGTATCAAAATGGAAAATTTGTCGTAACCGTGCAAAAAAGTGTGCCAATTACGGGTTGAAAATTAGTGTTCCGCAAAATTGGCCTTAAATACAACGCTTATAAGTTTGAATGATTTATGAGGTGAATTATGAAAATTTTTGAACAAAAAACAGGCAAACACCCCACACTTACCCATGTAGAAGTGATGTTCGCAAAACTTGAGAAGCAAGCATATTTCTCAACATAAAAGAGACAGTGACAGGGTGATGAAAAGCTTACCCTTCACTACAATGTATCGAGAAAATGATATACTGGCGCACACGCCTAAAGCATTTAAAAGGTTGGCAACCATGAATGTCGTACAAAACCACGAAGGAAACAAAAAAAAAGAAAGCACGAAGCAACACTCCCGAACGTTATACATTCACTAAAAAAAACTACCAGGCACGATAGGAAACATATAATACCGGTGATTAAAATCACGAACATTAATTATTCATCAACACATCAACACCCCGCGAATTTTTGAGGCTCAATGCGATGGTTTGGGGAATGAGCAGTGCGAAAACAGAATATACCCCCTTAAACGCTCACCCATAAATTGCGAGGGAGCAATTTGAGGGAAGGGAACTTGACAGGCCTTTTGCGGGACGCTCCCCCCTCGTAATAGGGACCGGGAGATTATCCATCACCGCCATTAGGGGCAAATGACCCGCCCCACTGTGGCAGGGCCCGGATTCCACGGCACTATCGGATCAGAGGCGTACAAGAGGACCATTCATAACCCGACAAACATAATAGACAGAAAATGGATTGGAAAGAAAACTGAATGACATGTTATGGAAAACACGAGCACGAAAAGAGACGGGGAAGAAAGGAAAAAAAAAGAGAACAACGTTTCGAGAGGACGAAACGATGACTACATCGGGTATCTCGAATCGTACTTTTCATCGGACCTCAAGGAGGGCCGAGCAACTTTTCGGACAGACAGATAAAGTGTCCGCAGAGGGCAATAGAAAATTATGAACATCACCGAGATTTACATAAACACAACGCGTAAGGACTTCATGTTGGAGAAGAACGCATGGATATTCTTCTTCTCTCAGCCCCATCCTTCCTTAACTATCGTCTCCCTTCAACGGCGATACGTAAGGCGAGAGAGAGAGAGAGAGAGAAAGATGTAGAGCATCGTAGAGGGCAGAACCCACGTACCAGGCTGTTCCTCTCTCCCAGACGCAAGCCCTCATTTACATTCCGATTTTAATTCCCAATCTGCCTCCATCGGGAGGGACGTAAAAATAAGAGACAGGGAGGAGTAGAGGAACACGGGGCGGAGTCTGGAAACACGGGCGAAGGGGGAAGGAAAGAGAGAGACCAGATAAAGACTTAAATCAATCCATTAAAAGCGCTAAGGGCACAGACGGAGGCGACGATTTCGAAATTATAGATTCCTGACGCCCACCGGAAATTGAAGTCCTGTCTTCGCGGGCAGAGTGCCGCTCGGGACGACTATTGGAGGGGGGGAGGTGGGATGGCAGGGAGGGAGGGGGTTAAAATGGCTTCCGGCGTTTCGCGCCACCACTTCCAAACTGGTGGGGCTCTTCCCCCGAGACGCCCGCCGCATATGGAGAGAGGAGGCTGCTCCCTAATCGGCCAAACACTATCGCCAATTCCCAGCCTCGAAAAAAAATCTTCCGAGAGAGAGAGAGAGGCCGGTCCACAAACACAAGGGGGCCCCACCCCGTCCACGCCAACCCCCCCTAACTCCCAGACAAGGCTGACAAGTGATAATCATCAGGACACGAGGCCCGGCGGAATTGACAATTAATTGGGCGAGGGAGATGGCGAACAGGGACGGGAGAGAGATGAAGGGGACGAGATAGGATGGGAGCATTGAAAAGATGAAGAGAAAGAAAAGGGAGGCAGAGAGAGTGGAGAGGAGGAGGAGGCTGTGTTTGGAGCAATTGTGTGGGGTTGTCTCCGGAGCGAGGAAGGAATCGATTCTGTGAGGAGAGCGGTGGAGGGACCGAGCCTTGAGGAATCCCAGCCATTCCGATCGGAAGGGAGAAGACAGGAGAGATGATCAGGAAACGAAAACAAGGCTGCGAGAGGAACGGGAGCCCATTAGAAATTTAATTTCATTATTAAACTCTCCGTTTGCGGGGCCATCATTTACCCCGAGTCGAGGACATGCTTCAACACCCCACACCCCTATCACCACACCAAAACACTTCAAGCGCTGAATAAATAGGCAAAGGATCACAGCAACCCTTCCCACAATATTCCCTGCTTTGTGATGAATAGCGCAAATTAAGCGACCGTCAGAAGGTAATCTTCTCACGGAGCTGGAAGCGTTATCTCTCGCGCCCGGCGATCGTCTTCTTTTTCACCCGTTCCATTCCGAACTCGAAAGAGAGTCGCTTCGATAAAATTAACGAAGAAAAGGGGACGCGTTGGGCGCGGAATAAACTGTTGTGACATTAATGCAATTATACATTTTTAAGGGTCCGACTCGGAAGCCTAGCCGATCGATCCGATAGCCTAAGCATTTCAATAAGTGTCAATTGGGAATTCTTTCCATTGGGAATGAAGATGGATTACAGGGCATAACGACATATAATTGTTACAAGGGCGCACGGAATAGCAGCTAAAATATGATAAATCGATTCGATGAAAGGGTGCTACTTCTTCAGGTTTTAATCGTCGACACAAGGAAGTGGGCTGAGGAGTGGGGGAGGCATTAAAATAAAAGAACCAGATGTTCCAGGAAAAAAGGGGAGGCATTAAAACGTAAAAAATATACTCATGTCAGTATGCAAATAATGCTGCATGGCGACAATGATGGGTATCTGACGTGAGTGGCTAATAGAGCCGCAGCTATAGCAATACATTCTTCGTGGACGTCCAGAAAGGATGAATACATTTGAAAAGAACAACAACAGGTACACGCATAGCAATAAGACAGCTTACACGCCATGAAACAACAGCGACTTAATCAGGAAAATAAATATTTTGAAACTTACATTTAACCACCATTAGAGGACAGCGTTTCATTCAAAATACGATTCCTTAATGCACGATAATTAATCTCTCTGTCATAATTTGGATATTTAGACTTATAATAAACCCTACTTGAAGTAGTGTCGCATAGTCACTCCAGACGTAATCAACTCAATGATTTTTTTGGACAGGTGAGGTCAGAGCTCCTCCCAGACTAAGTCACAGCCGTGTGAACAACATATATTCCAGGTAGGGGACTGACTCCTTTCCCTGGACAAGATTATACGGCCGCCGGGCGGCGCGGCGATGTCAACTCATTAGATAATTCGCTCTGCGCATGCTCGGGCGGCGTCCCAAGACTTCCATAAGGCACAAGCTTAGACGCTTCATAGCACCAGCAGCCCCCACCACTACCACTCTTCATATAACTGAATAGTGATGGATAGGGACGTTCTGGCCAGCGCCCCGCGGCTACAAATGCGAACTTCTCGCCCTATTTTTGCGTGTTTTTCCTACATTTTCGATGTATGCGACTGAAAAAACACCTTGGTTAATAGATGCATAATTAAAATTGAATGGGTATTTAATTTTTTTTATTTTTCAAATCTTTGGGAGGGACGGGGTCCTTATGGGCAAGCCGCCACTGTTCGACGCAGCTAACCAGAAAACAATGGAGAGAGTCCAATCCAGCGCTGCGAGAGCCTCAACAGAAGCTATTACCACGAGCAATTTAGGCAGAGGAAATTGAAGCGTATATTCAAATAGAGTTGCAAGCCACCGAAGTCAGAAATAGCCCTGACGACAATGCAAAAATATTGTCTTCGAGAAATTTGCATTGTTTACCGTTACGCATGACGGCCAATTGAACGTATCAAAAACCTCCCAAAAAAAAAGTCTCACACCCAGCGCTCAGAATTCAAACACCTGGCAGGTAATCGGACAACGCCTATTCGTCGCTCGAGGCTACAGAGGGGATGAAACACACCAATACACACACATACAACATACATATGTATACCTTTTAACGAGTGGACGTTGAGAGAGAGAGAGGGGAGGAAAGTGTGGGAGGCGGGCTAACAAGCGCGGATAACAACGAGGCCTTTGCGGACGGATAAGGACAGGTGAAATTGGAGGTAGGGGGAGGTGTTCCGAAAGTATGGGGAGAAATGGCCAGCCGATGGAAGAGAAATGGGAGACATTTAATGCGTGAGAATATATTTCCCGATATATATGTGGGGAAAGAAGTGCTTGCGAAAAAGGATACAGGGTTCCCACTCAAACTAAATTATAAAAATTCACGGTTTTTTCCAGGTTTTCACGGTCTAAATTGCGTCAAATTCGCGGTCTGTTGATGAGCCATTTTAGGAAGAAATATTGACCGCATAGCAATCACCGGCCGCACGTTAACTAAAAATATATAGCAAACGCCGAGAATGCAAACGCAGCAATGAAAGTGCTCTTATGACGTCGCCTATCGTTAGCAAAATTTAGGGCCGGCTAAAGGTCGTGAGTGAGAAAATGGAGGGTGACAGGGAAGTAAAGACGTGTCTGAATTTTCGCAAGTGTTAATGAACACTTTGGTTAACGGTCCTCCAATCACGGCCTTAAGCTCTGTGTGTCGTCATGACGCACGGACCAATAATTGCATTTCGAGTACACCTGCGCAGATAAATGCGTGGGCAGTGTCTGCGAGTGACTGACCTTGAAATATGATCGACAAATCGATTTTTTTTCGATCCGTCAATCGTAGATCTACAATCAACTTTCAAAGGTTTTTAAGGTTTTCTGACGAAATTCACGGCTTTTTCCGTGTTTTTTTCACGGTAGACGAAATTCACGGCTTATGCACGGTTTTAAGGTTTTCACGGTTGAGTGGGAAACCTGGGGATTCAAAAAGAATGTGCGTATTACAAAGTATTATTTTGTCCAAACTATCGATCGTTGCGTCTTGGTTGTTTTCGAGGCCGCTGGAAGACAGCTTCATTATTGAATAAGACCCTCCCTCCTCACTGGAGAGGGTCCCTCCTCACTGAGTGAGGGGGTCCCTCCTCACTGGAGTCACCATGAGCGCGAATATTTGAATTAAACTCTACCGAAACGTTGTTGGTCGTCAAGAAGTTGGCGACTTAGCATCTCTCAGCTGGGTTCCACGGTCTCTGGATTTGACAACCTGTGACTTCTTCCCGTGAGGATTCGTTAAAGGCAACGGTTAAGTGCCACAGAACCTGGAAGAGTCGAAGAACCGGATGCGCACAAAATTCACTGACTCTTGGTTTACTTTGTGGTATTCCATTATAAGTTTTTCCTGGATATACACAGTTACTTATACCACTTATTTTGTATCAGAGCGCGACCCGGGTTTCAATGAATTATCATCATCTTCATGCGCTAATTATGATTTAAAATATAATATGATAATAATATTAGGCGCTTAATCATGATTAGATCATAATTAGCGCCTAAAGATGAAATAATTCATTGAAACCCGGGTCGCGCTCTGATAAAAAAATAAGCGGTATTAGTAATTGTGAATATCCACGAAAAACTTCGGATGCGCACAGCCATGACATCTGTGACGAAGGACGCGATTGCCCGATTATGGGAGGAATTTTGAATATCGATGCGACATTTGTTCCTGTCCCTGATGGAGAACAAATTGAACATCTGTAATCTAAACTTGAGAGACTGTTCAATACACGTGTGAAGTTTCATATTCGTGCGTCTTAAAGTTTTAGAAAAATATGCATTCGAAATACGTGTATTCTGTTAAGGCCGTTTTACACGGGGCACGGAATTGCGCAGGTTAGAGTTGCATTAATTTCTAAAATGGCGTGGAATTGCGCGGATGCATGAACGAAATTAGAACAGGGGCTAATTTGCAGTCTCGCATCCACGCATTCTCGCATGTGTTCTAACAATTCACCGCTTTACACGACGCAATTTTGATTGCGCCTTCGCACGTACGTCAGATTGCGCAATTCCGTGCACCGTGTAAAACGGCCTTTAAAAACACGGCCTGTGCATGGAGATCTCCTCACGAGAGGGTGATTTGAATAACAGAATCCTCACGGGTTTGAAGCTGTTGGAGACCGGCCGTCCTGCGGCTCACTCCGCATTCCCTCGCTCAAAAATTAAGGGGGAGCGGCGGGCCAGTAAATAAATAAAGAGAGAAAAAAGGAGAGGGGCGAAATAGCGCACAGAGCGTTGCCGAATAAGCGAGCGAAGGCAAGAACTGGTTCGCTCTTCTCCCGCTTGCTTGCTATCCGTCTTCCCACCCCTTCAACTACTTCAACAAGCAACATCAGCGCCACCTCCTCCTCCTCACGAAAAAGTCCGCAACAAAACTCTTTCGCCTCACGCTCTCCAATCTCCAAAGAGGAGGGAGAGCCCCCGCCGCCTCCGACCTAATATTTCCAACCCCCTCCTGCCTGTCACCGCCCCACTCCGGAATATTTGCCTTCCCACAGCCCACCTCCCTCCCGCCCCTCCACTCTTTGAGCAAACGAATCCATCTCCGGCAAATTCTTCTCCGCTCACGAGAAAAGTAACCAAAGGGACTACATAGAGGAGACACCAGTCCTTCCCGTAGAAGCGTCATAGTGTAGCTAGATTGGGCGCTTAATTATACATTACAACTCCAACTGTCCGAATCAATTGGGACCGTTTCCCATTCGGATGATTACATTTTTTTAAACCGAAAATTGGGGTAATTTAAAGAGAAGATTTCATTTTCGATACAGTATGCATTTTTAATTAATTGTAAATGGAAAGATAACATTTTTAAAGATTATATTGCGCATACTACTTTACATGCACTTGTTCGGTATAAGTTATCCCAAATTATCGCCTATTTTTTCCGTGAATTTCGGATACCTCCACAAGACAGCGACGCAAGTGGCGACTTTTATAAACCCATTAAGTGCGCGGTGGATGATAATAAATTCAAAGGCCGACTTAAGAATCCTCAACTGTAATATTTGTGAACGAAACAATCCTCAAAAAAAAACACAAATTGCTGGCCAAAATATAAAAAAAAACTCCTTAAACGCCACACTGAATCCAAAGCAATGGAATTCACCTGTTCGAACCCATCGGGGCTTTTCAAACATAGCCGACTCCCATGCATTTTAAATGGGAATTTGCACAAAACTAAATAGCAAGCGTAGTGAATTTTGAGAAGCAAAAATTGCCGTAAGGAATCCATGTAATTTACACTCCAAGTCAAAATCTCAAGTGAAATATATTTTTAATTCATTAACTCATGTTAAAACTACATGTTAGTCCATTTTAGGGCTTCTTTCATGAATATTTATACCTCATACCAGGCGCGCAACTACAAATTAAGGCTAGGGGGTGTTTTAGGAGCAACTAATACTGGGGGTATTGAATAAGGGAGGTGCGGGTGCCCTACCCCAGAAAATGTTTTAAATAAATGGTTCAAAATGGTGAGTTTTAAGGCTTTCTGAGGGATACTTTATTAATCCTTACGCTTTTCTATAAATAATATTTATCCAATTAAGTAAAATGGATTAAATTTAAAATTTCTCTGAGTTTTGGGGGAGGGGTTTATCCCCTAAAACCCACCCTCGCAGCGTCACTGACACATACCACTTCATTTTTTAAATGAAGCGACCCGGGTTTCGATGAAAAACATCACCATATGGCGTAATCATCATTAATTTCTTAATTATAATAAATATTTATTGTATCTAATCACTTAAAACCGATGATGATGATGTTTATTCAACGACACCCAAGTCGCTTTATCTCAAAAAAGAAGTAGTATAAGTAATATTCGTCCAAGACACCTTCGAATTATAAAATATGAGCAAATAAAATTCGAAGCTGCGTGATTTTCCAGATATCGACGCGGAGAACATTTCTTGGGGTCTTCCTCAAGATGACTAGATGCGCGATTTCTGGGCTTCGCTCAGGGAGCTGGTATCGCCGTTCCATTATTATGAGTTCAGTGGTTCAGGACTCGAAACATGTGAGTCCACAAAACGTGAAAAAATTATAGATCGGATATTTTTGTCGTGGCTGGTCACTAAATTGTTCGCAATGGAATGTCGATACCCCCTCCACGAATGAAGCCAATAAATTGAGCATCTGGATATCGACGATTGCGCTCCAGTTAAAAACGTGGGATATCACGCAACTTCGAAATGTTTTTCTCGTTCAACTAATTCGGATTGAACTCCAGTTTGGATAATGAAATACTGAGGTCGTATGCGACCGTTTTTGCACATCAAAAAGCACTATCATTTCATTCAAATTAAGCGCAATTTCCCATTTAAATGTTGGGAGGTCCAGAATAGCTTAAGCTGATCGTGTATGCGGTACAAGGGAGGTCCAATGCCATCCCACAAAAAATTGATTTACTAAAAGGCTATGAATTTGATACATCACATCATCACGTATACAAATTCCGATCAACACCTCCAATAATACCTTGTTTCCCCGGGAAACTTGGGATCAATTTGCCCTTCAGCAACGCGAGTGGCGATTTTTGTAAACCCATTTAAATGCACAGTGGAAGACAACACATTTACATCTACATAATACCCCGCAAGCCGCATAAAAGGCGTGTGGCAGGGGGTGTTAGAACACCAGCTGTTTACAGCTAAAATAAAATGAAGTGCTCAAACGAAGTTGGGACTAGCGTTTATTAAAGTCATTTATGGTTCGGGGGAAAACGAATTCCCATATCTATCCGTTCGGCAAAACATCTCTCTAATTTATCGCTTCTATCGGACCTGGAAATATAGTGTGGCTCCAATATTATATTCTCTGTGTCGCTCTTAAAGATATCCATTCTCAATTGTTCAAGCAATCTAAGCCTAGCGCGCTGCAATATACCGTCATGCATTTGCTCAGATTAAGTTCGAGTCCCCACTCTTGGCTGCACAAATGAACGTTGTTTAAGTCAAATGATAGAATTTCATCGTCAGTGTGATCACTAATTTCGCGATAGATGACAGCGTCGTCAGCAATTAAACGTATTTTACTGCTAATGCGGGAGCAGAGATTATTAATGTAAATAATGAACAACAAGGGGCCGATTACGCCGAAATGAGGATCCTCTTTTGTAATGTTCGTAATGCGGTGTATCGCAATCGCTATCCCTTTGTTTTGAGTTCAGTAGGTTAACTATGCATCCCAAAAATACCCGAACTCAATACTATGTTATGATGATACCCCATTACCGTATTCAAGGTGCGGATGGATGAGTACGAAATATAACCTCTTTTATTTTTTTCATTAGAAAATCTTCCCACTACACGCTTGACGAATCCTAGCTTCTGAAATCTGAAGGGCTCTGCTACAAATATTTCATGTGTTTCTCCACGATAATTTCAAAGTTATCGTAACTCTCAGATACTTCGCCTGTCACCTTGTAGTTGACATCATCCTCAGCATAAGCATGGGGATAATTGATTTTTCGAGTGATCGACAATCTGCATATTTCACAGCATTCACAACTGCAACGAGGTCGGAATAAACAATGTTTGCCTTCACTACGGTAGGAGGTATCGTAATTGCACTGCATTGAGTTCAATGCCAGAAGAAACTCATGCAGATAATCGATCAGTCGAAACATCGACCCATCATTCATTTCGTCACGGCTTCAGCTATCCCTTTGCGTATTATACTGCAATGGTCTTTCTATAGCATTGATTACAGCATACGACATTCCGATTTGAAAGATTAATTCTTCACAGCGATCAAATTCCTACTATGTGTCCATACATTCCGCAATAAAATTTCCGTACCCTTACCCACATTCCCACGTCGACATGCGTCCATTTGCAAAGTCACAAGAGGGAGAGGGCTATTTCTCCTCCGCCCCCCACCGAAGTTGAGAACAGCCGTCCAAGGCAGAGCTTTAAGAATGAGACCCATTAAGTTAGAGGAGATACCCGACCCTGGTGTGTCTTGCATGATGCGCGAAGATACCTATTATGGAAGATAAATACGAATCATCAATTAAATTGGGAGATGGGTGAATAAACGGATTGGACGTGGCGCGCCAATTTGATAACCACGCTTGGTAGCTGAGGGTGTTGCCGTCGTTAAGTGAAGTGATTGGCAATTCCTTCATACACCGGCTAACCGCAGGGATAACATGTTCTACATCTGAGCATAGCAATGAAGTCCGAGGAATTTCTATGCTGAAGCTTTAGAGGCTCAAGACTGTCCATTCATCGATGAAGCTCCAGTTTTGTTCACATTACCTAAGTTTCTTTTGTCGATCGGATCACCATTCATTAGGGGTTGAAAACAACGATTGTTTTATGACATTCAAAGTCATGGGATTTCACCACGGCAGTAAGAGTAATCGTCTACAAGAACTGCGACAATAGTTAGGAAAATAATTTTCTTCCTGAATAAAAGGTCGGTAAATACAACTGGAATTTGGACTATATTATCACAATTATTTAGCAAATAGATCTGATAAATGTGTCATTCAATTTTTAATTAAAATATTACAGTAAACATGATTTCAATTTTTTTAGCATTATTTAGATCAATAATTTAAAAATTTATTTTCTCAATCGTTAGGCTAGGTAAATATACAAATACGTATTTGACCTGAATTTCCAAGCAAATTTCTACCCTTCAAACGGTTTTTACTATTTTTTATAAAAAAAGACTATGTTCCTTAAGTTAACCTGAAATGATGGGAAATCTGAAGGAAATAGATGATATAAAATCGAGAAAGCAAAGAAGTAACATGCAATTAAAATAAAATTTTCGAGAAAAATTAGTCTCATCGTCCAAGAAATGTGGTAAGATAATACCTACGTGATAGGGGCCTACGATGGGTCGATGGGTTATTCCTTTCTCGGCGCAGGTTGACGGCTTTACATGATTTAACGAAGTAACAGTGTTCCACGGAAATGGCGCTGCAATTGGTTTTACGATCGAAAAAAATTCCTCATCGCGGAATACCAAGCGTCGTACCTTTCACGGACTCACCCGCGATAATGTGCGATATTTCCACCAAGTAAAAATAATGTACCTTGACCGGGATTCGACCTCAGACACCACGAATTCACCCCATATGATATGCTAAGCCTTGGTAACTTAAGAGGTATAGCACCCTGGCGGCAGAGGAATGTGAATTAAGGGCTTACATTGAATTGATACATGAAGGAATAAAAGATTATTACTATGTTTTTGCAATAATAAAATAAAAAGAATTCAATTTCACATAAATTAAAACGAAGAGACAAGAATTTTAACATATCTTATTTGCAAAGATTTGTTTACTGATTGAAACTAAGCCAGTACAATATCGTAGTTACCATCGATTTGGATTCATCAAATAAAAATATATTTTACTTAGAATGTCAAGGTCCGATCTTTTGTTGCAGTTGTTTTTGTTTTTAGATTTTTTAATTTAATGCAATCATACTCATTCATAGCGATGAAGAAATACATCCAAACGTTGGCAAACAATTTTGCACATCATTCTTAGATTATACTCCGAGACGTTAGCACCACATTTCTCACACGCACTTCTCCAGTTTTTAATGTATCTAATATCTGCATTTCTTATGACACCTAACCTAAATGTTTCAAGGAGGTCAAGACGCATTCATTTTTCTCGCAACAGACAGGCAGCTGGGATCAAACATACTGTAAACTGAGCACGACTTACAGCAGGTCAAACTGCAAAACGAAGCATCGGCGACGAGAGTCGACATCGAACTATGGTAGTGAGCTATGTCCACATGGGTACATGATTTTACAGATGGGGATTTCATTTTTTTATTACGACATGTTTTCGGATCATCATTTGATTCATATAATACCTCTCCATTTCCATTCTCGAACATATTTTTATGGACGTCTAGGTCACAATCATATCGCAGAAATTGTGGCTCTTACGACATCCTTGCCGTTGGAAAACCATTAATATTTACGAGTTATCGCTCACGTAATTTCACAAGTAGTCTCTTCGACAGTAAAAATCAACTTTAATTATCTGCGCGACTCATAAATTCCTCCTTTTATAACCGAAGGGCAGTGGTCGCTTCCCGTTGAGTCACGAGAAGAGGGCGTCCAAGGCGCCAGCGAACAAATGTCTCGGTCTGCGGAGAAGGAAAAAGCGTAGGCTACCGGCTACTAGAGCGATAAGAGGGCGAACCAAAAAAATTTATACGAGCCACGGATACGAAGGGACTGAAAGATTTCTAGCGATTCATGCGCGCGCCCCCTGTAACGTACACGTCTGCATGCCACCCCTCAAGCTGCCTCAATAGGCGCGTGGCAGGGGGTGTTAGGACACCAGCTGTTTACATATACGGGGAAATTTTTTAAAGAATTTACGCCTATCTTTTATTTAAGTCCTTTTTTGCTCGGGGGATGAATGAATTCCCATACTTATCCGTTCGGCAAAATATCTCTCTTAATTTATTGCGTCTGTTGGACTCGGTGTGGCTCCAATACTATGTTCTCTGTGTCGCTCTTAAAGATATCCATTCTCAATTGTTCAAGCAATCTAAGCCTAGTGCGCAGCCTCCCAGTCTCCAGTCGCTCTTAAAGATATCCATTCTCAATTGTTCAAGCAATCTAAGCCTAGTGCGCAGCCTCCCAGTCTCCAGTCGCTCTTAAAGATATCCATTCTCAATTGTTCAAGCAATCTAAGCCTAGTGCGCAGCCTCCGAGTCTCCAGCGGCCCCAAATCTAATTCGCTTAACATCTGCGTAACGCTGCCTGGATCTGGAAATATAGTGAGGTTCTTAGGATGTTCTCCGTGAAGAGGAGAACAGAAAAATGGCGAAACATGGTTAAGTTTAACGAAACCCTTCCTCAATTAATTGGTTTGTACCTTAAGATTGATTAACATGGTTGTGTGGGCCACCGCCAAGTCCTTTTTTGTCGATTGTACCAACCCCATGTTAACCCTGCCTGCAACTTGCAGACAGCGCACAAGAACACCATGGATAAGGTAAGAATAGACACCATCCAACCTTATTCAAGCCCAAATGTAGCATAACTTCGGAGATCTTACGAGAACTGATGTGTCAATGTGGCTAGGCCCTTGCCTAATGTCCAGTGATATGCAAGCATCGTTTCAATTCAAGCAATGGCTGAACGCAGGTATTGAAATATTTTCTAGAATACTATCAAACTTATCTCCGTAAAGAGCTTACCTAATATTGCTCCATTTGGAATGGTTTTTTTATAACCCCCTCCTTACCCCCCTAACCAGCTTAAAAAGTGGTACTCGCTTCATCCAAACACACTTCCGAATCTCCTTTAGATGTTATTTTTCCTCTCCCTCATATCCAGCACTTCATAGTTACTTTCTCTCTCCATTTTTCACTCCACCTTTCCCATTCTCCTCCAAAACCACATCTAGAGTAGTCTTTTCTCTTCTTCCTTGAGAGCTCACGTTACCGCACCGTTAAGCGCTACATTCAAGAAGATACTCATAACTAGCCTTTTTCCTATACTCTTAAGTGACTTGAAAACAATGTGGAGGTGTGACCTTCAGGCCGTGTTAAGTCCACGTGATCAGGCAGCGCATGAATGGGAACTCAGCTTTCATGTGAGGGTATACGGTAAAGGGGCCTTCATAAGGGCAGCCGACCCATATTGCCCTTACAATTGGCACGGATAAGGTATGAATGGACAATATCCAACGTTATTCAAGCCCAAACGTAGCATTACTTCGGAGATCTTACGAGAACTTATGTGTCAATGTGGCTATGCCCCCCCCCAACTTAAATGGTAATTTGTCCGAAAATATATAAATATATATAAAAAGAAATAAAAAATATATAAAAAGAAATCTGAAGAAATGCCAAAACATTTTAGTCTTAGATATTACTTAAAATGGTGTTTTCAGAGGCTAATTTAAACAATTTTCGAGGGGAGGGTCCCAAGAACCCTCCGTTTTACTAGGGTATTCCATAGCCCCTAAACCCCCGGCAGCATTGCTGCCCCCCTCGACCACAACGTAAAACTCATAACTCCCCAGTCTGTATGAGGGGGAAGAACTCAAAACATCTTCCCCATCCCAAAACAAAATGCATTGCTTCTCGCGTCGACTAATAACGCCTCCCGGTTTCACGAACCATTCATTTCGGCCCGCAAATCCAATCGAGGCATTGCTGGGCGCATAAATTAATGCGTCCGACGCTACTCGGAAAAGCGTTCGATAATTTCCCATCCATATTTTCCCATGACTGAAGAATGACGACACCGGGATTGAAATTTTCTCTCGAGGACGATAAATTTTCTTTTCCCCTTTGTTTTTTTCCGTCTGGAACATTAAATGTCATCGCGAGCGAGCGAGAAAAAGCGTCCGACGGGCGTGCAATTTCACGACTTCCCATCCGTTCGCATTGTTCCGAGTGCGGACAAACATTTCCGCCGCTGCTATCCCGTCACGATCCTCCTAGGGTAACATTCCGAAACGAGAGCAACTTCATATTAAAATTTCCGGTCGCGCTGAAGACCCCGCGAAGTTTTTACTCCTCCCACGAGTTTTACGGACGGAAGCCATTACCGCTCCGCGATCCGGCGCAAATAGGATCCCATGGCGCGGAAAACTCTCCGCTAAAGACAAACGTTTATTTTTCGAGAACAAACACCCCTTTTCCTAACCCTTAATTGAGCCTTTTTCCTCCGATATTCCGGCGAGGGCGGATAAATTCCGGCGATTGAAGGCGACGCGCATGCGCCGCCTTATTTCCCACGTACGTAATCTTCGCGGGAGAGGGATAATTGAAGGTAACAAGGCGCTGCCAACGGGAAGCGAAGAGCGAACGCCACTTTGCGGTCAGCATGGAAACGGCAATCGCGGCGGAAGACAATGCAATCTCGGTTTATGGAGCAGAAAAAAGATGGAGATACGCACTCGATACACCCAGGTGCGGAGAAGTGACCCGGGGAAGTGGCATGCTTTGTAAGTTCCTGCATGTTACGTAGCAATCACTATCAAGTAGTAACACACACACTTAAATATGTGGCGAAAGGAACATGAGGAAAGTGAACCTACCAATCCATAATTCATCCGTCATGAGAACAGCCAGTGGTATATTTCCACCACATGGCAATTATGATGCGAAGCCTCTTAAAATATGCGCCATACTTGACCTTAGCGAAAGAATATAAATCCTCAGTTTAAATGGCACAACTGCGACAAGGCTTCAGATGAAAAATAAAGAAATAAAAAGCAGACTATGTGAACTAAGTAGAATAATTAATAGACAGCTGTTTCGTCACTGTAAATTAAACGGTTCTCGTTCCCATTGAAAATAGTATTAAAATGCTAGCTATGCATATTGAGTGATGAATAGGCGGGTATTTATGTCGAGTACCTTCGAAACAAAGGCGAAATAACCCTAACTTCTCATGAAATTAGCTCATTTTGGCAACGATTGCTGTCGTAATTTACTACTCACTAAAACATACTATGGAAAGAATCTTGAATTTACCGCTAAAACACTTCCTGGAAAAATTCCCCACGTAGATATTTTATGCGATAATGGATAAATAATAACTACCAACAAAAATATCCCGATGGAAAAGAAAATTCGTTTTAAAGTTATCGGCACGCGAAGTAGACTGAGATGTACTAGTGACGCTAAAGTACGCTATCAAAATAAGAAACCAATGGTAATAGCTATCCCACCTACTCTAACATAATAGGTATTACTGGTATCGTATGCCTAAGGAAATAATAACAACTGAGTTGCCTCAATACCTTTTGACTGTAACTATCTCACGAGAATAAAGTTTACCAAAGGGGTGGTACATCTCTTCGTTCAATTATTTTTCACTGACATTAAAGCAGCAAATGTCGAGTAGCCTTAATTTTGAGATGGAAAGAAAACCCTAAGTACAACTTTTCAATTGCGTAGCAACCATAGATATACTCACCAATGGAAGAAATTAAAAGATAAAGGAAAGACACTTTTAAGCACGATGATCTCCAGCCTTGCTTACAACATCATCAAGGTTCGTTCGAGTAAAGTTAAAGTTAATGTGATTGAAACATTGAAACGCACCAATTTAAAGTATCCTCGATAGAGGCAAACTTTAATGTCCCCAGTAATCACTTCCAACATTAAAAATCCTTGAACACCTGTCTTTTTCTGAGAACTTCCAATAAACCGGGCGTATTTGGTCTTTTTTGCTGACGAATTACTCTCTTAAAACTAATATTTTCTCATTATCAGATAAACGAGAGGGTAAATAGATTAGAAATAAGTCAATATTAGCATATATCTTAAAAAAGTACATCTGGGAAAATAAGGAGGAAAATGTTTCAAGTTTTAGACACAGGTGGATGTTGACAAGGGTGCACTTAATGTGTTCCATCAAAATTTCAAGTTAATGTTTTTATTGAGAAATAAGACATGTCGAAGAATGTGCCCTATTTAACGATACCATTCCTCATACAAATGCTTCATCTATTTCCCACTCATTGTTACGAAAACACTTGCGCAGATGAAATTCAACAAACTTAAAAACATACGACGCATCGTGGTCAGAACAGGAATTAGCGTCCAGGGGCACCGAACCCAAGCACCTACCCATTCAAGCCAAGTCTTCCGGTCAGAGTGTCTATTCGCAACCATCCATCTACTTCTCACTTTCAGTACAAGGCAGCACACAATCGCCCATGCCCACAATACGAGCGACAAATGTCCACTTCGCGAGAACACGCAAAACGGCGTTCGGTTGGGACGGCGCGCCGCTAAAATAAGACGCTAAAAAGCAAAAGCGATGAGGGAACGGACGATGACACTCGGGCAATTTCCTCTCGAATGAGGAGGGGGAGAGAGGTCAGCAAACACGACGGGTGCGCGCACCTGAACGAAAAGTATAACGGGGAAAAAACCCTCCGGGTCGAGGACTTGCGATACTCATAATCAACGCTTCACGAGTGACCGTGAGCACTAATACCTTCGACGCCGTTCTCTAGGTAGAAGCTAGGCACCACTGAATGACTGACTACACTCCTCATGAAAACTTAAGAGCCTAAACTCCTTGCCCTTAAATAACGACTAAAGCTCGTCATGAAGTTAGGATGCCAAGTAGGGCAATTGTGAGTTTAAATCGTCATCATATTTTCATAATTTTATCACCATTTCGGGGGAAAATATACACATTTTTAAATTTAATGCACATAAAGAACTCATATTTCATGAAATATGATGAATTGGAAGGGATAAAATGATTTTATACCAGTAGTGATAGCTGTGTTCTCGAAGTCCTTACGGGAAGATTTCAATTCAAAAGTTCAAGAGAACGGGGAGAGTTCGTGAACAATTTGAAACACTAATCACTTTCTATTTCACAATTGATTACACCCAACAAAATATCATTTCATTACCTACCATTCCATTTTAAAAGAAGCACAGAAAAAATAAATAGGGGAAGGAAGCACGATATTAAGAAAATATTTAAGTGGAAGGGGTTAAACATTTAGAACGGAGGAGGTCCTAAAAATTTCACTGCCCGACGAGGTCAAAGGGGACACCAACCGAAATCTCTCCCTAGCACTCGAAACCGTGTTCATCGCCACCACTTTGAACTTCAGCACATGGCACTGCGCGCTAGACTTAGATTACTTGAGCAATTAAGAATGGACATCATTAAGAGCGACGCGGAGAACGTAATATTTTAGCCCCACCAAATCCAACAGACGCGATAAATTAAGAGAGATATTTTGCCGGACGGATGAATATGGGAATTCGTTTTTCCCCCGAACAATTAAGGACTTCAATAAATGCTAGTCGCAATTTCGTTATGGTATTTCCTCTTATGTGTAAACAGCTGGTGTCCGAACACCCCCTACCACACGCCTTTTAAGCGGCTTGCGGGGAAATATGTAGATGTAGATAGTCTACCTATATTTGAGCAGTAATTCAGAGGAAAACAGACACGGGATAACGTACTCCAGGAAGAGAAGAGGGTAGTTTCCTTCATCAAAGAAAACAAAAGGTATTGATTGCGATTCATTACCCACCATTAGTGTATTCATAATATACAAATTATTTGGTTTTAGAAATACCGGTTTAGACGAATGGCAATAGTCAATTTTAACCTCATTTGAAAAAGGCCAGATTGTCGCCCTTGCGATGCCACTCCACAGGATGTCACAGGGACCTAGTTTATCACCTATTAAAAATGCTTAAGGTCGGAAAGTTTCCTTCGTTTGATAAGGTATTAATAATCCTTATTTAAGCCAAGCGCTACCTGCTAGCAGGGTACTCTGCTATCTGCTGGCAGCTTGCATCGTATCAGCGCTCAAAGCCTCGCCTCAAGGTCACCTCACTTGCGGCAGCGGGAACCAGAATGACGTCACACGGGCTTTTCCCAGCTTTCATACTTAGCCGTCGCGTTTTCGCGCGCTTGAAACTTTTCACTTTCCATTTAATCGCGAAAAATATATATCGTCATTTAAAAATCTAAAAGCGTGAAATTCGTACTCCAGGAGTAATAATCTTTCAATTTAGGTAATAAAAATAATAGGAAACCACCCTAGTACAATAGCAAGGGAAAGGAAATCCACGAAAGGAAAGAACTGATGACAGGATTTTCATTTAAGGGAATAAAGAAAATGTTATGCAGGGCTTGATATTGAGTGTCGAAGCACACGAAAACGTGAACACTGAGAATAGAGGACAAAAAAAACAAAAGGCGCTCGAGACGTGTGTATGACGGATAACGGAGAAATATACATGGAAGGAGAGAAAAAGTAACGATAGAAACCCAGGAGAGGAGACTTCTAGAGGATATTCGAGGGGTGGTTGGGTGGGGAAACTATTTAGGAGAGAAGATGGTTCGGAGAGAAATGAAGAGGGGCATAAGAGATTAGGATGTATAGATGAAAGGTAATACGTCCTATTGTGACCTTACAAGGGAAGTTAAATACGGGAAGGCGGAAAGAACGAGGTGATTCATAAAATGTTTCAAGTCAACCTACCAAGGGCGTATCCAGAATCATAACTAGGGCACGAAGAGGGGGCAAGCCATGGTCTAGGAGGGGGGGGGCAAGCCAAGTTGTGACATTTTAGCATGGAGAAGGTGAATCAAACCAACATTTTGAGAAAATTATAACAGCGCTTTATTAGTTTATGAGATTATTTCCATGAAAAAATAGTTTTATCTTAGTTAGTACATATCTTATACTAATATAAATCATCATAATCACCAAAATAAACAGAATTCGGTGAGGAGAATAGAAAGAAAAATCTTGGGGGAAGTAGGATGTCTATCGAATAGAATCGTCAATTTAGAGAAGCACGAAGAATTAAAAATATCGAAGCCGCGACTAAACCCATTAAAACCTATCCTATGCCGTAGATTAAGTCAGTAGTGGCGCGTACATATACGCATGTTAGCAACTCCACCCCCAAAGATGAATGAATAATAAAAGAAAACCATGTATTCCTTTGCAAAGAGGAAGATAAAAATCCTGTCCACACAAAGATGGGATATGAAGCTTCAAACGCTACTGCTATCTCCTTGGCGAAATCACCGCTCCACATGTGTGTGATCCCGTTGCGGCCGCATATTCGGTCTACGCGATCTGTTGTGGGTGTTCGGGCGGGACAAGGTAAGCGGGGGTGGGGCATGCCATGTTCAAATGGGTGATGGGAGCAGACTCAATACGACGCGAGTGCGCAAGCGCATGTTTGGTGACTAACTCGCAGGTAGTGTAGCGGTGTAGCTTCCACCTACACTACCTGCGCTCAGGATCCTAGACTATCAATGCATTCAGTGCCACTTAGCAGCATTCATTTGAACTTCATACCCTTTTTTATCATCGCACACGGAAAAAAATTAGAACTATCGGATTCTGATGATATTTATCAAACTTTTCGGTTTATATAGCACATTAAAAAAATTAGTAACAATTACGAAACCAGTTTGATAAATTCTAACAAACTGGTTTAGTAAATGTTACCGAACTGGCCACGGCAGTTCGGCAAAAACTACCAAAATCATAAGGATACTAAAACCGACGCAGCGTGCACATATGAAAGATTTTCTACCCAGAAAAACATTTTTCTGATTAAAAATCATAGAATTAAGAGCATGACGTAAGTTTCTCCAAAAGAACTACTAAAGAAATGGAGAAAAAATACGCCTGCAAGAATCGTAAAATTAATCATAACTTCGATAAAAGTTACCAAACTCAGTATCGTATTGAGTTAATTCAGTTCTTTTTACCAAACTCTTCCGTACAATTGACCGAATTATGAAATATCAAAATGTTTGATGAAATATATCAAGAGCGTTTGATTGAATAAATCAAGTGCTTGATAATTTACATTAAAGTTTAAGTATATTTAACAAAAATATCCCTATCACACCAGATTGATAGTCTCAATCAAATCTTTTTTCCGCGCATATATTCTCCTGGATATATAACCACCAGCCGCCACTGGGTCAAGTCTAATAATAAAAACGGCCATCATCGAAAATTGGGGATCCTAAAAAATTTCCAGCTCACGAGAAAGACGTTAGAGGCCCGAGTGCCATTACGAAAGGCACTTTATCGCCTGAACACACAGTAAAAGACCATTTCCGCGAGTGGGGCTGGCGATCGCGGCACGGATTGACCGAACGAAGGGGGCGCTGGGGAGGAAGTGGAGGCGGGAGCTGTCAACGGACATCACGGGAGCTAAGTAGCTCCATCCGCGACGCGCACCACTAAATCACGCGGAGATGGCGCCACGAGCCGAAAGCTGCCGGAAAGAGCAACTAACAAAAAAAAAGAAACAAAACACTCTACGTCGCCGGAACGGGAAACGAGAGAAAGGGAGGGTGACGAAAAATAAATTGTGTGACGTTTGAATGATGTTCCATAATTAAAAAATTCCTCGCGGAGGGAGCCCTTGACCGCTGGGGGGGGGGGAAGGAGGCTGGGATCCTGAGTCACCGTGACCCCTCGATCGAGCGGCCAACGATGGATGGCCGGCCCGGGAAAGAAGAGGGAAGGAGGGAATAAGAGGCGAAGTAGCAATTAGGAGAGGCAAGGGGGAGACGCAGACAAAAACGACGCGAGGTGGGAAACCGTTAACTGCGCAGGCGCGCGTGTCGATTCACGTCCGTGGAATGGGCGAGTGGTTGGGGGCTTATCGAAGGGAGAATGAGTGAGGGGAAGGGGGGGGGGGGAGGAGATGGATAGGGTGGGAATAAAAAAATGAGTTCGTGGGAGGCAGGCATTGGAAGAAAGAGGAGCGGGCGCCTTTGTAGCCGTCGTCCTAAGACAAGACCGCTCCACGGAGAGAATAGGCACAAAAGGGGCGATTGATGGCCTGGTCGGATCATGCAGAATGGGGCAGGTGCCATAGAAGGAAGGCCTGAGTGCGTATATAAAGCATAACATCCGATTCATATCCTTCTATGCATCACTCACAGGGCCAGGAATGGGGAAATGCTGGGTGGAGAAAAATATATAATGGGTAACGATCAGAACGCAGCATAAAATGCAATCACCTGTACGGCTTGAAGGCAATACATATCACAGAATCAAACTTCCCTGGCTATTGCGAATTCTCTTCCTGTAGCTTACCAGCTTATCAAATTAGTTTAACTTGGCAGGAGAGTTGTTCACGTATATAAAAATCAACAAGCCATATGGTGAAAATATTTCAGGCAATGATCTATGCACATAGCCTCTTGTTCCAATGCTATCATAGCTTCAATCATGGCATGAAAATTGCCACCTAAAATCAAAAACGAGAACGGGTGATGTCTGTTTGTCTGCCCGCAAATGCGTTCATAAGGTTGGACAGATTTCAACCAAAGTAAGCACTTAAGTGTATCCCATGATTGCGAACACCGTAATCCTACTTTCGGTTGCATCAAACAAGTACTTTGCGTCGTATTCTCACTACTGTTTGTTAAGTCAGGACATACAACTTCTGCGGTAGGACATCCTTCGGGGTAGGCAATTTTCTTGACACGCCTAAAAAGAAAGCATATACATCCTTCGTGAAGAGTTCTCGGGATCGCCACCGGGTAAGGAATTGCATAACTGCCGACGTTTCGATGTCCGACTCGGCCATGTGATTGAGGTCGGCTCGGATATTGATCTGAGTTTCATGAACGAATAAGGTACGATTAGGGGAATTGACAGCAATTTATACAAATGATGATGTAATATATCAAATTAATTACTTTTTAATGCTGTTCCTCTCAAGTACAAACATTAAACCGCACAATATTGGAATAGAGTAATCCGCATTGCACTCATCACCGGCCCGCGGACATTTTTGAAAACAGATTACAATGCGACCGAAGTGGCAACGGAAACCAGCGTTCTATGGGATGGAATAGGGTGGTTTCCTATTTTTTCAATTGCCTAAATCGAAAGATTATTACTCCTGAAGTTCGTAATTCACGCTTTTAGATTTTTAAATTACGATATCTATTTTTAGCGATTAAATAAAAATAAAAAGTGAAAATTTTCAAGCGCGCGAAAACGCGACGGCTAAGTATGAATGCTGGGAAAAGCCATATGACGTATTTCTGGTTCCCACTGCCGCAAAGTGAGGTGACCTTGGGGCGAGAATATGAGCGCCGCTGCGACGCAGGCTGCTAGCAGGTAGCGCATGGCTTATATAAGGATTATTAATACCTTATCAAACGTAGGAAACTTTCTGACTACATACAGGCATTTTTAATAGGTGATCATTAAGAAATGCTTCCCTGAGATCTGTGCCTCATGCATGCATTGGTAATCTCAAGGCCTGGTTACACGGTGCATTAACCCGTACGGGTTAATGTATGAATGCGTGTCTGTTTGCATGTCTGAATTCATGGACGTTTGCGTGAACGAGGAGCATGAATGAGCGGTTACACGGTACATGCGTTCGCACAAGTTTTCACACATTTTCTCGTAACGCGAGGCGTTTAGTTTTTGTTTATTCCCTTTACAGTGCGCAAAATTTAAATGTGAAAACAGTATCATTAGGTAGGAAGCAGACGATACCTACCAGAAAATAATTCCCTTTTCGTTGTTTCCTGTAGGACCAGGAAATTACACATACTGGTAATATATTTGCGCTGCCGTGTAAACAGTGGTTTTCATTGTAGTTGCCGATGTTGTTTCATTTCGTGCCAGTAATATTTATTTATATTTAATATTTATCGTTAACGCTCGCTTAATGCTATATCTCAATAGTACTCTATTTATTTCAAACCGTTATCAAAGTTAATACTTAGGCTGAAAATTTGTAGACGCATCTTGTTTTTAAGCCGTGTTCACTAGACATTTTTCTGTCACCTGTTTCACTGAGTGTAGATGATGTATGAGAGTAGATATTTTTAATACTTTGTTCTACTTTTGTCCGGGACGGTTATAAAGTTAAGAAGATATTTGCTGTTGATGGAAAAGATGTTGGTTTAGAGGTCTTGCCGATTTATGAACTTGCGTAATGTGAGTCGTATTTTTGTGGTGAGCCAGCGCATTCCCACCTTGGACGTATAAAAGGTAGAATTGTCGTTAATTCGTATGATATTAATTATGTTTAAATGTGTTCTATAAGTCGTATGATTGCCGTTGTATTTCACAAATGTCGTATTGAAAACTCTGTGACAACCTCATCGATTGTTTTGTTCCGGCATAATACAACCAATAAGATACCATAGGCATAAACTTGGTATGTCCGGCATACATACAAGGATAATCTATGCAAATATTAGTGTAGATGCAAATGGTGAGTTTGTGGTAGGATTCAAGCACTTACGATACAGTACAAATGAACAAATACGCGTAAAGAGTTACTGAATAGCCAAGGCGGCCGTGGAATAGCCCTGCAGATGACAACTAAATGTGTCGTTTCCCACCAGGTGGCTCTGTTATCAACTTGTGCGAATGCATGAACGAAATTAGAACATGTTCTATTTTCCGTTCACGCGTTCATGCATTTGTACATTTTGGGGTGGTTACACGGTGAATTTTTCCGTTCATTCTCGCGTTCATACATTTACACATTAACCCGTACGGGTTAATGCACCGTGTAACCAGGCCTTCAGACGATGTGAAACTCCTGACTTCTCGTATGGCATCTGGGTCCCTGTGACGTCACGTGGAGTGGCATCGCATGGGCGCCAATCTGGCCGTTTCCTAATGAGGTTAAAATTGACCATTATGTAATATTCGTCTAAACTGGGATTTCTAAAACAAAATAATTTGTACATTATGAATACACTAATGGTGGGTAACGAATCGCAATCAAAGCCTTTCGTTTTCTTTGATGAAGGAAACTACCCTATTGGGCCTCTAAGCAGTCCCCTTGATGATACTTATGAATATAAATGCCCCTCTCTGCAGTTGGGAAGGGAGGGGACGAAGTACTCCCCCTACTCCTCCCTCTCTCCATTACCACCACGCCCACCGCGACAGCAGCCGCCCGGAGACGAATCGAGGCCGCCCGAATGCAAATCCTTGATCAGCGGGGGCCGTGCAATCCCATCCCTGGGCACCCGGTGGCGCGCGGATTTACATCGCTCCGGCACCCCGCCGCTTAAAACTACAAACCAGCCCTATGAATATATTTCATGGATCCGAAATTGCTTTCGCTACGGCGCGCGGCGGCGAGGAGTCGACCACTAGCAAGACCTCTTCGCTCCGGCAAAGCGGTGGCAACCACACACCACGCACTGCCATTTGGTCAGTGCCCTGATCAATGAGACTGCATAGAGGGGGCTAAATTACGTCGCGTTGAAGGCTGATTTCAACTATCGTTTAGGTCGCATTTTGATCGGTTTTCAAAATCGTCCGCGGCGCGGTGATGAGCACAATGCTCATAACACTACAGCTGTGTACACTTTTCAACATCACCTCATTAGGGAAATTAAAAATATCATATCTAATGCCGAAATGATCATTTACTTTAGTGATGGTGCAAGCGGCCAGTACAAAAATAAGAACAACTTCATTAACCTCTGTCAACATGAAAATGATTTTGGTGTACCAGCAGAGTGGAATTTCTTTGCCTCATCGCATGGAAAGAATTCTTGCGATGGGATAGGGGGAACAACAAAACGAGAAGTCACACGAGTTTCACTTCAAAGACTATACTCCAATCAGATCCTTACCGCGTATGATATGTCCAATTACTGTTCAGAGAATATTAGTGGAATTAAATATATATTTGTTTCTTCTTCTGAAATTGAAAATATTAAAAAAAAACTAAATCAGAGATTTGCATGCTGTTTACCCGTAAAAGGAACAAGAACCTACCACAGATATGTCCCCATAAGTTCCAATAAAATAAGATGCTTTGTCACTTCGAAAGGGTCAGCATTTCATGATCATCAGACTACTGAATTTTCTAGCATCTAAGTTCATTGGGGAAAAATAACTGCGTGCACACTGCACTCAAGTGGTGTTTACAAATGTATCAGTAAGGTGAAGATTTAGACTTTTTGCATCTTGTAATCAATGTCCATTGTCATTTAAAATTAGAAAAAAAGATTATTTTATGCATGTAACGATTTATACAACATTTGACCATTGTCAATTGTATAAAATTGCAAGCCCTTTTTTTGAGAACTTTGTTCTTATTTTCTTGTAATGGTTGTACAAAGTGTTGTAGATGGGAGAATTTAAGACTACAGTTGCAAAACTCTCACTGACTTAATGACACATGATACTTGATATGTCAATTGAGAAAGTTTATTCACTTGCAAATGCATTCTTGCATATTTTTATATTCTACACATATTGATATGCATGGTTTTTTAGTACAATAGATGAAATAAATACTTTTTGTAAACATAAGTGCATTAACTTCTTGCTATGTTATAATTCAATAGTTTTTTTGCTGATACAAAAGATTTCTAGTTATAAATCAATTTTTATTATTAATGTAAGGCAGACCTACATAAATAAATAAAATTTTATGTGTAAAGTAATTGTTTTAGATAAAAATTATTGCTAATTTAATTATTTAATCAAGCCCTTGTTTGCTAACTTGCACTGCATGAGCGCATGGAACGGTAGCGTTTTTTTCTGAAATTCACTGCTCCACTACTCTAAATGTAGGAGAGTCTCAGTCATAATTTTTTTTGGAGATGTTCTTATGTGTCTAAATAACATTTTGTAAAATTTTCGCTTGTTTTCACTCAGTCCCTTTTTAGATATTGACCTACGAAAATTGACGTTAAAAGGTTTTCAGCTATTTTTGATAGCCCGTATTAAAAAAATGAGTGCCTTCTCAGAACTAAAACTTATGCTGCAAATAGTTATTTAAGTATTTAACACAGAAATAAAATTTGATTAGTGAGTCTCATTCCCTTCATAAAAATTTTAGGTCTTAAAAAGTTAATATTGACAAATTTTTCCCGGGTTTTTGCAGAAAGAGTTTGACTGACTCTCTTTCATGATAGAGAAATTAAAACAATGAATTCCTATAGCTCATTTCATGCTAAACTCACTGGTTTTTGAATTATTCTGATATCTTTTAAAATAGCTTCGAAATTTAACTTTATGCAAACCACGTTTTTCATCAAAATTTGCCCAGCCGCCCTTTTAAAAATGGCTGCCAAAAAAAAAATATGGCTTCTAAATTTTTATCAAATAGTGATTTGTGACTGTCTACCTATAGGGAACTCATGATTAAAAAATCAAGAAAATTAAAAATGTTGAGCAACATTGCCTGGGTGATTTGAAATGGATTTACCCATAGATGATTCACCGTTTTTTATATATCCTCGTACAGCTAACCTTCTTCATGAGGTCATCATCACTGGTCGACAACCCTAAGATTGGTTTGACGCAGCTCTCCACTCAGTTCTCCCATCATCTAATCTTTTCACATCTACGTAATTCTCCTCTTTGAGATCCTTCGTTACGTGCTCAATATATTTCAATCGAGGTCTTCCTTTTCCGTTCTTGCCATCTTTTTCTCCCTCGACGATTGTCCTCATCAGGCCATCATATCTCAAGAAATGGCATGTAAGGTATTTCCATAATCTTATCAAGGTTTTCATGAGGCTTCTTTCTCTCTCCTACTCTTCTTATGACTTCTTCATTACTTACTTCCTGATGTACTAGCGAAAAATGCTTAAAGCTAGGGCAACGTCATTCAATTTAAAACCTTAGGAAACACATGTGTGCGAGTTTTTATTAAATCATTTAAATAAAACTAGTAAACAATGAAAAATTTTCACACGCCTGAAAAATAAATGTAATAATTGCAGTGTGATAAAATAACGTCATTTAATATGTAGGAGCCGATATATTGATCCGCCATGCTAGAAGGAACCAGCTTTTATATTCAACAGAAGGTGAAATGGACAGACAGGAGTAAGTGCGAGGAAATGCATCAGGACAAAGGTTTAAGAGAGGAACTTATAGAGAAGATACGGAGGGGAAAAAGTCTGGACGGAGAATCCGCAGCACCACGAAATACGCAAATTGCGTGAAATGGTTTGAAAACAAAAACAGCGGGAATGGGTACTAAGAATGGTGGGAGGATTTTATAACTGTATTTACTGCACACAAAGAGTCCTCGTCTCAAGATGTGTTCGTTTGTCTAAATATTATCGATCAGATGGCTTTTCAATGGGAGACGGTCATAACCTATGGGCAGTTAAAGTTAGTCACGACTGCAAATTATCTACATAAGTCAAGGTGTATCTTTAATCTTAGATGGAGAGTACTGAGGTCTTATGGATGACAAATACGTGAAACAGGTTTTTACGATTGCAGCTAACAAAATTATTATTTACGGCAATCGGAAAAACTTAACTTCAATAATCTATTATCGATCGCCAACGGCAATATTCGACCATCGATATCCACTCAATTCCACCATTGACAATCGCTTGAGCATTAAAGCCTTGTTTACACGTTGAAGTTGACTGATAAAGATGTCGACTATTACGCCGGACATGTTGAAGTGGACAGCGAATATATAACCAATGGAATAAGGTTTTGATTAGATCCATAATCGAATTCAAATCGGTTTAAACATGAATGAATTATGGAGCAATGGTTATAGATGGCTAAGTTCTAAAAACACGTATATCAAAAATAGCAACTTTTCAGGAGACCAAAAAAAAACGATTTATTTTTTTTTATTGTATATAATTTTAACTGAAATTAAAAACCAAAAATACATAAAACTGAAAATGAAGCATACATTTGCAAAAAATAGTTGTTTTTCGCTAGAATTTTATTTTTTATTAACAGTATTAGCAGAATTAACTCAAACCGGCCAAATGTTGAGATACGTGTTGCTATAACTTAGCCATCGATATGTATATTGTTAGCGACAACATTGATTGAACTTGACAAATAGTAACATATTCAGGACTAGCTTTTTCAGTTTATTATTTATAAAGGATCAATCGTGACCCCAAATTTTATTTGCTTTTTTCACCAAGAAAAGGAAATGACAATACGCCCATTTTGCCACGGCCATTTCGTTTTATAATTACTGTTGAAAATAAGCGTGTTGGTAATCTTGGAACAATTCTGTCGTGTTTATTGTAGTAGATATCATTTTTGAGCCATAACTACAGCGTCAATTCGACGTATTATCAGGCTTCAACCGTTACTATCGAAGATAAGTAATCCAAATCTTTAAGAAATACCGAGGGCTTTCAAGACATATTGAATGGTTTCGATTAATCGGAGTACTGAAGATTAGTCCACCGAACGTCCGATTGCTAAATCTACACGTCCCTTTGAATGGAGGGCGGAAAGGAAATTGGGAAGGGGCCTCCTATGACCGGAGGTGCAAAATAACAGGCAACGAGGAAAGAAACATCCGTCAGAACGGGAATCAGACAGCCAAGCGATATGAGTGATTCCTTCCCATCGTTGGAGGGGACAATGAGGGACGCGAAGCGCGTCGAGGACTGCCCGGAAAAGCCGATTCTTTAATGGAAATCGACGTGTCGGAAGAGATTTCTCTCGGGAGTAGCGGGCGTGTGCACAAATCATCATTGCTACCCTACCGCACTGAAGCACCAAGAGCCACCCATGAACCCTCCGAAAATGATGTACCGTTATCATTGCACGAGCCTCGCTTCCTGACGGGACGCTTGCAATGGTGCATTTAAATGAACAAATGACGCGTTAAAATCTCCATGAATCAAGACAATCTCCGGATATCTTCCGAGCGCTCAAGGACACAAAATATGCATAACGGAAAATTTCCAGCTGTTATTTAAATACTTGCTGAAAAAAACGGGACCTTCTTGCGGGATCGCTTGATGTGTAATTCAAGGGTCTCCAAGCCATTCCCAACGATGATGAAATTCACTATCATTCACAAAGAAACTCTCTCATACGGTAAATTAATTTTTATATTCATATTTTTAACCTGGCATAAAAAATAACAACGGACACAAAGCAACTGCTAAATTCAGGGGAAAAAAATTCTGCGTCATGACATTCAACGCGTCATCAATTCCTAATCTACTCCTTCGGCTATTACACCCGGCCCTATGCCGCAAAGGTATGGTAAGTGCGTGAAAACCGAATAATTTAATTTTTCTATGCCCGCCAATTCGCTCCTTCTCAATGCTGCAGTATTTATCAAATCATCTTTCTCCATATGAACGTCAAGATCTTAGTTTTCCACAAAAATTTATTAAAACGTAGTAAATGGAGGTTTAATTAGCTCTTCCAAGCAAGCAGAGTATATAAAAATATTCTCCATATGAACGTCAAGATCTTAGTTTTCCACAAAAATTTATTAAAACGTAGTAAATGGAGGTTTAATTAGCTCTTCCAAGCAAGCAGAGTATATAAAAATATTGTTTTAAACGGATTTCCCAACCCAATGAAGCAACCAAGTCACTAGGAACACAAAATTACGACAAAAATAAGGCATTCGCGGTACATGAAAATCACTGGATAGAATCAGGAAAATATCTGACGAAAGTTAATTATTTTCAAGCCGTACAATAAAAAACAGTGAAAGCAGTCTCAGATTTTAAACTGGTATGGCGATATTAAATCCGAGTCTCCGTAGAAAGAAATATTAAGTATCTTGCCTTTTAATAACGAAATAATTACGGGCTGGCTTCATGCTCTATTCAGAACTCGAGAGAGAAATGAAGGAGAGGAAGATATTACCGAGTGTTTATAAAGCCATTTGAGAATTTGCAATTCCAAAAGCCAGTTATTATATTCGTGAACTCAAGGAAAGGTTCTCTAGGCTTGCATAACGCTAAATGAGTCTTTCCGAAGAACCTGATTTGTATTTAATTGCTCCCAAATCTGCGCTTATTTTCCAGATCTTGATACGGCTTAAATGACTCAAAACGAAAACTCGTTTAATAGCAGGATGGAAGCAGGACTAGACTGTTACCCATCTCGGAAATTCCTTGCGATTAAAGGAAATGGGAGTCGGACAACAGAGTCAGCCACGGGACTCATTCCAAGACAACTAAAGGCAGGAGGGATTAGATCATTACGGAACTAGAGCACGAAAAAAATTAAGAAGCTCATCACCTATTAAAAGATGATTAGTGCACAATTAGCCTTCTGGGTTCGTGATGACAGGAACGTCCAAAGTACCGATACATTTTCCTAACTTCGCTCCGACGCTGTTTCAAGGGCGGGTAAGGTTGATGATACACACGGGAGCGGGAACAATACAACCGACAAATTCAAATTCACGCATCAATCCAGGATCTACTTCTTAATTAAGACATTAACTTCACCCCGAGAGATTAAAACATCAACGGCGCATTAAGGTAACAGCAAATTGTATCTATGAGCTCTCTCACTAGTTTGATAAAGTACCCCACGGAAAGTTAATAATAAAACTGAAATCTTACGGTCTAGACGAAGATGTCATTTCCTGGATTAGAGAATTTTTGAGCGACCGCGTCCAAAGAGTAGTATTAGACGGTGCAGTCTCCAATGAGGTTAGAGTGACTTCTGGCGTTCCTCAGGGTAGTGTCATTGGCCCACTCCTATTCCTTCTTTATATAAACGACATTGGCGAAGAAGTGCAGAGTAAGTTACGATTATTTGCAGACGACGCTGTAGTTTACAGAGAAATCCGTTCCAGCAAAGATATAGATGAACTAACGAATGACCTTGCTGCTATCCAAGCTTGGTGCGATGCTTGGCAGTTAGAATTAAATTTGGAAAAATGCGTCGTAATGAATTTCTGGAAGAAGGATAACTCCCTACAGCGTAACTATGTCATTCGGGGCACGCAGTTAAAGGCAGTTGAATCTGTGAAATATCTAGGGGTTAGACTCAATAATGATCTATCGTGGAATAAACATATTCGAGAAATAACCGGTCAAGCTAATCGTAAAATGGGTTTTGTTAAAAGAATATTAGGAAAGTGCGACGACAAAGTGAGAGAAATTAGCTACTTTTCCCTCGTTAGACCACATTTGGAATACGCTGCCAGTGTTTGGGACCCTCATGAAAAAGGCTTAATAACAGAGTTAGAACGCGTGCAAAGAAGAGCTGCCAGGTATGTGAAAGGTCGTTACGATAGTCTTGTTAGTGTAACTGACCTCTTAGATAAACTCGGATGGGAATCTCTGTCGGACCGTAGATTGAAAAATAGACTAAACCTTTTAGATAAATTCAAGAGCAGTGTCTTTTCTGACGAAGTTAACCATATCTTGCGGACGCCAACGTACTACGGAAGATCAGATCATATAAATAAAATAAGAGAGATACATTGCAGAACAGACAGATTCCGAATGTCATTTTTTCCACGATCAATAAGAGATTATAACGGCAGCAATAGAACGCGTAAATAGATTGCATGACTTGTAGTGTAGCCTACTAACCTATGTAAAACTTACTGCATGTTTCTGAATTTCTATTCTATATTCTATTTCTAACAGCATATAGTAGTATAGTTTGTTATTATACGGGACGTTTCTTGGACGGTGTGGTGTGCATGTGGGAGTCCAAATGCATGCTGCATGCTGGTGATTGATCACCCCCTGCCAAACACCCTAGAGGTGGCTCGCAGGGTAATTTGTAGATGTAGATGTATTCAAGGGCCCACATCACAACTACTGCTAGAGGCCGATATTTGCATTTCGATTTTGAGCGCAATTACATCTAATGACACGATGAGTGAGGAGCAAAATAAATGTAAAATGCGAAACAAAACTGGCGATTAGATGAGACAGGGGAATGTTTTTTCCCTCTATCTCGCCGCAATGAATTCGTATCAACATAATAATATTTATGAGCACCATCTTGTAATGTTTTTTGTCTTATGATTTCTCCTTAATCCCCCTTCAAATTATCTCGATCTCTTTTTCGGGTTCTGCACATTTTTTCCGTTTCCAAAAAATTAGATTGTAAGTCCCGTTTCTCCACTACCATTTGTGCAAATGATAAACGTTCAAATAAGTTTTTGCTTTAATACGTAATTCTACTTTTTGAAGACAATTTATAATTACCTCCCCATCAATGTCATCATTAGGTAACTGCATTCAGTCGATCCGTAGGTCGAACCTTAATACACCTCGAGGAGCAAAACTAGCAGCACTTCATCATAAAATAGTGCGTAAGAAACACGATTTAGAAGCAGTTACCCGGCTTTCAACAGAGTGACGCTTGACACCTTCAATACCTGAACTGAATAGGGTAGTTTCCTTAATCACAGAAAACGAAAAGCATTGATTGCGACTCGTTTTCCTCCATTAGTGCATTAATAATATATAAATTATTTCGTTTTAAAAATCCCAGTTTAGACGAATGCTAATGGTCAATTTTAACCGCATTTGAAAAAGTCCAGATTGTGGCCAAGCGATGCCACTCCACGTGACGCCACAGGGACCTAGTTTCTATACGAGTCGATAGGAGTTTTACATCGTCTGAGATTACAAATGCATGCATGAGGCACAGAGCTCAGGGAAACGTCTCTTAATTATCACCTATTAAAACTGCCTATGTTCGGAAAGTTTTCTTCGTTTGATAGGGTATTAATAATCCTTATTTAAGCCAAGCTCTACCTGCTAGCAAGGTACTCTGCTACCTCCTAGCAGCTTGCATCGTATCAGCGCTCAAAGCCTCACCCCAAGGTCACCTCACACGGCGACAGCGGGAACCAGAAATACGTCACACGGTGTTTTCCCAGCATTCATACTTAGCCGTCGCGTTTTCGCGAGCTTGAAAATTTTCACTTTTCATTTAATCACGAAAAATAGATACCGTCATTTAAAAATCTAAAAGCGCGAAATACGTACTCTAAGAGTAATAATATTTCGATTTAGGCAATAAAAAAGAATAGGAAACCACCCTCTTGTTCAAAAGGAATTTTCATACTTCGCAACTTTTACTTACCAGCTTTATGAACCTTTCGATTGCAAAAACAGGCGTGATGGCGAGGAGAGGCCGCAGAAACTGATTAAGATATTCCCTACACACGCGGAAATGGGAGATCCCTTCATTACGAGCAGATCCTCTCTATTCCGCTCAAGGGCACCTGAGCGGAAGCGAAACGAAGAGAACAGCGCCTCCTGGCGGGGAAGGAAAGCAGGAGGAGAGTAAAAAATTCACCGAAATCCGTCATAAAAATTACAGATGACTCTCGCTCACGGATAACAAAAAAACTAAACTCAACGGGCTGTAGGAGCGCACGGGGGTTCAGCGGGGTTTAAAGGCTCCAGGGAGAAAGAACACTCGCTCTCGGAGGTCATTCGCTCCAACGCATGGGGTGGGCTATGAGGAAGAGAATGGAGAGATTGAATGAATGAAGCAGAGGGCCTCGAGCGACTTACATTCCCCGCAACTTATTTCTCCATCTCATTGGAGAAAGGGGGACATCTACATCGCATAAAACCCGGCAAGCTACCTCTACGGCAGGGGTCTTCAACGTTATTTGATATAAGGGCCAAAAATCGATTTCACATCGTTCGAATGACCACAAAGCTCCACGTCACTTAACCACCACATCAATTAAATTTTTAAAAAATTCAAAGTGCAATAATCTTTATTGGTTAAAAGTTTCAACCATTTAATAAGATTTTTGATGTAGTTCATTGTTGATGAGTGTGTCGATATATATTTCATATTGTGTGGCGCAATACAATATTTTCTTTAGCCTCTAGGGGCCGCGGGTTTAAGCTCTATGGTGTTTGTCAGGGGGAGATAAACCACCAACATGCAGCATGCAAGATAACCGCCACATGCACACCGCAGGGTCATAGAAATATTGCCCATAGTAGCAAAACACATGTGCATACTCATGAAAAGACAAAACTAATACGCCAATAGAAAATCCTAAAAATGGTTTAGAACAATGGAGAAAAAAAAAACATGCATTGAATCATCGCAGCAAGTCTCGTCAATAATTCCATTAATTGAGACACCTTTGCTATCATTAATACATAGTACGAGGAAAGAATGACACTTTAAATCTCTCTATTTTGCTGGCAAGTAGCTTGATTCAAATCTAGGGAATGAAAAACGTGGCTTTTCACTTATATGGGAGAATAGAAGATATAGTTTCAAATACTTTTTGTCAAAATTATTGCATTTTAGCTATTACTTTGTGAAAATAATCGCTTGAGTTAAATTTATACAAGTATATGACGCTTAAGTGTGTAATTGAAATGGGTTCACAAAAAAAAAATTTGTAAACTGTAGGTATGTATTTATATATTTTTTATATTGTTTTGTTATTTGAGCATTGTTTTTCCATTCATATTGTGTAATACATGTAACATCCTTGACAAAGCCATGCATAATGCAAATGCTTACGGTGACTTAATAAATCAATCAACCAATCAATGCCAGAGAGGTTGAAAACATGAAGGCCTTTCCTCGCTAGTTTAGGTAATGAACACTATCGTTACAATTAGATGGCGTCGGAATTATTTTCTCAGCTGCCATTCGTGGTAATGCTAGTTTAAATTTGAAAAATACATTTAAAAAATATTCTCATTTATTCAATAACATATTAGGAAATGAAAAATGATAATACTAAGATTAAAGTAAATAAATTGATAAGAAAACATACAATGAGAAAAACAACGCACAAAAATCTCTATTTCAATTCATTGCTTCCCAAAAAAAAGTCATATACTTGTATAAATTTAACTCAAGCGATTATTTCCTCAAAGGAATAGCTAAAATGCAATAATTTTGACAGAAAGTATGTGAAACTATATCTTCTATTCTCCCATATAAGTGAAAAGCCATTTTTTTCATTCTCTAGATTTGAATCAAGCTACTTGCCAGCATTGGCGCCGACTCCATTGGGCCTGAGGGGGCCCGAGCTCCCTCAAAAATTCGTAATGGGTGTGAGGAAAAAATGCGTCAGGCTCGTCGATTTTCCCCGGAGTGTCCAGATATCGAGATTCAAGTTATCAGGGCTCTAATGTTGATCATATGACTCTTATAAAATGCTTAAAAAACTAAAAACTCACTACTTATAACATTTCCCGGGGCAAGATCCCCGGTTTGGGTCCCCTCAATATTTTTTGTAAGTCGGCATCCCTGCTTTCCAGCAAAACATAGAGATTGAAAGTGCCATTCTTTCCTCGTACTATGTATTAAGGATAGCAACGATGTAAGGGCTGACATTGCACATCCCCACCCAAAGTCATGTCGCACGGGTACAACTAAAGTGACCGGGCGAAAAATATCGCGTAGCTTTAAGATGATCTCACCACCCTCGAGCAACAAATTAAATTTATAAATTCCATGCATCCTGGGTGATTGATGGAGCACATCGAAATTTCCACTTTTCCACGCGTATCCAAAAAACGCACTCTAGCACAAACACGTGAATAATCCCCGAAAATATTCACGAGTCCGAGTTTACGAGCACTTCCGACCCCGTGAAAAGAGTGAGGAGAAGGTCATCTGGAGTCTTGACCGGTGGAGAGGAACAGGTCTTCGGAAGGGGACACGCAGCAAAACGGGAGAGCGGTGTAGAGGGGTGGGGAGAGGGAAAGAAAGAATGCTCCGAGCTGACAGTTTCCGAGTAAGATGAGGTGCAGCATATTTTCACGGGAAGGATGGTGGGAAGGGGAGGAGAACTTGGGAGGGGGAACAAGGCGAAAGGGGTCGGGGTGGGAGAAGCGGAGAATGAGAAACGAGCGACACACGCACTCCCCCCCCTCTTTCGTCCTATTGCCAAGTGAGAGAAAAAAAAGAAGGGGTTGAGCTGCGTACAACAAGCCTTGGCCCGAGGGCTGGGTGCAATAATTTAGTCCTCAAAGGAGAAAATGGAACACGCGATACGTGGGAAGAGAGGGCCCCAGTGGTCTTTAATGGCTTAATCCTTAGAAGGACTACAACCAAATTACGCGAACTGATAGGAACGGTCAATATAAACGATCCCTTCAAAGTTATTCGGCCGGTTCCTTGAAATGATTGCCTAAACTCGAGACGGTATCGCTAAAAAAATCATGAAAAATCTCAAACCATAAATACACTAACTTTTTGCTAATAGGTACGTCCAAAATGGTTTAATGATAATGCGTATTTTCCAATAGAATAGAAATCACAGCATACCTGAATAGTTTAAATGGAAACTAACGCTAAGTAGCTGACCAGCACTTTAAAAGAATGCACATAACCGGCAAAGCCAAATTTAAAAAAATATAAACGAATGAAAAATTGACAAGAGGAATCACTTTATCAAAAATAAGAATGAACGATATTTTTATAGTCTTCAGGGGCCTCCAAATGCCAGACAGTCAAAGGAATCTAATGTAAATTCAAATATCTTCACCGACCCGAATTTCCCAAAACAGTATAGAATTAAACAAATGTGGAACATTGACTACATACACAACGAGTTTGGATAAAGTGTGTTCACTTCAGAAAACAACACGCTCATCTGACTGGAGATCAGATGAAAGAGTGAATTGAAATGGAAGTCAGTGTGTGAATTAAAAAAGATAAAATAATACATTCATTTGGCCTAGAAAACCAGAGTAACTACCCAAGAAAACTGAAGTGATTATACAAGACAAAGAAAGGGATGGAAAGAATGGAACAAACGAAGGAAGTAGGCACACTAGGAATAATTCATGCATGGGAGAATGTGAGGAACAGTTTAGAAAAGTTTAGAAAGAAATTTGCCATAAAAAGGAGACGACCAAAATAAAGGTCCTCACGTATATACTGATACAAGCATAGTTCAATCCATTTGTGATTTGCAACATTGCACAGAAAAATTTAACAAACAAATAGAATTAATACGACGCGTTGCGAAGGATCGTGGCAGCAAATCAATGGTTCGCGAGTGCACTTCGTGAAATGGTGACACGATAGATTTAAAAAATAAACGTCTTTATATTTAACACAGTATTTATCGAAAAACTCGACCTTTTCGGGTCATTATCAAGAGATAACAGGACAATTATCAAGAGATAACAGGACAATTATCTCTTGATAATGACCTGAAAAGGTTGAAACCGGTAGTTTCACCATAAATACTGTGCGGAATATAACGTTTATTTTTTGGATCGTTAAATATTTCGTGCAAGGATATCAATAAAGTAGAAGGGCGGTATTGCGTCATAGAGTTCAAGATTTGGGCAGAAGGAAGTAGCATAGGGATGGAGAAGTGGGCGAAGAAAAAAAAATGGACGGGAAAGTATTAAAGGAAAGGAGTGAGAAGACGGATATATTGGCGAAAATCGAAATATGTTGGACGTTCAACAGCTCAAGATTAGTAGAAAGAAAATAACAGGTAGAGGACTTGTTTCCTTACGCGTTCTTGTCGTTGTCCATACGACCAGGCTACCCAGCAACAAAATCTAAAATTGTAATCAACATCGAAACAGCATGCCTACGAGGAATTTCCTGTACATTGCTACAAAAAACACAACAACCCTGTCAACGTTAACTAATTCCTCATCGGAAAGTAAGGGGTAGCAGATGCCGCGTGTGACAATCTTTACTTCAGCAAAGAAATAAAAAAAACAAGCACAAAACACACTTTGAAGGCGAAAAGTTCTCTCATTGTTCCTCGTAACCCTGGCAACTTAACCAACCAAAATTAACTGCATCTCCCCCCAAAACGCACGTGGCCATACATTTCAGTCGGTTCAAGTCGGCTGAGGCTTGCTTGGAACGGGTCGCATATCCTCTGGCAAACACGAAAACAGCACCTATGTTCGATGACTCAAGCTGACACGGAAGACACGGACAAACAAGCCAAAACTCCGAGACGCGAGAAATTCGAACGTGCGAACGGATGAGTGTGCGTGCTCACGTAGGGATATCTGCTGGTTCTTAGAGCGAAGGATTAAAGAGTAAGTATAAAAAACATAATAGTTCGGTTTAGCTTTGATGCGCAAAATACTATTAGAAAAACTACACAGCGGACTTACACGAACACGATACAACCTGAGGTCTTGCATGCTTCATAAATATAGAGAACGTCTAAACACAAAGAAAAAAGTAAAAAGTTTTCGAAATTAGAATTTAAGACGAATCTATAATCCAATAAACGAAGACGGAAGTAGAAGAATTAAAACCTAAATCGAGTTAAGGGAGATATGTAAGGACCCAGATATAATTTCACAAGCCAAAAGCAGGAGTCTTCAGTAAGCAGTTCACGCGAAGAAAAGAGGAGAAAATGATACAATTAGAGTGATGTCAGAAGGCCTACCATGAGGACAACGTCCTATGCGACGACGACTACGCCGAAAAGATCACATTAAGAAGGAGCTGAGAAGAATGGTAGCAACAGATCACTGGACGGAAGGTCGAAAGATAAGGCGAGGAGTTGTAGGTGATACCAAAAACCCATTGAGGTTTGAATGGTCTACATGACACTAGTTATTCACTCACGTAGTGTTTGAGATTTTCATCTAGCCTCCAACCTGAAGACTTAGAGATCTTCGTTCAAGTTGATATCGCATGAAACTATATATTATTTAGAAGCACACCCGTAAATATTTTGGGTCATCAAGAGAATGGAATGTTTAAGTTAAAATATCTACTGAAAATGGTTGAATTTTAAGAAAATTCTAGCCATTTCGCTCGTCTTAAACCCAAGATCGGATGAGGAAGCTAAATTTGTACTGACAAATAATTCAACATTTTGCACATGCTACTCTATTCATCACATTTTGATAACTACAGTCACAATAGCACATAATTTTGGTAAGTTACAAAGCTGAAAAGAAACCTTTCTGCACCTGATAAGAATTCATTGCACGTAGCCAAGAATTGTAATGTTTTTTTTTGGCTCGGGTAACCATTTTTCTTTAATGCCCTAACACAGAAGCTGGATTCTTAGCACTAATTTATTACAGTCATTAAACTTAACTAGCGCGATAGATGACATCCAAGCTCAACTATACGAATAGCAAAATATTAATCATTAGCTAAATTGTATACAGGGAAAACATACATAAGTACGAAAAATATGTTGAATCAACATAAAGAACACATCGGTAAGTTGTATACGTATAGGCTAATTAGTAGAAGTTCTCAACCGGTTAAGATAGATTTACATGAGTGTTTTTCAAATAACTCCGGTCTGTTTCCCACTCAAATTAGGACTTCAATCTTCAATTCACATTAGAGCTAACTCCCTTTCATTCTTCTATACATCCTATCTTCTTCCTCCCCTCCCTCGTCCACTTAACATAATTCCCTATAACACTGTTTTCAACATCCCCTCCCCGCTCAGTCCTGATTTCATTCTAATCCTCTTCTCTTTTCTCCATATTTCATCAAGAACGTTCCTTTTTTCACTCCCACCTTTTTATGTGGGCGTTTTCCTGCATTGAGGTTTTTCTAATAAGAACGAAAGTTAATATCCTTAAGTTTATACCCACGTTTGTTCACATATTTAACACTTGATAATAGCATCTTTGTTCCATTTTCATTTTTTGTTGTTTTTATGAACTATTCTTCCACGTCTCTTTTTTTCTAATTTGACTTCATATGATATCGCAACTAACTTGACTATACATTCCTCTGAAAATATTTAATGTATGACGGAAGATAAATGATGGAAGATGAGACTTTTGAGTCCCTATCTCATCCTATAAAGACGAATTATTATCATTCCTCACCACCACTTCGTCGTTTCTTTTATCTCGGACCACTTCACTTTTTCCATTCTCGTCTATGCCCACATTCTAAAGCCTCCATTCTTTTTTACCCTTCATTCCGCAACGTCCACGTTTCTGCACCAAAAAAACGCTAACCTAAAGATCAGAATTAACCTAAAGACAAAACGCTAACCTAAATATCAGAATTTTTCAACTCTTAAATAACGATTCTCTCATCAGCTCTACGCTATTCATAAACATCTCCTTGTCTGGTGCAATACTCTTCCCGATGTATTCATTGCTGTACCTATTTTTCTCCGTCAAACACTCAAAATCATAAAAATACGACCACACTCCCAAATTGCGTAGGACTGGTGTTGAATATATATTCACCGGAAACGAGATAAAAAAGGTGCTCCCGTTGGCGACTTACCGAAGTCACGGCATAAATTCTATTCTTTCTGTATCCGCCCACCACACTCTCTTTTTTCTTTCAAAGGCACACAAAGAAAGGGTTAATCGTGAACCTGGAAAAATGAGGAGGTGAAAAATTGGCGCCCCCAGGTGTGGCCCCAAGTTGAAGAGAGCATTCCACGAGCCTTCTGGAGACCCCTAGCTGCCCACCACTTCTGACGGCCACACGGGAGTGAGGCACGGTCGCGGCTCCCCACTGTGCCATCTCCCCGGGCCGAGTGCGACGACTTTGGGTCGCCGGGGAAGGCGCGGGACATAATGGGCGATAAAGTATACGAGAAGGTTGAATATGAATGCTCCCGAGGCGGATACCCATCTCGGAACAACTTTTTCTCCACGCGGACAGCCTTGTGTTTTACACCGCTGGTAAGGTTACGGGAGGAAAAATTAAAATGGATAACATTTTTTTTGTTTATGTGCCCGAACGCATACGGGAACACGTCCCGCTTCATAGAACATTTCGGGTGTCTTTTTAATTTATTCCTGCCAAGCGATGCAAACGAGTGGAGCCGTGGAAACTATGGGGGTGGAAGTGAAACACCTAAACTTCCGATATATCTCCACATAAAGGAAGAAAGAGCAACGTTATCCGAGGTCATAAATTACAGGGAAGGATTTTTTTCCCGCGCGCGGAACGTTAAACATAACGGGTGGAGTACAGCAGCGAGTAACCGCTTCCACGGAGGATCCGAAATAGATATACAAAGCGATACGAGCTGAATGCCTCTTAGGCGTAATGGATACACGCGCGTGACTTCCGGGTTCACGATAGAAGTGACTGCTGCCGTAACAAATTCCGCGGGTCGCCGCCGTCATGCGACTTCTGCTACAGTGGTCCTTACATCAGGCTAATGCGGGCTCCGAAGGTGCGACCTTCCGTCAACCCCTTCGCCTACACAGGAAGGAGAATCACGTGTATATAACTTCCTTTGTCCGTGGATAACTCTCTGCCGCGAACCCGCAGTGAAGGGAGGGAGACAAATGCTATCGGAGAGCAGAGAGACAGCGAATCGCGACCGCAAAGCCAAGAGGGATACGTGGATGCGATGCCATGTACTTCTTAAGAAATGCTACTTTTTGAGAAAACAAATACCACATTTGTTGCTCACAAAAGTCATAATGCAATATTTAAACCTAAGGGCCGTATTCTTAATGGACCCTACATATCAGTCCCTACATAACATAAGGCCCCTACATGTCGACGCTACTTAAGTGGTGGGGAGTGATTCCGTCGTCAAGTTCTCTGGGATGACGTAGATCAAGACCATATATGTATAATGTTCTGACAACCTCATCCGGCGGCCATATTGATTTCTGAAGCGGACGATGTTTGCAAGTACGTGAACACATATTACCCGCCAAGGATAAGGTTTAATTTCTTTTAGCGATAGAATAAATGACTTTATACTGTCAATTGTACACCTAATTACGCAATGTATCGTCTCTCAGCATAGAATGTACTTCTGAGGAAAGTATCTAAGGTGCAGGACACTTTAAAATGTTTTGAAAATCTCCGCATTCGTTAATAGAAAAGGAGGCAATTCATCTCTTATTTGTGGCCTCTTTGCATAAAAAACTGATTAAAAAGTAAGAAGCAATGATGGTCCGCAGTGTCGCCGACTCCAAGGGGCCTGAGGGGGCCCGAGCTCCCTCAAAAATTCGTTATGGGTGTGAGAAAAAAATGTGTCAGGCTTGTCGATTTTCCCCGGGGTGTCCAGATATCGAGATTCGAGTTATCAGGGTTATAATGTTGATCATATGACTCATCTAATATGCTCAAAAAACTTATAACTCACTACCTATAAAATTTCCCGGGGCATGATCCCCGGTTTGGGCCCCCCCAATATTTTTTGTAAGTCGACATCCCTGATGGCCCGACGAATCAGGTGAGGACTTAGGTTAAATTTGAAAAGGTGGAAAACTTTTCTCACGCTGCTAAGCCTCAAAACAAGAGTTTTGAAAAAATGCTGGAGGCGGTAAATGAATGACTATGTCATGAAATATTTACCGTTTTCCTCCACAACTTTCCTCACAGTTACAATAAGAGAACTGATACCACTCACCTGATCTGTGTGATTAGCCTCTTGCTCTTCAATTATTTGGCTTCAAAATTGCAAGTCGCTCATAATTTCTTATCTGTGAATATCTATGAGGGCAAATACTCTTAAGAATAAAATTTACGACAATTACTCAAGCCTTGAGGCATTACATTCCAGATCCACCTGAGGCATTATTTATCGATGCTTCTCATCACGAAAACTATGACGATGACCCAAAACTCGTCATTTCTTGCGCCTCTTTGGAAACTTAAATTTTAAGTTCTTATCACTACAACGGTTTATCGCGAATGGATGCACAGCGAGTTATGCAAATATTTCCGGATTTCAGTTTATGGGTTCAGTTGGTAGTAGCCCTTGAGGAAAACACTATCGATTTAATCATATTTTTTTACTAAAATATCCTAAAATGATACCACATGATTATCATAGACGCTTTTACACTGGCTTCACCAGGAGTCAACAAAACGGCTCAGGAAGAATAAATGGGCCCATGGATAGGTATCCCGGTGATTCTTCCTCGGAAAGGGAAGCACAATTACAACATCGAAAATTTTCCATGCACAGCAAAAAAAAAAAATAAGCCAGCATTATCGTACAATAGTATTAAGTATATGCAATGTGATGGCAGCCCTTTTCATCAGTCATACGCGTAGGGAATGCTGTTCAAGAGATACGACCTCTTTTATAGGTAATTACAATACAAAATTATTTCAAGCTGAGTTGAACCCATTAATTTTCCGAAAACAAAAAATTCAAAATGTTAATTTAAGCAGAATACTAGTCTCCATTGATGCTCATAATGAAAGTTTTCGCCTTAAGGTAGGGATTAATTTTCCATGTTTCTGCAGGATCTGAGATCATACATCCTTTACTGAGTGTTAATTATTTACCTAATACTTGTTGATATTTATAATTTTATATTAACCTGACCAACTATTAGCACGTAAACTCCACTGCTCCTCGTGATAACGAGGTGGACTGTTCATTCAATGATTTAAAAAGGGGGAAATGGGCTGCCACAATAAGAAGATCACGATTTATATTTACGGGTGTACTTACCGGTATTCCTGATTTTACACGCTTTTATAGGATAATTATTGGTAAAGAAAACAGTAGAAATACTTACGTGTGGCCCAAACTTATATTTTCCCAACGACGATATCATAAGATTTTCTCATTAATAAATAAAATCCGAAGATACAAGCGTGATGGAGTGAATGTTTTCCAAATTAAAATAAAAATACTTCAAATTTTCCACGATTATAAAATTTATTAAGACCAAGGTTTCAATGTTACTACATCATCTTTAAGTTGATGTAGTAGTAGATGATGTAGATCGTATTAAATTTTATAACCATGGACTATTGCAAATAGTAAGAATTTACTTCAATATCATCATAAGTAGTAGGAGAAAATTAAAATTAAAGTTCCCACGTTTTCCAATAATTAAAAGATAGTACCACACGCCTTACACCCGTGACGCGATAGTACTGAGAGGAAGGAGATCGGACATAGGCTCTCAAATCTTAGCTTAAAAAATTTAACGTGGTGATAAATTTTATTACCGTTCATCGAAATGGTCACTGTTGAGATTTGATACTTGATATTTGATACGAGGCTGTTCTCCAGATTCATGACCGTCCTCAGCAATTAAACCTAGCGGATATTTTACTGGAACTAATTTCGAGTGAGATACTACTGCCCCCCAGACTGTTACGGTACCAACAACTAATATAAATATGAAGATGTCACGGCGGATGTAATTCCATTTTACATCAAAAGGAAATTTAATACCGCGATACGTAAAAGTAGGTTATTCCAGAAATTTTAAGATTTGATGCTAAAACAACATGGACCGAAAAACATAAGCGTGTTTTTTCATTAAATACATTGCGCAATGAAAAGTTTTTCAAACCTAAAATATTATTTTTCCTTACTTGCTCGCATGTGCTAGGATATTCAATGAATGAATCACACGCAGACGTTAGAAGGCCGATTAACATTCTCGGGACAGCTCAGTGAAAAGAAAAAAAATTACAAATACAAATTAAAACAGTGAAATGCTTTGTAAATCTGAAATCGTTTTAAATGTATGATCAAGATCCAGGACCCCAAGAGGAACACAATTATTTTTTTCGCGAGATAAAATTTAAAGCAATGAAGTCAATTTTTTAGTCAACTTACGGTGGAATTCATGGAGTGCCAACACATTTAAGTTGAAAGCCTTCTAAATAAGCTCCACATGGAGATGAAACATTCAAAGAAAATACCAAATCATGCATCAGCAGCGAGAGATCTCGGGAATGATTCCAAGAAGAAGTCCCTCGTATTTATCCCCGTCCTCCCATTAGGGCAATCCACTCGCACGTTAATAAGACATAAAAATCCGAAATTACGGCACTTAAAGGGAGCCAACTCGAAATGATGCGACGCCACCAGAAAATCACACTCGACGCGAATAAAACGGAAACGAATAAATAAAGGAAGACTTCTCGCCCGTTCACGTCACGCATTAGACGCTTCCTATAGGTAGGCACCGACCTATTGCAGCGGCGATGCCGAGAGAGAGAGAGGAACTCGTAAAAACTGGCGCGCGGAAAAATAATTCATAGCGGTCGTAAAAAGAAAGGCTTAAAACCACCGAATCGGGCAGTGAGGAGGAGGAGGACCGAAGAGAGAGAGAGAGAGAGAGAGAGAGGTTTCAAAAAAGAGTAGGTACCCCCTGAGGTCCGGCGAGACGTGTGGCCGCCCAGATTAAAACATCATTGCGAAGATAAGGGGCGCTAATCGACCAATCACACGGCTCAAAGGGTTGACACCTCCTCCTCCGCCTGCCAACCAACCCGATCGAGAGACAAATCGCCCCTCCATCTGCCCTGCGTCGTCGTGATCAATTAGGTGCCACCCCTGAGAGGACACGCGGCCGAATCGTGGGAATCCGTGATCGTGCCTCGGCAAGGGCCCGAGAAGAAGGTGGCGACCTTCTGGGCCGGCAAGGCGTGGGCGGCAGGCATCGCCACAGCCGATTCACGGTTAATTCATTACGACGTCAATAGATGATGACACTGTGCCTCTTCCCTTCTTCTCCTGGCAGCAATCTCTCGATGGGTTTTCTGTGGTCTTCCAGCTTGTCCGATCCCGGCTCCAAGATTTGAAGAGTAAATCAAAACTAGACGCTTGAACGCGGTGGAGGGGCTCCGTATCAGCAATGATAACAGCCGGAAATTGTTGAATTCACGAAGTATTACAATACTTCGTGATTTATATTATATTTATATTTAATATAAAATTATATATTATATATAATATAAAATTATATATTATAATTTATTTATTATAATAATAATTATTGTTCATATGATTTGAAGAGTACTTGCTTTCCTAGCTGTCCATTCTGGGTGTTCCAATCTTAAACTAACTTACCAGAGAGCCTGACAACATTGTCATAGAGGACTCCTCACTAATAATCCAGATGTTCATTCTCTTCTCAGACACAAAAAGAGTGGTTTCAAGGTTTATCCGGCTGAATTGCGACATTTTTTAAAAGAAAATACTACCTACGGATAATTATTCATAGGATTTAAAAAAAAACTAATCCCGACCGATCTTGGTGTGTCAATCTTGCACTAACTTACCAGAGTCTTCCAACATTGCCGAGGTGGACTCCCGCCGAATAATCCGGAAGTAAATTCTCTTCTTAGGCATAAAAAAAGTGGATTCAAGGTTTATCTGGCACAATTTTTGCATTTTGAAAGAAGTTACTAAATCCAGATAATTGTCCATAAATTACAAAAAAACAAAAACCGACCGGTTTCGAAGCAATATGTCGTAGGCTTGATTTTATTGAATTTTAACGAATTTATTATTAAAAATAGGTATTCGGTTTCAACATACACCCCACTACGAACCATGTGGACTTAATACCACTGCGCCCACATCTACGAGGTGAACTCGAATCGGTTCTTAATGAAGCGTGTATTGAAACCATACACCTTTCATCATGAATGCCACGGTGGAAATCGGCCCAAGTATACTTTATTATTTCAGAAAATTAAAGCGTGACCGTACATTGACAAAGGGATCACCACATCCGATTTACGGATAATTCAAAATGACGTCAATCGTTGATGCCACGGTGGACCAGCTTTATCTTCGCTAACATTCTCACGATGTATTTGCAGTAGTCTTCCAGCTTCTCCGATTTTCGGTCTCTCCGCGCTCCTCTTTAATAAGCGTTTTGCAGTGTACTTCCAGCAATAACTGTCCCGTGCAGACCAGACTAGGTCCGCCAATGGTATTCTTATTCTTCATATAGCCCTTAAGCATTATCGTAATGAAGCTCTTGTCCCAATTAAAAGCATAATTCAAATATTTATTCTCTTCTTTGGCATAAAAATAATGCCCTCCGGGTTCAACTGGTAAAATAAAAATTACTAAATGCTAACATTTACATGAACACCACAAATTTTACCTCCCACTGCTTTGGAAGTAATGATTCACTCTAATCAAAGGAAATATTTAATCAGCGGAAAATTGCCAATACATATAGGGTTAATTTATTCATTCCCTACCAGTAACACGTTCATTTACGGATTTGTCAATGATACTTCCATCATCTCCCGTTAATTCTACCTTTCAAATACTCCATATCTCCTTTCCAATATCTACCCTAGAATTTCCACCGCTCAAGTGCACGGTGAAGACAGAACGACAGACATTATTAGTTTGTACGTCCCTTTTTTGGTGTTGCAAGAAATTTTACTTCTTGTTGAAGTTTGACTGAGCGGCAATTGCGGCACACTGTTTCTATATTCTCTTCTGCTAATTGTTCTGCCTCCAACATAAACGTTTTCATCCACTGTATCTATCATGTCACTCAGCGCCACCTCAACTACCATGCCGCGTTCAATAGCAACCTTAATGTTACATTGCTTTTTTTTCTTTACTTTCAAGCAATTGGCACGCGTATATTACACGCAAATTAAGCTCATTTTCGCGGAAAACTGCATTAAGATCTGAGAATATCCCCCACGTTGTAGTGTACCGTTTCCTGCGGGAAACGGGAGACATAGAAGGGGAGGCAAGGGGAGGATGAGGAAGGTCGCTAAGCGGATAGAGCGAGACTCCTTCCACCCCCCCTCCGCTGACTTCCCATTTGTCGATTTATCAGCGGGAGAGGAGGGACTTGATCCGGATTCTCAGCCAAGCGAACGAGGTGGTCCATGAAGTTGGATGAAACTTAAAAACCGAAACGCAAAGCCAAAAACGGATATGTACTTATTACATGGTGTCCGCTGCAGAGAAATTGAGAAATTCCCAGAGGTTTCAATGTTTTCAGGGGAAAAGCTTAGTTTTCCGGGCTTTTGTAAGCTTTTTGGCTAAACATTGCTCATGTGGTAGACATTATTGACCACATAAAGTTCTTCAGATGTCATGCTATGCGTAGCATTTCGAGATGATAGAAACTTATTTACACATCCAAGTTACCCATATTTGATTAGGCTCAATAAACATTTAACACATTCTATAAAGTTAGAATGAAGGTTTCTGCGGTGATCGTTTGATATCTGTATTTTTCTCATGTTTTTTTCCGCGTCAGTTGACTTATGGACAACAATTTCGCCGGCTATTCTGCCAGCGTCTGTAGATACCTCGACGAGACCGTTGAAACTGTTGTCACAAGCAAACTGACCCAGAAGAAAACTCGGGAAATATGCAGAGATCATATTCTATAAACTACACCTCACACTTTAAAATATTAAGGAAGAAACAGCGCAGGCATTATCACAAACTTATGATATTAAAAAATATTAAAATGGCGGACCCTCTTCATGACCTCCCACAAAAGATATACCGTAAATGTTCTGTGACATTTACTTGGCTCAAATGGAAACTCTATTAACCTACATCTGAAACCCAGTGCACAAACACGTCTGCCGAACAATTTCCAAATATGAACCGTAGATATGTGGATACGTAAAAAATATCAAGTAATCAACATTCCCAACATACAATTCTTGTAATAGAATATAACCGATAACTTCAGGCTTTACTTTGTAAAACCTCATCACATAGGAAATAAAGAAATTAAACTTTGTAAGGTTCACTATTATTTTATTATGGGTACGACCCGGGTTTCGTAACTTGGTTACATCGTCAGGTCTATGATGTAATCAAGTTACGAAACCCGGGTGGTGCCCATCATTAAATAATAGTGAACCTTACAAAGTTTTATTACCTTATTTCCAACTTGTAATAGAAAATTACTGGAACAATGGCTTCTATTTAGGGGATTCCTGGGAAAATTTGAACAAAAATCTAACCAAAATTATTTTACGTTTCGCCTTGCTTAAGATATGTCGTGAGAATCCAATACATTTTTCTAGATTTCCCCAGACGATGAATGCATCAAAAACAATTTTTTCCAGGAGTTCTACCAAATTCCTTGAGATCCATTCCATTAGACCATATTTCCCTGAGTAATCTGAAGTTTTTTTTTCCGGTTTTACAAGGTGGCTCTTCAAATTCAAGCTGAAATTACCTGACCTTTCCAGGCAATTTTTTTCTATTTCCATTCAAAATTTCCCAAACTGTTTGATATTATATAATTCACCAAATATTCATCTGCTAGGAGATAATAATGTGAATATAATCAGTTCTATAAAGTTCTATCAGTTATAAAAGATAATACGTAAACTTATAAATTAAACATGAATTTAAAAGGCACGGAATAATACCTGAATTATGGTTAACACTCGGTTTCACCGAGTAGTGGACACCCTGATTATCAGTGGTGAACATGGTGGCCACTTCAATATCAAGATGAAATTACCTGACCTTTCCAGGCTATTATCACAATTTCCATCACAAATTCCCAAATTGTTTGATATTATACATATACTTCACCATATAATCATCTCCTTAGAGGAAAAAAATGTGATTATCATTAGTAGCATATCAGACATAAAACAAAATACGTATGCTTACAAATTAAAAATTAATATAAAAGACATGGGCTAATACCTGAATGACACATACGGATTGGGATTTTCATCCAAATATATAATACGCATGACAATGACCTTGACTTTCACAGCACATATGGCTTTTCCAGATTTTTTCTTATCTTGATTGGCCTGACGTCCAATGGATTTCCAGGCACAATTAATCCAGGTTTTCCATAAGAGTGGCACCTGTGGTCAAGTACTCTATTGGTTAATTCAGCTTTACATGGAACATTTTAATCACATCACTCTCTTGTCCCCCCCCCCCCCCACATTTGATTTATCCCTTTAGTCCCCCTATAAGACTTATTTTCCATTGATATATCCACAAAACTCTATATTTTCCCCTACACCTTATATTACATAAAAGCCAATAGACTAAATTAAACTAAAATGATTAAGACATTCATTTATGTCACAGAGAATTATAATTTTTCATTACCATATATGCAACAAGACGAATGCAATTATATTTATTACCAAGCAATTAGGATCTATGAGAATAGACTTACAATGGTTATTTAGAAATTTAAACTCCGCAAGGAATAGTAAGAACATTTCACCTTGCGAACATGTCAAGAGCGAACAACCACGTAATTCTTCTATTCAAAGATAACTGACCATCCATGCCAAAAGTTTTTATCGTTTATTCGTAATGCTGAGATATTCCAGAAATAACCGCAACGGCATTATCCTCCAGAGTGAGCCAGCCTGATTAGAAATAAAAAAATAAAACACACACTGCTGGTTGAAATATCCTCCCATGAATCTCTTTCCATCACCTCACACGTGAGGAATAATTATGAAGGCAATTACGAGACTATCTCATCCGCTAACTCCCCGTCAGCTGGTCGTAAAAGAAATTCAAAGTAACAGTCCACCATAACAAGATGTAATGAGAAAAAAAATAGTATTAAATACAAGCATTTCCTTCATGCGACTTTCCGAGCCAGACCTCACAAGTGAAAATGAAACTGCTTGATTATCCGTCAAATTAGTTAGATAAATGATATTCCCGGCCATGAAATCTCGAGTTAAAACGGTGTGAAATTTTAATGATCCTTATCGCAATTAAATTCAAAGGAATTTCTATCAAAATAATTTCTTCGCGCATATATTAAGGAAGTGAACGATTACGCAGGAACACGAAAAGAACGAAGCAAAGATTTCGACGCACGGTGCGTAAGAAAAAGGCCTGAATAACACGGAAACTGCCAAAAATAAAGCGACTCGAAGCTGATCCAGACTTACGCTTGATACTTCCATTGTATAGTTATCAACCATGATTTATTTTTTTCACAGTAGGTAACTTTATTAGGTAACTTCCAAGCGTAGGATACAAATTGGCAAGTGCACGGACGGCAGTAATAATTGGTTTATTCCTCATTGGCAGTAACAACTGGTTCCACAGCCTAAAGAAAATCCAGCCCTTAGTTATCACGAATTGAGTATCAAGAATCAAACCGAGAAAATCTGAAATAAAAATAACTAAAGTTCAACGAAGTACATTCAGCAACCAGAGTACGCGATTCAGCTACATAAAAGCTCCAACTTTCTACGGCATTCGTTTCAACTTTAATTGCAGTGATAAATAAAAGCTGAGGCGACAAGTACGTCGGTGAGTTGACTCTTTCATTTATTGCTACCCTTGGAGCCTCATCTAAAAACGAATATTTTCTGACAAAGGAGGAGGATGAGGATGACATCCGACGATAAATATCAGCTGCGGATTCCTTTGCTTTGAAAGCTTCTGTGTACCGAGATACACCACAATACAGTAGTCAGAAAGCGGTTCTGAAATCAGATGTCAGTGACGTGTTACGCGATGAATTTGCGTAGTTTTGCCGTGAGAAAAATAGGATGATATCACCAAGTATAGCATCGTCAGAAATAAAAGACAAACCGGCACCTGGCCGATTCTAGCTTAGTGTCCATCCTCAGTAGATTAAAATAAAAATAAAGAGTCCAAAAAGGAGGGAAATGTTCAAATCGGAGACTCGTAGCGGAAAACATAGGCTTCTTATTACAATTCAGGGTAGGATTCCCCCATTTAGGACATGATTAATTACCTGGCTGGATTCCGCTCAACAATGGCGATGTTTTTATCTCCCGTTTCAATGAAAAGGGGGGAAAAAACTATCCAATTAGAAGAGATTAATGTCAAATCAGGCTTTTAAAATATGCCTTCCCAAGTTTCTCGGCCTCTCCTTCTCGCGATACTACCTCCACTCTTGCTGCGGGGAGACTTTTTATTGTCCCTGCTTCCTTACCTTAGAGGGAAAAGTCCGGGCATCGATAAGGACCTGTGGCAGTTGTTCCCCACTTTATCCCCGTCTCCCCGCGGGCCCAAGGGGTGAGGAGATGAATAGGCAAAGGGCGAGGGAGGAGGAAAGGGAAAAGACGACAACGTGGGATTGCTGCTCATGGGCTTGGCTCGGTAGCCAAGGAGACGGGGTGAGAAGGGGAGGTGAGGAAGAGGAGATTTTTGACAAGACCTCGCTCCCTCCGCGAGCATTTCGGACCTACCGGAAAACTCGGGTGATTTCTCGCCTAAACGACGAAATTCCTAAAACCAAATTAAATACTATTTTCTCTTAAATATAATGGTACAATCGTATTTTATCGCTGCTATTGCAACTTGATTCTCTAAAAAAGAGGGGCTTTTCCGTACAGTATTTTTTTAATTGCATATACATATTCGCTACTGCCTTTCATGCTCATTTTTGTGTTAGAAGGAGCAATTCAGTTCTTTTTTCAAATAGCTGAATGATAAAGTTGTTACCTTTATGTCTATTGTTAACAATTCAAATGAAATTTTCAGTTGTTTCCTGATTTTTTTATTGGCTTATTCCCGTATTAATTGTCTTGCACACTTTGTAAATTGATACTATGTTCCAAAGGAGCTCACTCCTAGAACAATAAATGAATTTATAATTATTATTTCCCATAGACTTACATGGCAGTGCCAGGCTGCACACTAAATGAGTGTAGGTTACAAGAAGAAAACATGTGGCTATTGGATAATAAACTGACAAGTTTAAGCATCATGAAATAATAGTCACGATGAAAATAAAATGTAGGCATTTACGATGCAAATTTATGAGCTGTCAACAAATTAATGCCGTCAAATGACGTAGGTTTAATGAAAATGGCTTCAAAAATGCTCAAAACAGAAATAAATAGTGAAACTTTAAAAGGCAGTGTTAAGTGTGCCACAGTAGTTAGTCTCACATTGAAATTGGTAATTTTGCTCATTAGCATCGAAAGATTTCATCTTTAAAAGATTTTCATCTTTTATTAAAAAATATTTTAAACAAGAGATGAAAAAGTAAGAATTAAATGGTCATGCTTTTGTTACGTGCACTCGCGGTAGAGCCTTCGTGAGTGATTGAGGCAAGTTGCTTCATTCCTGAGGGACATTTAGCAGAAAGCAATCCCTACGAACACTGTTCTAGATGGAAAATGTATATTCCCACGGATATTGTGAAATGCATATGAACCTGCACAAGGAAATCGTATAAGCCTGGAAATAACGCAAACTCACAACCTCTATACGATGGGACAAATTACCAATTTAAAAATACATATTTCATAACCTTTATTTCAACTCTCATAAACAGTGTATTCCAAGAAAAATAATCCAGGAATGTAGCATCACGGAAGTCGCTGTAGAAGTGAAAGGATTTGTGAGTAACGCTCAACTCTGATAAACGATAGACGACGTAATCAGGTGAGTAATAGCAATACCTTTCCCACAAGTTCCATGATGGGACGCAAATATACACACCAAGGACGAGATATTTTGCATAATGTCACACTCCTCCTGGAAGACGACCAATTCATGGGCGTTTTGCCATTATTATGCTCAGGTTTGAATACGAGATATCCCAGGAATCGGATTACGCACGGTACACTGAAGTGAAATCATTACAAAACCGCTTGCGTACTCATCCTGAAATCATCCATTCATACAGGGTCCGGTTTCGCTCAAGCGTAATATCATCATGGGAATCAAATACGCTGTCATAAAGAAACTATTTCTCCGCAAATATCAGGAAGCAAGTTCTCCCAGTAAGAATCATCTCTTATGACCAAGGACATAGACTAGTACGGGTTCCAACTAATGAGGCAATACGAAGCAAGAACAACTTTAACTAACAGGAACAGAGATAAATTATTTAAAAAAAACCTAATGACATGAAAATGACTGTAGAGAGGACACAAGAATTTTTATAGCGCGCATGGGAGGAGTTTGTTCTCGTTTCATTCGCTGAAAAAGCTGATTGACAGTCTCTGGCTGAAAACAAAGGCCAAACTGACGCCCAAGAAGGGATTCGAACATGCTTTAAAAAAAGTAAATTACGTATACTAATCGAACTCGGATCGATGAGGCCAGCTAAACCCGCTACGATAAAAAGACCAAGGTAGGGCCAGATCGATAAGAGAGCAAGGCCGGTCTTCCTTGCCGGTCTTCGAGATTTCAGATAGATGCCAAGAGGAGGACCAGTGGTTCACGCAGTTGTTCTTTTGTCTTCGATCGGAAAACAAAGTATGATCGACATCCATCACGCCCGTCATCGCTGGAGGATGATAACGAAACAATGAAGATTCCACAGCACGCAGAAATTCAAACTTACGCCTTGTTTCAACAGCTAGAATTCCTACCGTGGTAACTGTCAACTGGCATAAGATTGGGGATTGGGGCGCCGTTAAAGGCATGAGCAAAAAATCTGATCGACCGTAAACAGGAAATAAAATATTCAGAGCTTATTTTTCAACTCATCATGGGTAAATATATTTTTAGTATTAATATTTAACAGATTTTTCATTTATCACGGTACTAATTAGCCTCGATTAATGCTTTGCTTTCCAATCAATAAGCACGGCATAACCTACCTTTCGCAAACTACCGCCCATTGCGGGATGCAACGAATCTGGACAACCATCATCTATATTATTTCTACTGTATAGATACCTTTTTCTCAACTTATACGCAACCAAACTCTACAAATGAGGTACCAAATGCACAGAATTTATCAGAGAACATGCAACGGCATATCTTACTACCTAAATATTGCTATTGTTTCCTAAAATTGGTTTTTAAATAATTAAAAAAAAACAAAAAAAACAAAAACCGGTAAATATTCCTGACGTTAACGGCGCACAAACTGGTACATTTGTTCATTTGCAACAATATCACGCATTCTTTAAATAACTTTTATCAAAATGCGGCTGATTCCACATTCAAGTCTCCTGTTGATACGTGAGTATGAGTCATCATGCGCGTTTAACAAAGGATTTTGTAAAGGATTAGAAACGCGCCTATCCCTCTGCGGACTGCATTGAAAAGAGCGGGGGAAGCCCGCTGGGAGCGGGCGCAGCACGCTTGTTACACAAAAATTCAGAGAAAAAGATGGAGAGAAGCTCGATCAAATGCAGGTTATCATACCATGATTGTAATACTATTGGAAATATTTAAAGATAGGTATAACCACAATTGTTAACACATATATGATAGCTAAACCTTTGAAAGCGCTTACTTCACAGTATAAATTCACTTTTTAAATGAATTCGAAAATATATTTTAAAAAAATATTTTTAAGTGTAATTAGAATTCAGATGCAAATTAATCAACGAATGACTATTAATTGGTTTAAATTTATTTCGCACAATAATCATGCATGAGGCCGCCATTTAAAATGGCCATTGATTTGCTATATTTCAAAGGCATCTAACCAGCCACTTTGAAAACAACATATACGGTTCTACGTTAGAAGCATTCGTTAATTATTATTATTATAAATTAATCCATTGATGACATGAAACTAGAATTAAGATAGGTAAGAATGACGAAAATTCTGAACGAATTCTGTGGCACTGAAATATTTGGAAGAGTGGATGATGACGTGATAGAAATGGATGTATGGCTCTCATACATGAAGGAGAGAGACAAACTAGTCTCCCAAGAACACCAACAACAAAATACGATCGACGTAGCTGGATTGGACATCAGCTTTAGCAGGACCATTTCTCAAACTGGACCATTTTGGATGGCACGATGGAAAAATCTAACTGTTTGGAACATGCCTAGGACAGTCATTAAACGACAACCGACGATAACACCAAGAAATCTCTATGCATGCTCGTTACAAAAGAATGCTCAAGAACTGAAATGTAACGAGAATTGTTGCCAAAAAAATCTTAAAGCAATGAAAACAGCATAAAAAGGTTTAAGTGTTAGACACATCAGCGAGTATATGTATAAGGGGCACCAGAGGTAAAAAGAAGATTCATAACGAAATTCAATGAAACGAAAGAAGATTCCCGCAGAGTGAGTCAAAATTTACTTATGACCGCCAGTTCGAAGTTTTGGGCCACTTTCTGTACATACATGCACAACTCAAAGAGATATTAAGTTCACTTCAATCGTCCAGTTTCGCTTACGCTCGAGTTCAGGCGAAGGGTTCGAACGATTCCCCGGAATATCTTATTTCCCTCAATTTTTCATTCATTTGGTCGAGATAAACTCTACAAACAGAAAAAAATCGATGCATTCTCGCCACGGACCGCTTTTGAGCCTGTCCTCTGCAGTAGAGGGCGGTACAAAATCAAAGGAGAAGGCAAGTGTAGTATCAATAAGCATGTGAAGAAGCCTGGGATAGTTATTTTAGGAGGAACGAATTCAGTGAAACGGGTGAGGAGTAAGCCCGTCGAGGGAGTCAAAACTTAGGCGGTTATTGAGAGAAATTAGAGAAATATTAAATTAACCACAAACGAAAAATTACCTTAATGTCGCTGGGGGATAATATGAAAAAATTAACGTGTCCTGGTAGCCATCTACGATTCTTCTAAAGAACAAACAGCAAACTGCTGCACGAAATGTATTGAAATTCAATTGTTTCTTAGCTGTCAGTTGCTGGCTAATTGTTATTCTCTTGCTTGACTTACTAGTTCAGGGATGTGTTCACCATTCCGAAGGCCATAAAAAATACGGCATTGAAAAAGGCGGAGCAACTTTCGTGGTCTCCCCTTGTTAGTTTAGTTGTTCCTCAATTTCATTGCGGAGTTAATATTCCATTTAATATCTGCGTAATTTTTACTCCTAGATGCCTTATTCTATAATTTACAGTTTGAGTTAGTAAATCACGGAAGAAAAGCTCATGGAACAAATAAGTAAGACACCGCGCGTTACCAAAACAGCACGCTAATTGGATATCCACCAAACTCCACGCATATTTGATCGTTAATTTGACCAGGTTCGGCGTAAATTATTTTCTATAACAACGCAAAGCCGCCAACATGTTCTAGATTCTCAAGCTAAGGGCTCCCTTCGGTTAACTTTTCGCCATTATTTCCTATAAACCAGCCTCACCCGGTGACCGCCAGTGGAAGTTTTTGGTCTCTTGATGCATTCTCGCCGAGGGCCGCTCATGTGTCTTTCCTCCGCGAGAGAGGGCCGGACAAAAGGACCGGAGAAGAAGAAGAAAAGGGCGGTGCGAATAAACATAGAACGAGGAAGTGAGCGTGATTGATACGTCGCAATGTGCAGCGGGGGGAAGCAGCCGCCTTCTCCTCGGCTTGATGCGGGGCAGACAGACAGTCGTGGTAGGAAGAACGGACGGAGACGTGGACATATGGAAGAGAGTGGCATGAAACCGAGACGGCCTTACATACACGGAGACGTGGGAGGGCAGGGTGGAGGGGGGAGGGGGAGGAGAGGGGGTAGAAGGTTCACCCCGGAGGAGGACACACGAGTGATTGCGCAGGTAACGTCCGGCGAGTCAGACAAATGACTTCATTTGGGAGCAGCGCGGCGCTAGGGCGGCGCGGAAGGGGCCCTCTCGCTCCGTTGTTACTCCCATGGGAACTCCGAGTAGAATAGGCGGGGAAGGAGGACAAAGAATAAGAAAGAGGGAGGGGCCCGAGTCTTTTGTGTCCGGCGCGATGGAACGGTTCGGTGGAAGGTGACCACGCACTCGCACAAAAAGGGACGGCGCGCATGAATTAATAAATAATTCGCGTGGGGGCGCCCCCCCCCCTGTGAAAAAAACCAACACGCTGCTTGCCGAGAGAAGGTTTATACTTGACAAAAGATTTAAAGATTTGAGGCTCTACTGGAGGAGGCTACGCAGGTAGATGTTTCGAGTTAGCATCCGGGTAAGTGAAACCTACTCCAACATGCATGAATTTCTTTCGGGTTTCAAGCCGGGTGAGATAATCCATTTCGACCTCCAAACTTCGGACATGGCTGAATACCTAATAGAAATTTGTCTAATTAATTCGCCGAGAGAGCACCAGAACTTTCATCCACTCCAACTAGTTTCGGCAGCTAACTCTGACACCATCTTCAAATACGGCGAGTCTTACTATCTATTCCCATTGTCTTTATCCCTACAAGCGGTTGTTAAGCAGTAATTTTCCGTAGTAGATTGAAGTAACCCGGATATAAACCCTAGAAACCCAGCTCCAAGTGAAACGTCCTTCTCAAGGAGATTCCGACGCTATCTGAAGTTAACGTCATCTCCGTTTTGAATCAAAAATATGTTCTCTGTTTTCACCATTGCTATTCGCGACTTCGTTGAAAAAAATTACTCTTTGTTCTTATATATTCAAAGGTGTCAGCATTTTAAATCCACAAATTTGCGTGGGTTCAAATTAGCGGAACAAACTAAGCATACGATTGCAATTACTCTGAAACATCTTTCAGAGGGACAAGAAGAGCATAATTTTAGAATGTTCCTTGGTCCGACAAAACGATAAAATAAGAGAGATATTTCGCCGAACACATAGGTACACGGCATAGGTATTAACCCGAACAATGAAGGACTAAAATGCTATAACGAAATCAATATTACAATCAATTCTATTCGAACCTTGTTTTTTTTTGCATACAGCTGATGTCCTAACACAACTCTGCCAAATGCCTATTGAGGCGGCATGCGGAGTAGTAAGTAGATGTTGATGAAATATTAGGGGTCAGTTAATTGGACGAAATAATTAAAAGATTATTAAAAACTCCTGATATTTATGAACATACATGGAATAGGTATTAAGTACATACGTCAACCTTAAGATACTACAAAAATGAAGAACTACTCACTCTCCAGAATGCTAAGAAGCAGATGCAGAACAATGTCTGTAATCTGGCCTTGCGATAATCCGACAAGTTATCCGGCGTGCAGGGATGGCGACCTCACTTCGTCTAATATAATTTCGTCAGTATTAAACAAAATATTTTCAGTACATGGTTAGTATTTTTTAAAATTATTATGTATGTAGGTATTTGTCAGTTCATTATTTGAACGAAGTTTTGGTCAGGTGACCCACTGAATCGGGAAAAGAAATGTTCTTTGCACAGTCACAGTGGTGTCCAGGGTTTATTCTGCCTTTATCAACCATAACCGTTATTATTAATTTGGTTATCTACCTCGCCTAAGACCCTTGAAAGTAGGGAGAGATAGCGTCACTATATGTATTTAATTGCAAAATTATACCTTAAAATGCTTTTTGTGCATCGTGCTAGTCTCCTGTACGTGTCCAATAATAATCCAGCAATGCCAAAGCTGCATACGTCGGATTACCGAAATCGCAATGCATTTAAAAAGCGTCATCACCTTGATAATAGAATAACAATTTGTGATTGAACTTGACATTAGTTTTAGGAGGAGCATATGCCCACTAAAGCTAATGAGAACAGCTGTCGCAGCACGTCTGGGCTCTCAAACAACCAGCTACCGACATTAACTACTGTGTAGATTAAAAATCCACGTGACCTGGATGAATAAACACCTGCCACGCGATTAGCTCTTTACTGGATGATGAATGCCCTCTCCGGTTCTCAGGAGACCATCAAAATAACCATCTCGGTATCTCAGGGAGAGACTTCGATTCCGATCAAATCAGGGGATCAGTTATAATTATCACAGCAGTTTATGAAGTAGACTCATCATCTGTCTATACACACCGCCCATACTGGCAGAAAAACCAGGAAGCCTTAAGATTGTATCCCGTCCGTCGCGATGAATAACAGAGCAGCGTATAAGGGGGAAAACTGGACACAGATTAAAACCACAGATTACATCGCAAAAATAAAATGCCTTGGACGTCCATTTAAGCGGGTCGGTTACCCAAGACAAAAATATTTCGAGAGAAACGAAGGCTCTGAAAGAAAATCTTCCAGCATCATTCTGAGAATATGTACAGTAAATGTATTCAAAAAGGGTTTCCTTTTTTCCAATGACCTTTACGTATTGATCACTTTATATGCGAATGAATCACACCCCAGAACGGAAAAAAGGACGCTAATACAAACTGGGATTCATTACACGTAGTATCCCTGTGTTACTTCCCTTCCATGCTACTCCCTCATTGGAGGAGAGATATCGCTATTGGCATAGTTACAATTCTCAAGTTAATAGCTGGTTTCATTTCAAATAACCGGCTAAACGACAGCTCATCGTTGGGTACGGCTAAACGAGATACCAAGGAAAACCGTTATCGAACAGAAACGACTATGAAGAATGAAGGTAAAAACTTACGCATAAAATGCATATGCCAGTTAGACATATTCAATGCTATTAAAACGCATGGAGCATAATTTAATTCATACATATTTATGCATGGCAGCCAAAGCTCTTTGATTTTTCCCCAGTCCTGGAAAAGCAAAAGGTATATTCACTTTAATGGACGCCCATATAAGCACTCATTTATCATTGTTCGCCGTAAAAATAAACACGACATTCGTAATCCAAAGCAATTTCCCCGAGAAACCCCAGTTCCCACGCTCATCGAGCAATCCACAGGTGCTCAGAGGCGAAGCTACCGCCAGCATTCGTCTCGCAAGACACTGAAGGCCACACTTAAGTGAATAGCCACTTAACCTTAGGAAATCAGCCACTTCCTCACTTCAATTAATTTTCTAGCGCAAGGCAACTGCATACTTTCCTACCTCATACGACTGACCTTTCACCAACTTGAGTTATTAAATCGATGATGAAAATTTCCCATGAGGATTAAAAAAGAGAATGACTATGAAGCCTCGTAAATGATAGGACAGTAATAATTATGCACCCACTATTTTAAGCATACAACTCGTTGGCATTATTTTTTAAGCTTGCCAAGTAACTCATAGAGTTTATCAGGAGTGAAAGATTGTCAATACAATTGACCTTTGCACCCTAGCGAGGTTTCATTACCATTATTTATATGTTGGTGATACCCATGAAAAATGAGGCTACTAGTCGGTACAACTCCCGGTGCATATATCCTATTTGAGAATTCAGGAAAATAAACGCACCTTCGAAAGGCATAGAGAAAGAAATAATACAAATACATTGCCAAAACTTTGCTACGTTCATTTAAGGCCTACTCAACAATCTTACAGTACGAGGGAATCTGCAAACAACTTTTTTACTAATGCCTGCCTACGCTTACCTATATTTCGTAGTGTCTGATGCGCTCGCACTGATGCAGCTCCCAACACAACCCGTGGGATAATATGCAGATCACCAGGAGGTTCGACAGTACGACGCAAGCTTCGCAGTGAGATTAGAATGACCAGCAACATTCATGCTTCGACAGAATATTATCTGCTGTTAGCTGGAAAAGAAGACCGCAGACTTATACGCGAACGAGAGGTCATATCCACTTAAAATGCCGAAAGCTTCTCCCGATTACTGTCTTCTAATTATTGTTCATCGAAAGGATGTGGAAGTAAGGATTCTTTCTCGCCCAGACGATTTACTTCGAGATAGCTCTCACGGAAAGTAATGTGAGGGAGACTTAATTTTCGATGAAATTGCGGAAACAGTGATAATTAATCCAGTGGTTTAGTTGCTAGCCCATTATCTGATTATAAGTCCTGCCAATCTTAGCAAAAACACAAGTCAGAGAGAATGAAATATTCTTCACACGTCTTGATGACCAGGCAGCGACAAGTATGGGGATAATTAGATACCGATAAAATTATTTGTGATAAACGGTGAAAGAAATGCACAGGAATTTCATTTTACGCGGTCGCGTGACTTAGAGCAATATACATTAGAAGAGATTGAAGGGTATGAAGCGAGGTTCCTATTATACCTCTGATTGTAAGGAAGTGTATAAGTAACAACAACAGACTTGCATTTAGTGAAACGCTGTTGAATTTCCGGGGAAATTTTTTTTAAATATACAAATTTGCCCATCCCACTCTAAAAAAATGATAAATATTCTCCAGGGAAATAAATTTTCCTCATATTATGTATTAACTGATTGAAACAAGATAAAAATAAAGCTCAACTTAATTTAACGAGCATAAGATAATTCAAGGCAGGGAATATTCAAACATTTACTCCTACGTATCACAACGACCACCCAAAATTCTGAAACGAACTTGGATACAGACAATTCATCAAGCACTGATAGCATCGAAGGGAGAGGTACAATTTCAACCCTCAACTGAGTGAAAAACGGATCCGTGAAACTGACAATGAGAGTTTGCAAAGAGTATAAACGAGCAGTCCACGATATTTTCCACCTTCGGCAACTGACGATATTTCAAATATTCCCAATAAAGAAGTGTCAATGAGAATGAGGAACACAATGATTGTTACGAATGTAAAAACTTGTGACTACATGTAGCCCATCCATGCACTTTGTGATAATTTCTTTTACAAAACTGGGGATGCATTCGTGACCACCAGAGTTTTAAAATTGCATAAATATCCACATGCGCTTTTTGACCTTGTATTTCGCTCAAGCCCAAACATACGACGACGATGAAATTATCCACAGTCCTGACAATCGTTATTGGAAAAATTAAAACACAGTTCACATAATTTAAACAGTACGATGAGGAGCATTAAGTTAAAAGTCGCAGATATAGCGGCAGATTTTAAACAAATGAAAAAAATACACATCTCATAGGTACCTAATATAAATTTAATTTGGAATATCAAGCCCCCTAGATTTGCAGAAATAAAGTAGTCTCGACTATGGGGAAGAAAGCTTCCAATTATGCTATTTTAAACCTCGTTCGACTTATCGTAATTTTAAACTAGATCAACATGAGGGTGGATAGTGATACGTATTTAGTGGGACTGTGTAACAGGAAACATAAATCACATATAATGTTGCGTATTATTTCTCATAGTTTTCGTTCTTCAGTTATTATCGTCTGCTGTAGGCTTCCCCGTGTTCCCGAGGAGGGCGCTAATAGTCTCCTGGCGTTTTCCTTTGCGGAGAAGCAATGCAGTTCAGTTGCAGTTGACGAGCAGTTGACGAATAAGTGGCCCGAGAGGCAGTCTCGCCTTTCTCCCTCCCCAGCGTAGCTGAGTGTTCCGCCGGACTGCATGCTGCTCGCCTACTCCTGCATGCTGCCCGCTTATCCCTGCACGTTGCTGTTCGCATTTCTCCTGCATGTTGCTCGCCCTCTCCTGCATGCTGCTCGCCGGATCAACGTATTCTCACCGCTGCTCCGACTCTCCGTGACCTGTATTTCCAGGCTTCTCTATTATGTATTTTTTGTGTTAATTGTTCATTATTTGTTTAATTGCTTAACCGAATTAAATGTGGGAATTGTCTCTCTTCCGCTTTATACAGTCCACTTGATTATTCTTTTACCCCACATATAAACTAATATTGAATGCTCCACAATTTTTTTAAATGTTCTGACCCATGTTTCGACATGGGTCAGAACATTTAAAAAGAATTGGGTCAGGAGATTTAAAGAATTGTAAATATTAAAAAAATGTCATCCATACACTATTATACACTATACACCTTTGATGATGACATAGTTTAATCGAAACTTGGGTCAAACAATTAAAAAAATAGTGTAGCTGTGATTATGTTTTCTGAAAATAGATGGCAGCACGGTCAATAGCTTTGAAAAGCCTTGAAGAACAAGGAATTCAACGGGAAAAAGCGTATTTTTCCAAATCATTTTCCTGTTTCATAGGCCAAACAAATACCGCTTACTTTTTATGCTTATTCTTTTCAATGTAACACCTTCACGACGAGTCCCGCACCCACGTTATAAGGATTCTTTCGTTACCCAGGTGGACATTTCGAACACCCTTACGCTTTTTTCGATGCTCACGCAATCGAGAAATCAATTATGACCGAACTATCACAACTAATTCATACTAGTCATTAAAATTAGGTAATAATGATTCACTATGGCGGACAAAAATTCGCACGAGTGTCCAGTCCTTATATTACTCCATGGTCTCGAGATGAAGTTCTCACAATGGGGATTAAAACTTCGAGCAATCCATTACTACACAAAGTAGGTACCCCGAAAATTTACGAGATAAGTGCAAGTCCTATGATTGTTTTTAGTTAAGAGATGCTATGAAATGTATTCCGTCGCCAGGAGAAAAACTTGGTGCTAATTTGGAGGCGATATTTTTGTTTTTAAAATACTGGATAAGATACTATGCTGGGAAAACTTGAGAACCAGCGTAATAATGGATTTATGAGGAAATAAATTATGAGAAAACCTCACTTCCGGCATAAAGCCACATTTCCTCACCCTGAAAGACATACCTCTAAACATATATTTTCGTCCAAAATTCGCGCGTCCGATAGAAGTGGATAGGACTTAATTCCAGGTATGTTAAACGGCCATCCCTTGTTATCATACATATCGCGACGGCATTGACTTATCTTGATCATTTAATTACGGCGCTAATGAGTTCACGAGAAAATTCATTTGCATTATCGCGTCAAAATTAACTCTCTCTCTCCCCCCCTCCCCCCCCCCCCCCATCAGAGTAGCAGGTGATTAGGGGAGGTAAGACAGCAATGGAAAGTCTAGAGCGTAGTCAAAACAAGGAAGATCATCTTGCAAGCCATGTGATTTCACTTTTGATGAATTGCCACGGAGATAAGAAAAGAAAATCATTTCAACGAGAACATTTTTCATGACTCCAGAAACGGGACGTCACTTAACTCTGCTGGAAAAACGCTTCTTTTAAAACATAGTCCACTTCCGTAAAATTTAAGCTTAATAAATACCCCAAATATACGCTTTCCTATTACTTTTCCCTATGTTCCACTATCTCTTTCTCCACTAAAGATAGGGTTAGATAAAAGTAACATATGGAGATCTAACGAGTTTCAATTTTGAACGTTTACCTGAGACGTGATCGATCTTGTAAGTTTTTACTCAAAACAAGCCACAAGTTCATTGACTGGCTACCGGCATACGTTTTTAATTCATAAAATTAGTAAAATAATATATGAATACATAAAATAATTCAAGTAGGGCTTTCAAGAACAAAGATTTTAATTTAAAATCCTCGATTTTGAGGATTTTAATTTGAATTTTTTCTTACTTAGGCTTGCCATTACCTCGGTTGACTTCAGTTACCAAAAGAGAATTAATTCCTGATGTGACAAATAAAAAAGAAATAAAAAAATGGATACTCCTAATCTTCCGGAAGATTAGCAGAATCCAATGAATGCGTGGGTGTCGGAAGATTCATCATCATATTAAATAATTATTATCCATAATCCATATTTCGGGGCTTTCCTATAGGGTTCCGAGTGTGACACGTTAAAATCTAAATATTTACAAAACCATCTCGTGTGATTCCGCCTAACGGAGTAGAAGGTTATCAAAATAAAAACACTGTTGACTTTCATTACCGATTTAGTCACTTTATGTAAATGAATGATGGAAAAGAAATCGTTTCATCATTCTAACATGAATATGATTAACGAAGAGAAAAGCTAATACCGAAGGAATTGGAAAAAACCGACAGTAAGAATACAACTAAATACACATTACGCACCCTATCACCCCGCTTGCATAATATTAATGAACCAATCAAACGACCAAGAGAGGAGAGTTGCCTCAGAAAACTTTTATTTAGGAAGCTTTAGACTGAAAAACGCTCGAAATTCACAACAAATTATTCCTTATAAGCTGTGATTCGAATTTTTTTTACCATGCGGAATACTCAACATTTGGAATGCCAAAGGTTTGGCTAATGGTTCTACAATTATTTTATGTAAGCAAGCATTTATATATTCAATTTAGAACTTTCTGATGAAAATTACCGATTCGGCGATGCAAACGATGAGAGAAATGAAACTATTAACCTTACAGATGTACAAATACGGATACCCGAGAAAAATCAATCGGAATTTCTACAATTACGAGCATAAAATTTTGGAATTTGATACGCATTCCCCGAAAACAATAAGCTGGAAAGCCGAACATAGTCAATTCGTCATTAAAATAGAAGAGTATGATGTTAAATTTTCATGAAAATAACTTTCTCTTTGCTGCTCGGAGAAAACACCTTAGCTCTGGTTGAAATAGAATTTATCTCTTAGATGTATGTCGTAGACCCCATGGGTCACCCTGGACTTCGTCATCTTCCGTTGGCATTAAATAATTAAAGTTTGAATCACGCAGTCGTAGCGCAACCTCCTTAAAGGTTAACATCTAAAAGGAGATGGAAAGGGGAATGGCGCGGATGCTGCCGGGACTAACAGGGTGGGTGAGTTCTTAACTCACTCCGCCGAGTTTAAAATCTACTCATTCGAGCGGAGATGAGATAGATGCTCGGATGAAGAGACTCTGTAAAAGAGGGAAATGCAGCGAGAAGGGGTCGGGAGCGAGGGGGAGTCAACTCGACCGATGCATGTATATGGTCGCAGATAGACGAGAGAGAGAGAGCAAGCCGCGTAATGGGATCCGCGGCCCGCCATAACTCAGCCACGAGTCGCCACGGATAAATAAAGGATGGGGGTTCATCTGGAGGGTGGAGAGAGAGAAGGGTTCCGGGAAAGGGGCTAACTAGGCGAACCTAGACGGTATGAGACGCATCCAGAAAGCAAGTTTCCGTATTTAAAAAAAACTAAGTTAAGTGAAAAACTTTATTGGCTACATATATTATGCCTCGTTCAGATTACGATTGTACGAGCGATCGTTCTAACGATAGTTGGCCGAACTAGCAGTGTGAATGCATGTCTTGACAATAGTTCACGTAGTTTCTAACGTTGTCACTTTACGATGATTAGGCGCTGGGAGACCGGAAAATGAAGCGACAAGAGAAAGACGAAAAGTTCAAGAACCTCTCTTCGCTCTATTTTTTATTCATGGGTTTGTCCAAGCAAGGAATAATATGGGCGGAAGAAATATTACTCGTTAAATATACGTTGAGCACAGTAATATCTTGAACCTCCATACCTAAACAGCTTTGCTAACAGTCAATTTCTCGTTCACTTTAGATGTCAGCACTGGACGGCAGCACAAGTTTAAACCATCGTTGTGTGAATGCACGATAGTTCCAACGATTGCTGGAACAATCGTATTCTGAACGAGGGATTATAGAGATGAGTAGATTCCACTTTTTTCGGTTCAGATTCAAATTCCGGTTCTTACAAATCGATTCACGATTCTCGATTCCGATTTCATTGATTATTATTCGTAATAACAGGTGGGATATTGATTTATCAGTCTCGTTGCTGTCATTAAAATTTAAGAGTCGAATTAAATAAAATAATATAGAAAATTGAGTAGCCCAAAAAGTATATTCATTAAAAATAGCGAATTAAGATTATAGTAATATATCCTCAGGTATTATAAAGTAATAACCACTCCAACTGTTGCAGACACATATTACTAAGGAAATAATGATCAGTGCATATTGGCTCAGGTGTGTGGTGGCCTTACTGACTTAAGCTTATAGTCTATTTTCAAAATATTCATCTTCCTGGAATCCATTGAATCGGAATCGACTTTGGTGATTGATTCTTGGTTCCAATTCCGTGCCCTAGAATCGGTGGAATCGAGAATCGAATTTGGAATCGTCTCACTTCTAACATATAGCATTCATTGTTCATCTATTTTTAGACATGACATGAGTCATACATTTATAGACGTGGGATCAACTTTTGTATTCTAGCGTCGTAGAAGACTGCCGTAAGAGAATGGAACAAGCATGTGACTTCAAGCATGACACCTTCAGCTCTTCGTGGTTTTCAAAACGCTGACAGGAGGACAGGACTTTCTCGAGGTACGATAAAAGAGAAAAACCGCAGGTAGCAAGACAGGGACTGTTCGGTGGATGATTAAATGTTCCACCACTAAAAAAAAAAGCTTAAGACGGATAATAAAAAAATTAAAGATCCTACTTTAAAGCAAAGCAAATTAAAGGGTCAACTTCTCTGGCTTACCTTTATTTATCATCTATGAACTATTCATTCCACAATTTAAAACGTTTTCACATATTTTCCCATCACACACTCTTTCTCCAATAATGGCAAATCCTTCCCGGAAATAGTCAGCTGCTATGATAGCCTCTAAGTTTAGTTGATTCGTACCGTTAGTGTGGAGTATGTTCAAATGGCGATTCTTCCATTGCGACCTCTCTTGCACAGCAAAGGTCAACCTGGATCACATCATGCATCGTTTGTCATTTTCCTCCGAGATCGAGCTGCGCAGTCATCCCCTCTTTACAAAAGTCGGCACCGTACCTTCTCACCTCAAATTACGGCCAACGACACCGTGTATCGGTGTGTGAGATTGGCTAGCTCTACCCGACAGAAACCTGTAATCAACCCATGGTTTTCCTCTATATTCTGTGCAAGAACTCTCCGCGGAGCCTGAGTTATCCGTTCACCAGAGAGGAAAGGTTATGAAGGGTGCACGACGCCCAGGGCTTTGGCGTTCTCTCTGCTCGCAAACGGGGCGTGGATGGTCACGAAATAACTTAATTTTAATGCCACTTCTCAGGAATGTAAACAGACCGCCATGTCTCTGCAAAAAACTACTCAAGGGTGTATAGGTGAATGACCTAATGTCGACAGGACCAAGACTAGGGAGATAACAACGGTAGGACGTAGAAAATAGCATTTAAAATCTACGGTTACTTCTCACGAAAAAAATCCGCTTTATTACCAAAGAATATAATCTCATATATAGACTTTTTCACAAGAAGAAGTTTTGATACGCGCAATTACATCTGCAATGGATATGATATTACATCACAGTACTATTGCAGTTCCCACAAACTCCTGCTTCGCACACCAGTAAAAAGGCGTAATAGACACTGAACTCTAAGGATTGAAATAATAATACTTGAATCAAGTTTATGTATAAAATAAATACTCCAAAACATTATTTTTTCGAGAGTTTGAAGTAGAAAATTTGAATGTTTTCACTACCAGCAATATCTAGGGCGAATTTTCCGTCGGCTAACATAGTGCATCAGAATGAATGTCATTAGCGCTGCATATTCTTTGCATAATAGAGTTGGAATGCAATATCACCGCAAACACGAGTTAATCAAATGCTATGGAAATAAAATTCAGCAATTACGCGTTTGCTCGGTCGACTTCCTAAATTTCATTAATACTTTCTGACATATTTGCAAAGGCTATGCACCCATATGATTTGATGCTTTCCGGCGAATAATGTGGGTAAATTCTTCTCGGGATTTGATACTATGCCAAGCCAAAGGTTTTTGTGATCGCCTCACAAATGTAGCTATAGAAATAAAGCTGGAGGAAAATAACTTCAATAGAGATTTTGGATACTCCATCGGCAATGCCTGGAAACCCGTTCTACAAAAGATATTATAATTGAAAGAAAGTTTGCGAAGACGAAAATCCGAAACTAACGCCATCTAGCGTCACAGAGATAGCCAATCATGATGCAGTTGACCAAATTTTTTTCGTTATTACAGTTAATGAACATATTTTTAAAAAGTCATGTAAAGAAATATATTGTTTCATAAGTTACATATAGGTGCGATAAAAGAACTAGCATCATACTTCTTAGTTTTTAAAATATATTTTAATTGACGGAATTTATTGTAACAATGAGACTTAGCAACCACAAACAAATAAAACAACATTCAGCCCTGAGGATGAGCCCCGAGTCGGAGCTTGATGGATAAATTAAACCGGTGGGAAACCCGAGAAGAGTTTACCTATGCTACTGATACTCACCTATTTTCACTAACCTTCTGATAATAAGTATTTCTAACATAAAGCTTATTCAGGATACTCGCTTATTTACGATGAATGTTCCACCACTAGAAGAAAGCTCAAGACTGATAATAAAAAAATTAAAAATCCTACTTTAAAGCACATTAAAGGGTAAACTTTTCTGGTTTAGAACAAAAAGAAAAAATTTCGAAAATGGACTCTCCAAATTTATCACCTATGAACTTTTTTCATTCCCCAATTTGACTGGAGAGCCTCTAAAAATCATCGCTCAGTGCCGGAAAAAAACACTTATAACAATCATTATTATTTGTTCCAACTACATTAAAAATATTGCTACTACACCAAAACGGGAGCTATAGATGGTCTCCATGGCCATATGACCTGAATTGAACCACCAGGAAATCATAAAAAAAATGTACGCCGTTAAAATAAAAACAGTAACCGCTGATGACAAGGCTACATTGAAAATATAAAAAAAATAAATGATCAATCATTTATAGAGAAAAATCCCAGTCTTCGTCTCGGTTCAACATTTTTTTGAGAATTACAACTTTTCAATTCAGAGGGAAATACGTTAAACACTTCAGGATCCATGAAGAAAAAGGAAGTCACCTTAAAAGTAAAATCTTGTAAATCAAAAATTGCATAAGAATTAGATTTGTACGCCATTATTTATAAAAAATCCTTGTAATTCGTATAATAAAGCTGAAAATAGAATTTAAATATCAAAACCATCATTTAAATGTTGTATGACAAGAAAAATAAAGTTTTTTGTCCATCTGAACATTTTGATATTTTTAATTTACGAGGCTTTACATTTAAGGTGACGAGGAGCTTTTATACAACGTAAATCTTGGTCTGCTATTTACCATATGGTGACACATAGCAAGCTGTACACATTAAGAGCAATGCTGGAAATGGCAATATCGCACACGAGGCGTGGAGAAGGGGAACATGGCCACTGCAGGGAAGGGGGGAGAGAGTGGACGGCCGCGGTCCCGTGAAATGACGATCGAACGGAGATTATCGGCCAGATTTAGTGCTCTCACTAAGCGAAATGAACAAGTGGATTTATCTGGTGGCGGGGAGAGGTAGGAAGGAAGGTCGCCGGCAGGACTAGGAAGAGTGCAGATTGGTTTATCGTGCGTCGTATTACCAGTCGGTAGCTTTTAATGTCTCCAGGACTTTATTGCGCGGTCAAGTAGGCGGCGGGGAACGGACTGCCGTCGTGGAAGGGGGAGGAGGGCAAGAGGACGATGAATTATCTTAATCGGGCGGGCGGCGACCGAGGCATATTTTACAAATACAGCCATTTGAATCTCTTCGTTTTCTCCTTTAACTGCAAACACGCTCAGCAAGTGACGTAGGCAAGTAGCGAGCGCACATTACAATGAAATATCTGCGCCATTATTTGTTAAGTACACGCGGACAAAATCCCGCGGGAGTTCATGGTCATGCGTTCAGGATTTCGACAAGAGGAGCGCGGGAACGCGGAATTCCCACGTGAGGCTGGCGCAAGAGTTTTTGCGAGGTCGAAAGTGATCGTTAATCGGCCTGACGCAGATAAAGGTAAATTTACACAATGCGCTTAGAATTAAGCTTCCGAAAACTTATTTCTCCAAGATTGCTATCGCACATAATTTTAAGGCATTAATCACCATGATTTAATCCAAATGCACCTTGGGATCAAAAAACAAATATTTGATTAAGAAGAGTTAATAAAAACATATATTATGAAAGATTTATATATCGGTAGCGTAATACTACCGAAACAAATTGGCAATATCTGCTCGAAAGGAATACAAGCATTACGAGATATAAGGAACTACATATTTCACAAATATCCAAGAATTTATACACTCCAATACTGGAGGGAAGAAGTGCGAAGGATTTCAGTGTACAAATTTTTATAAGGAAAAAAAACATGAATTGCATTCAACTGAATTTGTCATTCCAATTTCTTAATTGGTTAATGTCCTATATCATCTCACCAACTACACGTGGTAAGCTATTTTCATAGTTGTTATACACTCACCCAAGGCTCTCACGTCTACGACATTTCGCGACATGGGTGACACATCTGTCACCTCCTGCGTTCTGACTTCAGCACGCATTCCCCAACCTGACTTACACCCGCATTGCCAACAACCTTCCTTTACAAGAATCCACGTTTCACCATTATCTCTAATTATTTCGAATAATTAGCTGAAAAATAAGTTTTGCTTGAAAGTAGTCGATAGATTTCGTAGCTTAAATGGCAAATTCTCTCGAAACATTAAGCAAGATGAAATAGGAATATCACAAATTGGAGGCCGCTCACTTCCTCTAACCACTCATTTTACCGAAGACACTTTCCTTGCGCAAGATCCGGTCAAAGCAATAGTGATAGTAAATTCTGTTCCACAATAACGGGGATACGAGGTGGTCTATAGGGGGTTGAATTTGTGTAGTCAGACGATTTTAAATCGGGAGCCCAATCCTAAGAGAAGGGTCTCAGACGAGATGTCTTCAGGAACCCACAAACAAACCTCTTACGCAGATATGCGGAGAAATTACCAGTAGAGTATAGTAGACCTTGTTCAAAACATGACCTACGTGTGTGAACCGACCCCTATGTCCTAAAAGTATGAATTTCTCATTGGCGAGTAGAGCGGCTTTCACTTCTCAGCGGCGAGTTCCCGGTTTAGCCCTACCTACCCATGCTAACCTTCGCTTAGAAGTACTGAGAGCGCCTATGTCACCTATTCATAAAATTAGCATCGTTCTTCTTTCCCATGCCCTTCCCTCTCCAAAATCCAACAGCCTTTCTTGGGCTATTCTGATAAAGTTCATAATCCCTAGTCCGGCAAGTCTGAGAATAAATTCCCAGTGGGGTGCGGAAGCTCTAATATTTAAGTTTTTTTAAGATTATAATCGTTTTACAGCCATTCTACAGGCAGGTAAACACAAAAAATGCATTTCAGCTGATAAGTAGCTGATCCGCGGACAACATACCGTTACATAGATAACAAGTGATAAAGAACTGAGCACATGAAAGAAACGATCAAATCTCATTGTGATCATGAGTGTTGTATTATGACGCAATCTCATTCATTCTTAATACCAACTATGCTTTACAAAAGTTAGCCCAGAGCTACCACAAGTAATCGCCCCCTACTTCCTAATGTGACAGCTTAAGTCAGCTATTCTTATTTATCCAGGATTGAAGTGAACTCTGCAACCATATGATGAGGGACCATGCATTAGGGAAAAAACGGTGTCGATTTCACGAACCGTCAGATTTTACAGCATTAGCTACGTCGAAGTCATGACTTTCAAAAACTTATCGGAGAGAAACGGAGACAAATGGTTCGCGTGCTTCTCACTCGGCAGAGGTGGCAGCAGCGGTTGAACGGTATCGAGATCGGGAGATGAGACCGCGTAGACCAGTTAGCAGGGATACAAAAGAACCCTCGCGACTTTTATTGGCTCTTCATCGACAGAATCGGAGCACAATCCAATTAAGCGATACCATCATTAATACCAACTTCCTTTGTAGCAGCGATAAGCCATCTTATAGAACCTCAAAGGAACCAAGCAGGGGCAATCCCTATGGCACGGCCCTTGCCGTACAAGCCGACGAATTCGACCGACGGAAAGGAAGTCCGATGGAGATGAAATGAGATATCTATATTGGCCGGATCGATTAAGAAAGGGTTTGAGCGTCGGACGCAGCACAATGAGCCCCGGAGTCGCTGACGCCACCTGCACGAGGGCGAGCCGACACGCATTTCGCGATTCTTCCACACAACCTAATAGAATCGCCCATTCTATTAACCAAAGATCCTTCGAAAAAACTACTTGTCTGAAAGAGGGTGTTCTTTTATCGGGTATCTCTGCCAAAAAAAATTATTCAAATCCAAAACTAACACACATCGAAATGAAAGATTATGAGAAAAAAAATATTCCCACAATATCAAAAATTGACGTTAATCATAAAAAAAGATAATTCGCGGCAGAAAAATAGCGTCACAACTATAATATATAAGAAAAATAAGTGCCCGAGAACAATCGTTACGGAAAGTCAAACGGCAACAAAAGAAAGATTCGAGTTGCAATAAATTAGTCTTGTAAGATGCAAATGAGCCATATTTCCTCGATGTGATAAAGATAGAGCGAATTATTACGGTCTGTTTACGGGGAATTCCAAGAAAAAGGAACAAGAAAAAAGAAGGAAAAATATATCGACAAAACGAAGTTTACGTCCAAGTTGTTAACATAAATTAAAGAATAACAATCACTTTAGCATTAATTTATTAAAGTAGATCAGATAAAATCTCAATTATTATTCCATGCTTCATATATTAAACTCAGATAAGTTATGCTTTTTGTTCCCCTTCAATTTTAAGAGAGCTTTTCAAAGTGATATCCATCACAATTAAAATACAGCAATAATAATTACATTTAATTTCCAGTTAAAAGGGGGTGATAAAATAGTTCAAAAAACTCAATAAGGGATCATCTCCAGCCTCGAACCTAGCCTAAGCCGCATAAAAATGAAGTATTCAAAGTGATAAAAAATACACGTCATCTATCCTACGTGGTGAACACCAAAATTACGGCGGAGGAAATCCAAAAGGCATTAAGAAATGTTATACGGCCAGTCGGACATACGACTTTCAATAAAGCGCACACTATAAAGATATAAACGTCAATTTAAAAAAATACACGTCATCTATAATATGTGCTGCAACAAAATTGTCGGCTACTGTCATAACAGTAAGAAAAACATTGCGGAAGAAACATGGGAAGAGTAAAATTAGCCACTCATAACAAAGTGAAAAATTAGCATTAAAACCTAAATTGATAAATTCAATATTCAACATTGAGGAAAATTAAAACCCTACACCAGCAACTTCGGCCAAGATGCAAAGTGCATACCTGCTTGAATGCAGTATATCCGCTATCTCGTTGAATCTTGAAACTAAAGACGCACAGGGAGCTGGTGAACACCAAAATTACGGCGGAGGAAATCCAAAAGGCATTAAGAAATATTATACGGCCAAACGACTTTCAATAAAGAGCACACAATAAAGATACAAACGTCAATACATGGAAAAGATAACGTTAACAACGCGAGTGTAAAAGCCGCGGATAACAGCGCAATTTCTTAATATTTTTTTTTCATTATTTCAGAGGGAGACAGTGAATACGCAAGTAAAAAGATTTTCAAAGTGTTTAACTATCACAAAACGCACAGTATATAGACTGTTTCAGTTGCTCAACCGGTTACGGCAGGTATAGATGGGGCATTTTGCCAAGCACCCAAGTATTTGATCTATTCCCAATTAAAATCCGATAGGTATAAAAAAAAGAAAGCGAAATTTTCAACTTATAAATTGTTTATTTCGGTGGGGGATAGCAATGATACAGGGATAAAATTTTTCCGATCATCAAGGCCTATGCGGACTTTTACAATCCACAAACGGAGTTCAGGAAAGAAGGCTCTGCACCAAAATATACTCATACCAACCTCTCCATTTTACGAAAAGTTGAAGTTGCAAACAGGCAATATTTATTCAAAATTTTCAAAATTAGAAAAAAATTACCAATTTGACGGGGGCACATTCAATAGAAAAAGATGATTATAATGCTTTTTGTAGGCTTCGAATTACCCACTGAAATAAAAAAAATAAAACTATCAACAAGGTAAACAGAATTACTTTTTTTTAACCATATCATACCGATTTTTGTATACGGTCGATGCTGATTTTTGCGACTGACAAACGCAGCCCATAATGGTTCAGTGGAAAGATGACGCGTACCTGTGCAGTATACCTTCGTATCCCAGCTTACCACCGAAGCGCGCCGTGCGGGGCAGCCTGCCCCCAACAGTTAAAAGTGCGACTCCTGCCCCTCACCTAATTAGCACTTATCAATTCCGGGAGGAATTTGAATCGCAGCCCCGGTCGACCGATGCATTGAGCCGAGGGTTGGGAACGCCGACTGATGGTCCCGCTAATTAATGTGACGCGGAGGCAAGATTTATGCCTCGGACGGCGGGAGACGGTCGGCGCGGGATCGGGCGAAAAATTAACAACTCTAGCATTACAGGGATTCCTCGGCACGACCTTCTGAAGCATTTCTCTTTGAGGGCGGCTCGACCACCACCGCCTCCGCCAATACCTAGACGCGCGCACCCTCCGGGAATGAAATAAAACTCTCGCCTCTTCGGCTATGAGGAATCCAGAGGGCGAACGCCATCGCTCACGTTTCGCGATGGACGACGGCCAGGATACAGATAAGATTCGCATTGCGAACCGCAATTCAGCAACGCCGAGCAATGCGCCCTTTTTTGCACCTGACCGTCCTTCCCACCACTTTTCTATACATGCGTTCTCTTTACTCAATACTATGTTATACTGCTAATTGTTCCCATGTTTACTTTGCCAGGTCGGTGGTGAAAGGCTTATTTACAATGGCATTGTAAGATATAAAAAGAAATTGAGGGAAGAGAAAACGGGGAAGGGAAGGACTCAATAAAAAAAGCTTCAACGTTCCAAGAAATCAACAGTTCCCAAATAAACTGAGTAATTAGCACAGAAAACCCAGTTTAAAAAAGAAATTGCACTATATGCATGAATAGCAAATTATAATTCCTTCCCAATCGCATCTAAAAGTCTATTTAGCCACTACCTCTTCGCGATACTCCTGTTAAACAAAATTACGGAAGCTTGACTTCAGCGAGGCATAATTTTTCAAAAGCATATAATTCTATCATTAAAAACATCGAATATACATCATTATTCTATATTATCGGATACTACTTTGAATGGCTATGAAATTACAAATATAGGCATTTACAAAATATATTCATTTTGACATCGACATGATGCTATACGATACCAAACACAAATACACTGTAAGGGTCAAGAAAAGGGAATAAAAAGGTATCGTATCCGCACAGCCTTAATAACGATCTAATCTCGGAATATATTTTAGCATAAATAAATTTTCAATGTACCGGTTGGGGTATTGAATGAGCCAAGGGAATTAAAATACGAAGAGAAAAACAAACCACAAGAGCTAAGAATATCGTGGATAAGCCTATGGTGGCGTAAGTAACGATTTTATGATGCACAAGGTTACCTATCATCACGTAAAATACTACTAAATATTAAAATAATTAAAATACTAACGTCAAAACAAAAATATTGAAGAAAATTTCTACGGGAATCACCCGATAGCGGCTCGCGAGCTCTGAAATTAAGAGGAAGGCCATTGTATCGTCGATGAGAATACCACACACCGCTCGAGATAAAGAGGGCGTAAAGAAGCATACCTGCTCACGGTAACACGCGTCTTCACTTCGTGGGGATCAAATATAAAGTGCTTCATTTTACGGCAATTATTAGCGGAGCAGTTATGTTTTCAAGAGCGCCACACATCCACACAGACTCATTCTCCACGGAGTGATCAGGGGCCGGGGACCATTAGAGTGCACACGATGCCCGCCGGGGAAACGCATCTAATCACCTAAGGCATTTCATTAGGGGAATCTCGTGAAGGGGGAAAACCACCCATTGGTGCAACCGAATCACGGGGGCGAGGAGGGGGCGGCGGGGGCGGTCGGCCTCCCAGGGGGTTGGGGGGGCCGGCACACAGGGAGAGGGTGGGGGAAGATGAGGGAGAAATGGTAAGAGAAGGCAAGTGGAAGACATGCGTTTTAATTGCTCCCCGCCGACGCGTACACGGGGATAAGTGGACTGGGATGGGAAGGGGAGGGGGAGGAGAAAAGTGGTTGCCGTGGAAACGAGAGGGAGAGCGAGCAAGATGAGCATTGACCAGTTTCCCTAGAGACGACCTCTTCCTTCAACGAGTCACGCCCATCACCCAGCCATCCGCGTGCAATCACGGGCGCATTTGACTAGGGCTTCGAGGAAGCATCCGAATACAGACTATCTACCCGAAGATGGATTGAGGTTATCCCGATGCTGCTCTTTACGGTACGACATCTAGGCTTTCTGGGTGGACACTTTTAACCTTTGAGTGATTGTGTGAAACAATCTCAAAATGGGTGAGGTTGAGTAATCGTATTGCTGATACTCACTCAATGCTCTCGTTTAATTTAGATCAAACATTAATTATTTCAGGCAATTGGGTGGTTTCCTATTTTTTTTTTAATTTCCTAAATCGAAAGATTATTACTCCTGGAGTAGTAAAACCTACGTATTTCACGCTTTTAGATTTTTAAATGACGGTATTTATTGAAGAAAAATTTCTCGGGATTTCCACCGGGTGTGGTACTGGGGCAACCGAGTACCACACCCAGTGGGAATCCCGAGAATTTTTTCTTCAATCTATACGCCGGGAAAACCTAAAATTTTACGATGATATTTATTTTTCACGATTAAATAAAATTTAAAATTTTCAAGCGCGCGAATACGCGACGGCTAAGTATGAATGCTGGGAAAAGCCCGGGTGACGTCATTTAGGTTTCCACTGCCGCCGTGTGAGGCCACCTTGGTGCGAGGCTATGAGCGCCGCTACGATACAGGCTGCTAGCAGGTAGCGCTTGGTTTAAATAAGGATTATTAATATCCTATCAAATGAAAGGAACTTTCCGACCATAGGCAATTTTAATAGGTGATTATTAAGAGACGTTTCCCTGAGCTCTTTGCCTCATGCATGCATTGGTAATCTTAGACGATGTAATACTCCTGACTACTCGTATAGAATCTAGGTCCCTGTGGCCTCACTAGAGTGGCATCGCATGGGCGCCAATCGGGCCTATTTCAAATGAGGTTAAAATTGGACACCGCATAATGACGCCCTATGGCCGTTAGCGCGGATGGAGCCGCTGGAGGAGACTCTTCGTTCCCAGACACAGACATTTTTCCAGGGAGTTGCGGAATCAAAGTTTCCGGAGCTGCGACGGATTGCAGAATTCCCTGTCCGGCCCTGGGACAAATACAGAAGACCCTACCCGGAATCGGTCAAACCGAAGATCTTCCTCCGAAGGAACAAAAGAACGCGGTCCCGCAACGGGATTTACGGCCTCAATACAGGAGGTTTTTACAGAGAATAAGTCCCTTGGCAATGTGGAACCCGAAGCGAATCATAATCTGAAGAGCCCAGGAGTGCTGAGCAGATTGATACCAATATAAGATTGGTATGAAGTACCCCGCGTCTCTCACATTTTACTTTCGCCAATGGTCATTTTCTTAGTTGCAGTGACCTTCTTGTAAGGCATACTGGGGACACACTGCGGATAGACGGAAAGAAATGTCGCTTTAACATTGGATACTGTATTATTTTTAGTCATGCGCTGGGTAAATTGGTAAATTCTAGCTAAAATGAAGGCACGTGAATTTTTAAAAGGTTACAGATAAGTGTAGCACAAAAGTCATGAAGTCTTACTTTACACTAAGTAGTCAAGTAAATAAAACTCGGTTTGCGACAGTAGCGCTGAAACAAAACCAGCGAACGATTCAATGCAGCGTGAAGAGAGGCTGGGATAGGAAACGTGGCACACAGAATGGAAATAGGCCGACAATAGGCAAAAAGAGCTCGAGAGGCTGGTTTGGAAAATAATGGATAGGATGCAACAGAAGGAGAGAAAAAGAAGACATAAATTGCGAAGTATGGTGGGCGAAAACACTGTTGACTGAAATAAATAGGGGGGAAAGGAGGTATGGATGAACAAGTGTACGGAGGCGCAAGGAGCAGATATAATCCACAATACAGGCAACGATATAATGTAGACAGTAAAGGGGAAGGATGAGAGCAGGCTTCAAAGAAGAGATTAAGAGTTAGGGCGAATGCCGAGATCCCCTTGTAATGGTAGACGCCTACAGTATCGATTAATAATAACTGATAACCAGATCCCATTTGAGCCCAATTTACCCAGCGCATGACTAAAAAATAATACAGTATCAAACATTAAAGCGATATTTCTTTCAATCTATCCGCAGTTTATCCTCAGTTTAGCCTCTAAGAAGGTCACTGCAACTAAGGAATGACCATTAACGAAAGTAAAATGTTCATAGCGCCGTAAAGGACATTTAAGGAGTCGGCTGTTCTTTACAACCATGAATAGAATAACCAATACGTATGCAAAGCGTCGCTAATTTTTTCATAATGGTACACGCATAAAACTAAAATCATGGGTAGTAATGTCTAAGTTGATGAGTAGATAAATATTGTTGAAAATTTACCAACAACTACAATTTAAATATTAATGGGAAGAATACCCAAAATACTCTACACTTACATGTTTTTTAACACCATTCTAATCTTCAATCGAAAAAGCAATGTTATAACTTATCGGAAGAGTCCTGCACTCGTTACTACTCAAAGAACAGCAAAAAAAAACACTACGTGAAGAAACTAGATAGAAAAACGAAATAGAGGCGACCCAATCAACAATCACGAAATATCTATGGGAGAAAGACTGGGTTAAAAGCAAAGAGTCCTTCCATCTTAAATGCGAGCATGATGAATTGGCAAGCAACGCGAGAACAGAGATTCCCAACATAACTTCGCGAAGGTAGCACAACTATTGCAGTCCGGTCGATGCCGAAGAAGGAGATTCCAACGCCCGATTCGCAGTTCACAGGGTGGAGCGTTGGTGTGGATGAGGCCCATAAGTGCGAATCCGCATTTAAAATATTCATGGCGCTGTCGTTTGCTGGAACACTCGTAATTGGGAATCGGCCGGCAAGCGTTAAATAATCACGGGGCCAGACATCTCATCCCCCCCGCCCCAACTTTCTTCGCGTCAGCTCCCCCGACCACCTCCGCTGCGTATATAAAACGCCTCGCATCTCGCAAAAATGTTCCCCAACCCTCCAAACCAAATAAAAATGCCAATGTTCTCCTTCTTCTCCCACCCCTCCCTCCCCCTCGTCCGTCGAACGATAATCACGACGCCCACCGCATGGCGGCGCGCTAAGCGAATCCGCCCCTCCGCCGGAGACCATCGCATTTTATTACGCCCTGTGCAACGAGGAGGAAAATTTACGCGCGGCCGTATCTTACGGCCAGCCGGCCCTCGCGAAATAGGGGGGGAAAGGAGGGGGCGTGACAAGTCTCTCTCTCTCTCTTTCTCGATGCTGCTGCCCTGTCGATGAGAAAATGTGGCCCGCGCGTCGCCGTCGTATAGGGAGACGATGGTTGGTAGGGGAGAGTGGGGAAAGGGCGAAGAGAATGCACCGGGATTGTGTGAGAAAGGACCGAATTCACTCAAGTACAAGTATTAGAACTATAGAACCCATATTGACGTCCCCGCCCTTTTCTTAAGGAGGAATTAAAGTCCCAGTTTGCATCCAACGTCTTGGCAGAAAGACTTCTGGCAGACTACATACTAGATATGGAATACAAAGAGAAGAAAGGGGACCATAATGGATATATTAGAACAAATATAAAATATTTTTTCTGCTAATAAATAATAACAAAAATAAAAGTACGTTGTTTCGGTTGTCTACCCATTACCTAATCCAAAGCTTTTCCCATAGATTACCCACTCCTTAAAATATCGAATAATCGAAAACAAACATTCCTTTTTTAACAACACAATATCATCTAATCGTTCAAAGGTTCTTTTTATTTCCAAATTCTCCAAATACACTATCCGACTACCCATGTCCCACATCGAAAATAAAGCCGAAATATTATTAAAACCGCTATTATTCAAAACCAAGCATTTAAAAAATCACGGTAATTGTAACTCATAGTTTCCAAGAGATGTAATTATCAAAGTAAAATAATAAAAAATACCATAAAACAGCGTGGGATATTTATTTAAAAACACGAAGTACACCGCGAATGAGCTCGGGTACATACGTACACATTAATTCGTCTCGATATACAGTTTCCAGACATTCCATGAATCCTCAGTCAGGTACACAATGCGCGACATAGTTGGATGCTTCCGCGAGTCCTCGATTACCTTGAAGAATGCAACACGGGTGTCTAGATGAATACAGCCGCTTATATATCCATGGATTTGTCAGGTTACTCGACTGAGGGCAGACGAATACGACGCATATTCATAAAATAAGGGCCGTTTGGTCACAAGAAAAAAATATACTCATATGAAATACATTTTATTGGCACTTTAAGTTGGCAACAAACCTACTTCATTCTCTACACAATCGCCGTCACTGCTAAGAATTTGCACCAGCTTCTTAAACCCCTTTGCATAGAAGCTCGCCGCCTGAGAGTTGAACCAATTGCCATGTTCAGTTCCGAAATGTTGCAGAGGGGGTAAAAAAGCTGATGCAGCGGTACGAAAACTGATTAGAAGTGAACGACGATTATGTAGAGAAGTTAAGTAGGTCTGTAGCCTACTTCACTAGCCGATAGAATGTGTTTAATATGAGTACATATTTTTCCTGTGACCAAACGGCCCTTACTTTACGAATATGACTCGCGGTGGGTAATCACAACAATACCAAAGATTTGTTGAATACTTGACTTCAATAGCTTCATTGTACATGTAGTTTCGACGCATTAATGCGTATAAAATAATAGTACGGTGAAGCTATGAACGTGACATATTCGGTGGACATTATTTCTTATCTTTATTTTCAACAACTTCTCACCTTTAAACGCTGATTACATAGGTAATCAAAAACCAAACTGAGAACTGTAGGGAGTGCCTATTATGATGCTCGAGTAGAATTGGTAAGCGCCTACTTGGAGGAACGCTGACGACGATACGCCGCCAACGAAGAACCACCGTATCACAAACACATTCGCTTTTATACCCAAAAGTACCTAAAACCAATACCAAGAAACCCATATGGAAGTCTAAGGAAAACAAATCAGTCCGATAAGAGCCAGATCTTGCGCTTGAATTGAAGTGGCAGAGAAAGGTTACGAGGAAATGGACCTTGACAGAATGATGCACGTGTATTGAACGGTCCTTAGGCGCGCATGATGAAATAATAGACTGTGAGAGGTAGTGGAATTATCTCGGTTCGCAGACAGAACAAGTTGGTTGGTGCGACACACAATATCACGCCCCACTCCGCTCACGGAAGCATGCATGAGGCATTAAATTATTTAATAGAACGATATTCGGTCACCGAAACTCTATCGCGTTTGGAATGAGGAGTCACGGAAGATTCTGGAGAACTGAGTACTCTGACCAATCGCCGTAGATGTTTTCTTTCGAAAAACAATGAAGTTTTAGGTAGTTATTACTGTACTTAATTTTGAAAGTCGATTCAATACCACTGAAATAAGATTAGCGAAAAATTGCTAATGCTACAGCCTTTGTTGAACACTAACTAAAACTCTGAAAAAACTGAAAAAAATTAAAAGAAACTTTAACGTTAAAATGTTTTTTTTTCTAGTTTAATATCGTATTTTTGTATGGCTCCGCTAGCGGTCGCGGTTTTGCAGTTCACGAAAAAGCAGAGAAGTTACATTTTTCACAACGTTCACCTCCCAGGGGCCAGCGGCTAATGAGCTATTTACGAGGTTCGGCCCTTCCACAGTGAAATAAAGTTGCGCCTACAAGATGTTTCCTCTACTAAGCCAATTCGTTGACTGGACCAATCTCGGATGCGCCAATCACCATGCATTACCACTCCTTTATTATTTCCGTTAATGATAGGAGCAAAAGACTTTCCATCGTTTCTCTCGTAAGTAGTAAGCAAGTAAGAACATATACTAGGCAGGTTAGTTAACAGCAGGAAGCAGGGATTGTGGTTGGAAATTTCACGGTCATTAATTTTTCACGAAGGGCTGTGTGCGCATGAAGACACACTATCTGAGAGTGACGACAACTCGGCGGATTCATGGTGGCAAGAACTTGCAAAGGCAAAGCAATGTATCTCGCTGTTTTTCGTATTTAACGAAATTGCTAAATAGATGAGAAAGAACTTAAACGAAGGAGACGATTAACGGCCATAGCGATAATGACAGGATATTAGGTACTTTGCACGCACGAAAGTACACAAAATAGACTGGTAAACAGTCTAACATCGGATATTGCGATGTACAAAGCTGAGATTCATGTAATCCCTAAGTAAGGGAAGAAAATACATTTGAGCAAACGAATGCATAAAAATAATATTACGTCAGCAGAGAGAAAACAGAATAAACCTGCATTGGAGACGCGGCGACGTATCGTGGTCATGGAAGCGGTTTTACTCGGTGATAAAGGTGAAATATAAAAAACTGTTGTCTTTCGAACTTAGTTTTCATGATAAAAAATACTTCTGCAGTAATTTTGCGGTGAGCCAAAATATATCCCCAACTGGAAACTACTATGAACCCTAGGGGAAAGGAAAACTTCCCCCAAACTTATACCCTACACTCACTCTTTTCTAGTGTAAAATCTGACATGGTGGACAAAAGAAGACAGGAAGTAGGTGGGCAGAGTGGCTACGGAGGGATGAGTTTCCGGTGCCATTCGGGGTGATGTAAAAGGCCTTCCTAATTATAAAATCTCCTTTCAGATGCAAATTTCCCGAGGGAAGGACCTGGACCATCTACCCTGGCTTCTTCCCCACGACACAACGGCCCATATCTTCGCGATTTCCATCCTCGCAAATCAAACAAATCGCATATCGACTGATAATTGATGCAGTGATTCACCTAATGCCGCAACATTGACAGCCGGGTGTTTACGTTTTGTCTCCATACAAATTTAAGAGTACGCATCACAAGCACTCAATCTGTTGTATTTTACTTGTTTTCGAAACGAATTAATTGTTTAGAAGTCAAGATATCATTTCCAACATTAACCTGAATTCTGAAGATAAGAATTCTACATCTGACGAAATGATGGAGAATAATTTTGAAATTTGAGATAGAGTTAAATATTAAAAAGGGTCAACTCCACCTTCCCTGAGAATTTCAAGATAATATCGGACATCACAGACGATCGTGAGGGAGTGATGCGTCTCCTTAAGGGTCTTTTTAAAGGCTTAAGGGTTTTCACTTTTCCTGGACCCTTAAGACTTTTAAGTGAAGGGCCAAACGGGCCTTCTCTCTCTTCGTTCTTGGAAGAAGAGAAGGCGTAAGTGAAGGCCTTGCAACATGAAGTGGACAGAGTGAAGCGATGGCAACAACAAAGGGTACGCAAACGCTATATGAGTTCACAGCCAGCTCCTCGACCCTATGCACGGACCTACCCGAGGTGTTCTCGCATCAACGATAAATCGTCGCCGTCCCGCCGCTTTTAAAGAACGGGCGCAGGACTCACTTGAGAATTTATCTCTTTTTCTGCAGTAGATAATCGGCTCATCCGAGGAAGACAAGAGGAGGAGAGAGAATGAATGCACTTTACCGCCACGAGGGGGCGTCTCATAAGGGGGATAGCCAACCTCGTACCCACACAAAAGAGGGGCTGATGGACAGTGCCACCTGGACGATCGTGTCGCGCACCACGACGCGGTGGCCGTAGCCTCCGATTATGTACAGGCCATAGACCTTGAACATGCATTCAACTATACAGACCTAAATTCATCAACTTATTTTTGACTGTGTGGCATCCCATTTTAAGGTTTCTCGGTTGGATAACCTATGCCACTTCCTTTTGCAATAAATTTTAATAACCAGGACATCACTCTCATAAACGAATATTTTTCCTCATCCTTTTCCCCTATTCCGGCGGCCATTCCAAAATTCATCTCTTCTTCCGTAAGGTAACTATGTTACTATAACAATAATAATATAAATAAATAATAATTTACGCCTGATGATGATAATGATTAATCATCGAAACCCGGGTCACTTCATTAAAAAAATGATTGGCATAAGTAAAAGTTATCCAACCAAGAAACCTTAAAATGGAATACCACGCAGTTGAGGATGACCTTTACAGACCTATACCCCCAGGTTTTTCTATCTGCATAGCGCACGTGAGAAAAATTTCCAAGGAGGAAAATTTATTGCAAAACAAAGAAAGTACAGCTTCAATGCAACTACACTGTAAGGGTAACATTAATAGGATTTCCATGATAATTACAAGCATTATTAACACTTATTCAGCTGAATTGAGTACCATATTTACAGTGGAAAATTCAAACGCTACCATAAAGTTACCGCCCAGGATAACGTGACTCCCGAGGGAAACGTGAGGCCGGTATGTTCGACATTCTGTTCGCCAATACGGGACAAAGGGTTGTAAGTATTTGGTTCGTAACGTAAATTTCTAGATAATAACTAACATAATTATCAAGAAATTTCTACTGATGACTCATGAAGCGTTTTATACAATTTTATCCACCATATTTGCGCGTCGATCAAAGAGACACGTTGATCAGAATGTTTTTTATATACCATTAGTAAGGTCATTTTCTCTCAAGGATACAACAATGCCTTCATATTTTAAATATAACAGAAGTAGTCCATAAAAGAAACCGCGCCATTGTAAATAAAATTGTTTACGTTTCTCTAAGTCTGCCATTATACTGAAGGAAGGGACGAAACTTTTCATGTTTTGTGGTAATAATTGTTCGAAATTCCGTCTTTATTAATACTAACGCTTTTCACAGAACATGGATATAATATTAATAATATTTACTAGTCTAAAACAATTTAAACATGTAAATATCGTACATACTTAAACAATTTTGGAAGTTTAGGTGACCCCAGAGCCTATTACCAATTGGAGGGATCACGTTCCGAAACACAATTGAAGAAAATACAAAATGAAGAAAAACGATGAAATTGAAAAAAAAACAAAATAACTAAGTTTAAAAAAAATAATATAGTTTTAAAATACTTTATATGATATATCCAATCATATTGTAGTTGCAAAATAGCCATAGTTTCACATGCTTCAGGATTTTCAATAAAAATTAAATTGAATCGGCACGTAAACAATGGCGTGCGACAAGATAATATAAAAAGTTAAACTTATTGAACTATGCCACAAGAACACCGATGGAAGCGAATTTCCCGCACTTCACGTACGTCGTCTAAATGAAGATGGGGTGGGGTACCGTCTCGTAGGCTATCTCGATTCTGAGACGTGGTTTGACCACACGCGCGCGGCGCGGACGCCTCCCTCCGCGTCCCTAATTTACTCGGCGCCTCACCACCCACTCGCGACTACCGCCCGCGCCGTGGGTGCAACACCACCTCATGTAAATTCCCGACTCGTTGCGACGCCGCGGAGAGAGAATTTACTCGTGATGGGCCGCAATTGTCATAAATACCTACGGCTAGGAAGAGGGAGAGAGAGAGAGACAATGAGGCTTGCTTGCGGAGAAAGAGAAATAGAAGCGACGTGCTCGAGCCTCACACGCCACCTTCCCCTTCTTCCATGCATCACAAGCCTTGGCGAGAATTGCGGACGATTTGTTCTCGAAAGCGCACCAAATATGAACCGGGCAACAAAGCGACGGGGCACCAAATGGGACGTGAAGGTCCGCCCTTGATTGGTCGTCGGAGATGATGATCCAGGACGGCACTTGGGTGAAATAGGCAATTTTTCTATTCAGCCTTGACTCTCGCTACTCCGGGGGATGACAAACGAAAGGAAAAATGGTGCTATGAAGGTTGCATGACATCATGAAAAACTGGAGGGAGAAGAAACGCACGAGAATCTGTATTTGCTCTGGTGGAATAAAATAGCGATGAGGTGTGTTTGGCTGCGATAATAATAAAGTGGAAAAACGCATAACAATCAGTATTTTAAGAACACGCTGTCGTGTGAGCATGGCCTTAGTGAACCTCTAGGGCCTCCACTCTTGTCCGGACACAATGGAATATATGCTATCTCTTTTTTAAGGATTTATAGTCGGTGAATACATATTCTTCATTTTTTACTTTCTTATGAAAATTTTCCGTCGATATGTGTTCCAAAAAAATAACAATGAAGTAATTAGCCTAAGAACAGCATTAGAAAACTAGCGAAAAAATGAGAACTTAACGAGAAAATTAATCAAAGCAATAAAAAAATTATTGGTTTAAAAAAATAATTTATTCGCCACGACGAAAAAAGTTGCCAATATGTCTATATTTTACCAATTTTTGGCATTACCTAAAAGCAAGTGGTTGGTTCACGAGATCTGATTCCTCCGAGACGCATAGGTAAAATTCTGAAAACAGTAGGATTCTTGTAAGTCAAGCATCAGCTTTGCTAGATTCAAAGCTCGGATCGTTTCATCTTTTACCAGTAGGGTGATAGTTTCCAAAAATGTGTAGTTGATATTCTTCATTTCCGAGAAATTGATGGGACATAGTAGGTACTCGTTACGTAAAACGCGAAATCATTTTATTCGTTATACTTCGACCTTTCTGCATCCAGAATGAATCGCTATACATTCCACTACCGAGGAGGGAGTAGAGTTAGGCACCGTTCAGATCTATGGGAGACGAGGGCTGTAGCGGTGAGATAGACATGAATAGACCGTACACAGAGCAGAGGAAGCATAACATACTGTGAGGTGGGGGATGGCGATATTATTGCCTGAACATGTAGTTCGATTACATAATTCTCCTTACATTTAAACACAGGTCAACTAATGAACAACTAGTAAAAGTACACTCGCTTCCCATTGACAAAGAAATGAATTCTAGCAACGACCAATTACCTCGTTTTGTTTCTCTAGGCAACCAATAAAAACAGACAATCAAATTAGCGACGTAGGTCAATCGTACAGAGGTTTTGCGAGTAATTTTCTCGTACCAAAAGTAAAATTTTTACACCAATTGACGTTGGTAAAAAAAGGTACAGGATAATTAGCTCAGCGCTAAAGAAGTCGAATTAATACTCTATGGACGAAATTAACACTATCCCGAAAATGAAAATTATAAACAATTCGGCTAAAGATGTAATGCGGTGAAAGTTTACCGACGGATATAAGACAACTAATTTGGCGGCACTTTTATGAGAAATTCCCACTCGTAGACAACGTAGCAATTTCAAACCTGATAATGACACTAATTTTTTTAACCAAGGGCGTATTATGTACATTTGACATTTTAACTATTTATTCTATTGAATATCGGTGCAAAAGTTTTGCGAATTCAGGCAAACAGCCCAGGAAGCCAGGTTGCATCAAGAGACTTAATGCATCCATGCAAGGAAACGAATAAGTTCCCTACACAAAATTCACTTAACATACACGGAATTGAACCAATGTCTGCTAATACCAACTGAAATTGTTGAAGCGGAAATTTTTGAGAGAAACGTCAATATGCTATGGCCTCAAGTTAAGCAGGGGAGGATAACATCACAAAGACCTACGAGTGAGTCAAACTAATTAAAAGTAAAGGTAAATGATACAGAACTCGAACCGCTACTCGAAGATAACATTACGAAATCTTAACGAGGAGCACGAGTTAATTGCATGTATAATTACAGTTACACCCATGAATTTCATCAAAAGATGTAACTTGATGATTAGAGCACGATCCGTACCCACGATGAGATTAAATCTGGACTAACTGTATATCAGTTCCCGATCCGGACGATCCAACCGTTACTGGCGGAACCACGACCCGCCAAAGGAAACATATTTCCAGTCTTCCAAAAGAAGTTCCTGGCAACTCTCCGAACTGGAATTCCATGAGGGCAACATCCTCGATATCGCATATACGAACCCAATATGATAGGTGTAGCGAGTAAAAAAAGTAAGGGTAGATTTTAAAGGGAGGAGAATACCTCGGCGGAAAGAGTTACGATATGCAAGTAATGCAAACAATTGGTCCTACTTTTGCATTTAAGCACAATATAACAATTAATATATCCTATAAATATAGCTATTCATAACATACAGACGCATAATTTTTATCTTTGTCGATAATGTCCCGTAAAAATTAGTGAATATCTATGAATACCTGTGAGCAGTATTTTATTTTAGCAGTATATTCATGTAGCCATGAAATAACGCACGATTTTTACATTCGACGATTATGAACCAAGATTTTTTGGGGTCGAAACAGCAGTAACATTTGCTATAAAAATAGGGATATCCGTTACTTAAACGTAACTTCTTCTCAGTTTCGACGCTAAAATGAAAAATGTCTCCTGCACGGAAAGCACAATAATTCCTATCTTAAAATATCGGTCGTTCATAGCCGCGAAGTATTGTCTCAAAAAAATATTCCATTTAGGCATATCTTGGATTTCTAGTCCAGAAAATCGTATGAGTACAATTTGAGCTAAATAATTGTATCTGAAATTTCGTCCATCAATTCGTATGTCAGAATACCACAGTTCACAATGGATGAAATTTCAGGTACGATTATATAGCTCAAATTTTACAACCTTAGAGGGATGATGCCTTACCTGGTAAATCAACTGATTTAAAGTAAGGATGAGTTGATTCAACTTTTTTCGGTTCCAATTCCATGAATTCTTATTCATGCTAGCAGATGGGAAGTTTATTTGGGAGTAGCTTTGCTGCCATTAAAATTGGATGGAATAAAATAACAAAAAAATAAAGCGGCCCAAAAATTATACTTATTAAAAATAGCGAATTAGCATTATGGTAATATACCATCTGCTTTAAACAAATAAGAAGTACTTTAACTGCTTCAGACATTAATTATTAACTAAATAGTGTATAGTGCACAATGTTTCATGTGTGTGGTGGTCTTTATGCCCAAAGCTCATAGGCTATGTTCAAAATATTTATCTTCCAGGAATCAATGGAATCGGAATCGACTTAAGGGATCGATTCTCGATTCCAATTCCGAGCCCGAGAATCGGTGAAATCAAGAATCGACAGTTGTAATCCACTCCTCCCAAACTTCAAGGAATAGGAAACCAAACCGGATGAAAAACTCATTCAATCGATAAAAGCATAGAGTAAGTACTAAAAACGGACTAAGACATCCACTGTAACCCTCGGTCGTTACCGTTGGGGTTTAAATTTATGACAAGTTCCACCACTACAACGGATTAACTCGGACTCAACATAATCTAATAAAGATTAGCACTGCGCCTTCTATACAGGTAACTGTCGCATCTGCTTCGATATGACATATTGAGTGCTCTGAAGTGATTAGTGTCCTAGTCGCCATTCGGACGGATGAGTTGATTTACTGATTCGAAGAAACGTTTCCCGAGTAAATAGGTTTCCACATAGCCATAAAATACATCTTGGAACATTGGCAGAATCCAGGACCATGGACCATAATTCTCCTGCGCCTACAGATCTTCGGTGATAAAACAAAAATAAAAAAATAAAATGACCAGATCCAGACGCCGATACGTAAATAGGTGAGCGCATTCGTTCGGGGATTCCTCCGCGTCGGTCATCCTTATCTGATGCAACGAATTAAAAGAATTCACGGCCAGCTCTCCTGCAGCCGACTGAACGCATATATCTCAGAGGAAAGTGCCAACACACCTCCGTCCCTCGTCAACGCATTTCATCTTCTTCATAGTTTACGAGCTCTAGCCGCAAGGCGAGGCGACAAGGCCATCCATTCTGGAGGCGATGAGAAGCAACGGAATCCACAGGGTGAGAACCATCGATTTCTGTGCCTAATTGTGACTTTGAGATAGAGTGGAAACCTACGGCCTCACAAACATTCTGATCTAATCGCGAAGAAAACAAGGCACACACACAAAAAATCATTAATGAAATGGTTCAAATCAAATCGATCTGAATATGCTTTACAATAGCGGAACAGTAATGCTTATAAGCTAAACAGTAATGCTTACAGAGCCCACAGAAAGACATTATAATGGCAAAGATAGGACCTCTCCCTTCTTTTCCTAAGGTACATGGTATTTGGAGAAGGCGACCGATAGCTGGGGGGACGTCCATTAATAACGTGAGGCGACTTAGGCGATTTTTGGACCTCCAATGAGATATCGTGAGATTTAGCTCGACCCCCTCCCTTTAATCTCCCGCGAGATTGTTCAAAATGCGAATTTTCAGTGTAAATACGTTAATCTACGCTTCATTGCGTTAGATTCATTTTAAAAAACAATTAGTTTAATTATTTTTATTAAGATTAGTTACGAATAGTATTTAAGATTACTAAGATCTTGATTTTACACTTTTACGTGATGCTTACACAATTACATGATGCTTAGCAGGAACTTGCTCTCTCCCACTTGACATTGGGTGAGAATAGGTTTGACCCCCCCCCCTCTTAACGCCTCATGTAATTTATGGATAATGACCACCTAAGGTCATTTACACCATGAGGGAAGGGCAGGGTAAGAAGGACGGAGAGAAACCCAGCGTCGGTATTAGCCTGCTTTTAACGACAGACGCTAAGGAGACCACGGCTTAACGCCTCATCCAACGGACAAAGTGATGTACTTGATTCTGGCCTGCACGAAGCTTTCAAGTAAAGATGAACACATGTAGGAAGGGTGAGAAGCCAACTCTCTAGCCATCTTACCAACCCGGCAATAAAATTAATATGATTAACCCCGCAAGTAAAAATACACTATGTGATAATCTGAGTTTTAAGAATGAGATGTACCTAATGAGGCAATTAACTATAGGAAAATAATGAATAAGGTATTAATGAGGAGGGAAGACTACATCTCAAACATTTTACTCCACCGTCGAACAAAATTTAAAAAAACTAAAAATTTAATTTAACTCCTTATTTCAGTGGAGAGACGATTGACTCAACTATTTAAGTATCAAAGGGCTCACGCTATTCTCAGTAAATTTTCAAAAATGGTTAACTATATATATGACAACTGTGAACATTTACGAAAATAAAAATTCGCGTGAGTGACTTGAAACGAATCGAGCTCCATGTGCTAACTTTGCAATAATTTGTACAGTGGCCAAAGAAAAAAGCGGGAACGACTTCAATATTGAGGATTAGAAGGGGAAAGTGGTAGTCTAGTAGGTAGAGCACTGGATTCTGGTCGAAGGGTCCCAGGTTCGGACTCCCCCCCCCCCCCACGAAAAAAAAACGATCGAAGCCACCATATGGTTTTGAATTATTTTTTTTTAATTATTGCACTATTTTCTTATTTTCTGTTAAAATATATACTTGGTTGTTTAGATTAATTTTTAATTAAATATAATATAATTTTATTAAAGTCATTTTATAAAAGTGAGGAGTATACGGCAACAAAAAACTTTTGCATAAAAAGGTGCGATACAGCAAAGGCTATCACGATGGAAGACGTTCTAAGTCCACTTGTAAAATATATTTAATAATAAAGTGAAAATGTAACGTCCCTTCCAGGATTCGAATCTGGAATCTTCTGATCCGTAGACAGACGCGATATATATTGCACCACGGGGGCCCTAATAGAACGATGAATTAAATTTTGAACTTAGGCTTCAAATGAGAGATTAAAACCAATGATAATTGTCGAAAATTGCCGCTCATACTAACTCTCAGGAACTATAAATGGCGTTAGAATCCATCGCCATTTGGTTCTGATCTGCACTGAAAATTTAATGTCGATTGCTGATCGGGAAGTGGATTAATTATGAATAGCAAGATTTTGCCCGGAAGGACAAACAAACAAACGAATAAGAAATAAACTTTATAATTTAGAGGTAAAAATAAGCTAGTTAGCCAAACAGCGCAATGTACGCTGTCTAATCGCAGGCCTTTCCGGTGGCTATCAGCTTGATCATCTAAAATGAAATTCACGAAAATATTTTGAAGATATACCATTCATATCACCGCGTGGATAAATTCATCATGATAACGAGAGAAAAGAGGATGTCGACGTCAAAACGAATTTGTACATTTTTACTTAATAAAACTGGTGGCAGCCTCACGCAAAAATACAATGCGCAGCAAACGGGAGAAAAGAATAGCAACATGGTCCTCCCCACCTGGAGACCGTAAATTTGGGCTGAATGGTTTCAACTCGACAGACAAACGGAAGCAGAATGCGCCTTCTTCATTTATTATGTCCCGACTCCGCTTTCGGAAAAATGCCCTCACTACGAAATACGCCGATAGCCATCATATCTGAAGGAATCCATGAAAAAATTAAGTCCCCACTACCAAATAGGCGAGGCATTTTTCACGGAATTCAGACGCGTTAAAGCAGATTACATTCCACGACATATAAAAAACAGCCTCCGAAAAATGAGCATCACACATATCAGAGGAACATTCGAAATACTAATCACTTTATGATTTCTTCATGCGCCTCCGTGTCGGGAATGTTTCGTTCAAGTTCTCCGACCAGGATATGCCCACCACCTAATGCCCGTCGAGGTAGGAATGCGCCAGCTCTGTTAAAGTTTAAGGATTAAAAAAAGGAAGGGAGAAAGAGGTATAAAAAAGAAACAAGAGCTCTCTGGAACGAGTTGACGGTGATGCATGGGGTTTGATGGGACGTCGTTTGAAAAAGTAAACCCGCTCCATCCCTCTTCCTACCCAGTTTCAATGCCATCCCTCATCCCGAGGGTCTCCAAAGAATATGGAGAGAGGAGAAGAGAAATACCTCGAGGTGCGAGCTCCCATAAATTGTAGTTTAGGCTAGTCAAACAATGACAAGAGGCAGCTGACTCACTCTCCCGTAAGGCAGTCGAGGCACGGGAGACATCCTACCTTCGCGCCAAAGTCGAATTTCAGGACCAGTTCCGTGATTTCGACCGAAATGTGACACTTGCCACCGAAAAACGCAAACGCGGCCTCGTTCTTGAAGGAAACCTCGCGAAGGGAGCGAGCTGTAAATTGAAACCCTTTCATGGAGCAATGGGGAAACGGAATAAGCACCACAGTTGACTAATTTATTTTCCCGCGGCTGCCGAGGGATGGCTACACCTAACACTCCATGCAGGCATCCGAGGTTCATATTGGAACACGGGATAGCAAGTGGATGAGAAGAATGTAGGGTAGCAGAGGGATACGAAAAAAAGTCGGAACGAATCATGAGGAAGATTCACACAGCTATCCATTTCAGAGCGGAGGATTTTGGACAAGGCCAATAATGTCGGGTTAGGATTAGTCCATCTGATTTTCAAAAAGGGACCAGCTAATTTCTTCGGTGAAATCGGAGAATATTGCACCAACCGTCCAATGGAAAACGAGCATTATGTGCAAAAGACAATATGCAAAACAAGGAAAAACATAAAAATTGGTCAGTATGGCGATAATAGAACCGAATAATATGACTAAATTACTTGAGAATATTAAAAAAAAGCATAAAAAAGACGACGAACGATCATCATTCAAGATGTTTACAATCTTACAGCAAGTTCCAGCAACTCTCTCTTAACCTTGATACAAATCTCTGTACGGACTATTTCTGTAGAACCTGGAAATGTAGTGGGGTCCTAATATGAAGTTCACCGTTAAAAAACACATCCATTCTCAATTGCTCAAGTAATGTAAGCATAGCGCGCAGCCGCTAGTCTCTAGCGGCTCCCAACCTAATACATTTAACATCTGTGAAACGCTTTCCGTACGTCTTATGTAGTTCTGCAGAAGAAATATATTTAATATCGAGTAGGTGTTATTTTTTCCCATATAAGCCTATAGTTGCGATGCAAATTTGTTGCTAAGTGCTTAATTTCAATTTATTGCAACTTATTTCTAAAAAAACAGCCTTCACTAAGGAAAAGACTCTACCATCCTCAAGAATTCCACCGATAAGAACACTGGGCCGAGGTCGCGACCCCCATCACGTCGTTCACCCCACAATCAACCGACACGTCAAAGACCGATTATTTTCTTTTTCGTTCGCCTGCATCCAAATGAAGAAGCCGTTTTCGCTCTTTAGTCCTCCCAAGGTGCGATTCCGGTATCTCGGCCATTTGTGCGGGAACCGACTCGGAGCCCGATAAAAACGCAAAGAGCCTCTCGAGGAATAAGAGAGATACGCCGCTCTCGAGCGCTTCTTTCGTTCGAGAGCCGACCCGAGAGATGGCGCCGCCAAACGCACATTCGTAAGCACTCTGGAAGCGGGACACTCCGAAAACACGAGACAAGGCATTCGCCAAAACCTTGCGCACGCCAACACGCGAAGGGAAACAGGCCGTCTCCGAGAAGACAAATGAGGCGACGATTGAGACGTTTCAGAAGAGCCGAAGATATCCCTCGGAATGCTAACCGGAACACCAACAGTTTCCGCGGTGAATCTGCCGGGGGAGACACGTCGAAAAAGGATCCATTAGGAAGTCACTTTTCTTCCGCCCTACGGGTATTCTCTGGTGACATATTATTCGCTCAAAACCTATACTGCCGCCTTGACATTTACAGATTACAAAAAGCGAACTCTGGGCAGCAATTGCGTGCATCTCAAATTCGAAGTTTAGTCTCAGTATTTCATCAGATACATTTCATTACATTTAAAAATCAGGCATTCTGGTAAAGTGTACTCTTTGTACTATGAAAAAAACTAAAGATGATTGCTTCAGTATTCAGAAGAGTAGTCACCAAAAATGGCAATATCCGGTTGAGTAGGATGCATAAGGCTGATCCAAAAAAATTTAATGTGAAAGTTTTTTTTTTAAGTTTAATTCTGGATCATTCCTTGAGGTACTTGCATTCACATTCCTCTACTCTGGATTTGGATAGTTCCTGTACTCTTTATACTATGAAAACCTTTTAAGGATTGCTGCTTCAGTATTTAGATGAGTAGTCACCTAAAACGACAAAATCCGACCAGTTGAGTGGGATGCATCAGCGTGGTCCAAAACAACTAGTAGTAAAGGTTTTTCCTTTAAATTTAATTCTGGTTCCTTGAGATTGCGGGCACTAGCCAAGACTTTAGTTGTAAGATCCTGAGAAGTGGTTCCAAGATGAAAGATAGATCAACCTGTAAGGATCATGAAACTCCATAACATAGTCAATTTCACTACCAAAATGGGCATTTCTCTTTTCATAGACTTCATTCTGAAGATGGAACTAGCTTATAATGGACGTGGAAGACAGTGGCAACTAATTGCGACAGAGTTGTACGGAAATTTTCGCAAATATGATAATGTTGTGGTTGAGCTGAGGTTGCGACAAGTAATGTTTTACCTAATCAAATTTAACACTGCCATTCGGAACGGTATAAACTATTCCCAAAGTATGATTCTGTAACTGATAACTATATAGTAGCCCCTATAAAGGAGGCAATTCTCAATAGAATACAACCGATATGTTACAACGCGATTCGGTACACAAAAAAATAATCAACACTAGCAACTTGCAAAAGTTTTCATTACCACCCCATGGAGGCATGCGTCCTCTTAAGAGACCTTTCTACTTGGACAGTGGTGGCGGAGACGACGTGGAAAAGATTTTAGGATGATTCACAGGTTAACTTTGAGTGCGTTCGCCAAGGGATGCTGCTCACGCTACATGCACGGACTCTCGCATTGGGCACGTAATATATTTTTGGTCATGTAGCACCTGCCAACCGAAGCAAGTGCCCCTCCAAAAATGGCTCCTTGTATCATATGGGACATGAGTTTCTCGCCTCAGTTTCAAGTTTTCCCAGGGTAGGACGAGAACACCTGAACGATGGAGTAAAAATGCTTAACCACCGCCATCTTCTTTTAGAGTCGAAGACCTGCCCATGCAGCTAACTAGATATCCCTATTATTTTCGATGCAGTATTTGTTTCTATCCTTTATTACCTTATTTCTCGTCCACAAAATTCTTTCTTGGCCTTACTCTTCCTATTTCCAATAACTTTTAACATACCAGAAGAATCATTTTCTAAGGAATTTGGTACCAGTGAAGGATAAAACCGATAGTTTTATTTACGTACCTTATGTCTAACAAAACTTCCTATTAATTCATATTGTTCTAAAATTCTTCCCAAATCAAATGACAGACGCTTACGATAACGATCTTTCCATCATCCCTAATGTACCTCACGCATTCAAAGAACAATATCAACAAAGCAGGCGTGCACCATATAGTTGGATAAGAAAAGATTTTCATCCGCAAAAAGGGAAATTGAGCATCGCACAAAATAACGAACACAACTGCCTTGTCGCGTGTCCTAATTTGTTCCATAACATTCATAATAAAATAACACTGGTGCGATATTCCACACTTTAGTTCAATGTTCCATAGTAAAAGATGCCCAGTTGTTCTATTAAAAAGTCATTGATGATGGAATACAGTATCGCAACCGTGGTCGGAAGTGAATACAATTATATCCATGATCAAATAAAATTAACTACTAGCCCAAATGTAAACCAATTACATAAAACAAATACACTTAGAGGAAACATAAAATTTTCAGTTTTTTCCTCGCATGATACTTATTTTTCCAACCATAACAATTATTTCAGCTAACATAGACACTCGAACCAAATACTTTTATCATTTCCACCGCGAAAACGAATTTTGTATCACTTTCGGCAGGCAAAGAGTTCGGGTTTTCTTTTATTCGACTAATTTCTCCAACCGTAATTAATTCCAAACGGATCAGAGAGGAAAACACCAGTATAATTCACTTGTCTCCTGAAATCTAGCGTGCGTTAAGGGTATGAGGTTTATCATGATGTCCACGCCAAAGCGAGAAGACTCGCAAGTGTTATTGCTGACGGATGGCCGGAGCCGGCGGTCGACAAGGCGAGAAACACGGTCGGGGACATACTATACTCGAGCAATTGTCGCCTAATACCTCATTAGGGGATGCCATTTCTCCACGCCCTAATCCCGAAATTCGGCCATATTTTCCGCAGCCAAAAAGCGAAACCCATTCCTCCCATGAGGCCCCGCGCGCGAGGAGTGATAGAGAGAGAGAGAGAAAAAAAACCCTCACGGCATTACCTCCGAAACTCGCCGAAAAAAGATACCGTCCGGTTGTCCGCACTCCACAAATCCTTGTCCCTCTCCGCTGCGAGATTTATTCGCGGGCGGCGCGAGTGTTTTGTCCACCCAGTCGTGGGGAGAGAGTGAAACAGGAGTAAAGGAGGAGAGGAGAGCAAAAGAAGGACGGAAGGAAGGGAGCGAAAGGGAAATTGACGATAGGAGGCGAGTGGAAACGAAAGGCGGGCTCTATCCCAAAATGACGACCCAAGTCGGTCCCGTTCCATTCTCGGCGGGCCGATGGTCTCGTACGAGTACCTACCTACGGGTGAGGTCATTTTCGCCATTCCATTCCGCTTTTTCCATTACAAACGGGATGGTTGGGCCATGGCGAAAATATTCATTCCCTTAAATGCATGAAAATCGAAAGTATACAAGAATACTTAGATGTATAATTTATAGTTTAAATTGATATGTGAACAAAAGAATGATTCCAATGAACTTAGAAACCAATAGGGCGCCTCACCGCGGTAGTGAATACAATTGAGTGCGAATACCACCAGAAATACACTGGTACGCATCCGAGAAGTGGTATTCCCCTGGGCTTTAATTAGAGCATATAATAATTCATTTGAGCTATCAGGTATTCATAAGAGGATACTGTATTGAAAACGAACAAATACTTTTAGAGGAGTCAGCCACCACAAGAATGGAGTAAATGGTGAATGGTGAAGTATATAAAATGGAATGGTGACAAAACGAACGACGACAATCAATTCTCTCGGAGTTAATACTTAAATTTCAATCTAATGTTCAATGTTTAGCATCATCTTCAGCTACTGATTCACATTCTGATCAAACGGACGTACCGTCCCGGACGACATGGAGGAAAATGAACATGGAACCTAGACATTTCAAACTTGTGTAACTACAAAAGGTAAATTAGCGATTTTATTTACAATATTTGCTAGGTCCGTAACAAAAGGCATAATTAAAACGTTTCGCAATTTAGATAATTTATAATTTGCATGCTACTAGAATTAAATAAATTAAACTAGTTAGGATAGAAAAAGTATGCCAAAGTATAGTGCCATTTTTATAAGACTTTCTCGAATATTTTAAGCAATTTTTATGAATTCCAACAGTGACTACAGAGTAAAATCCAGTTGAGTTGAGTGGAGAGGAAAAGGAACGAGACAGGATACGACAAAGCAGCTGAGGAGAGAAAACGTCTAAAGAAGATACAGAGGGCAAAGAGCGTGAGGATAGAATAAATGCTAAGGAAGTACAGGAAGCTTGAAGCCGATTTAGATAGAACGATGTTAGGTCAGCGTAAAAGAGGACGGATGGGTTACTCATTACGAATCAAGGAACGAAATTCAACGTGGGAAGGGGGACATGCCGGAGTGATTACACGTGAAGTATTCCATGCAAACCGGTAGAATATCATTAAGTGTGTCCAAATTCTAATTTTTGCGATACGTCGGATTACTTATCTAGTGCCTCCAGGACCTAATTATACAAGATTCACAGCGGCGTTGTTCCGAGTGTGAAAGCATTCGAAAAAGAAGCACGCAAATGAATGAACACGTTATCACGGTGGTAGCGGGCGTGAAATTAGGCGCGCACGCAGCAAGCAAACCCTCTCTCAGCGGCGGTGTTAATTGGAAAATTGGTTCTCGCGCCCCCCGAGGGGAGGCGTTGTTCGCAGCCAGGTGGGGTGGTGGAAAAGGGTGGGGGGGACGTGGCCAGGAAGGGTGGTTGTAGTGGGGGGGGGGGGCTAACAATTGGAAGAAGAAGAGCGGGAGGAGGCCGATCGGCGAATGATTTCGGGGAAGTGGACCCCGGCGGAATTTCTCCGTTCTCGCAGCAGCGATCGCGAGCAATTGATTGAGGAGAGCGGATCCGACACTATACGAATGCCGAGACCACTCTCTGGATTGGAATTGGGAACCTGTTCCCGTAAGATTCTAGAGCCTCTCAAACATGGCCTTCAGCCCGAAATCCCAATTGAGGCAGTGAGAAGCAAGGGGTGTATATAATATATAGTGTTCAAACTTCACTTGGTGAAACCACATATCTATAGAAAGAAATAAATCACTCAGCTTAGTAAAACCACTTGTCTGTTTCCACACACTTTTATTTAAACCGACCATGGTTTCGGCAACTGGTGCCATTATCAAGGCCGAAACCACCAGTTGCCGAAACCACGTTACACCAGTTGCCGAAACCATGGTCGGTTTAAATAAAAGTGTGTGGAAACAGACAAGTGGTTTTACTAAGCTGAATATCAAAGATTTCCACCGTATCACGCTGGACACTGTATCTTTTAAGTAAATCACTAAATAATGTTCCACAAAACTTCATTGATCCGACCCTGGGTTTCAACTAATATATAATAATCTAATAATAATGACTATATAGTAGTTGAAACCTAGGATTGGAACAGTAAAGTTTTGTGGAACATTACCTAGTGATTTATTTCGTTCTATTCAAAGGCATGTAAAGTGACAATAATTATAATTTAGAGTTAACTACATCACATGATGGAAGGGGAAAGCCTAATCTGTTTGGTGGCAAAGATAAGATGGTGGTAGCTTCGACAGATTCTGCTATCTAGAGGGATTTAAAACTACTACCTTTAGTAAAAACTCCATTTAGTTTGAGCTTTAAACCAGTTTTATACAACACACCACCCACAGAGAGAACAACTTACTACAGGAAACGATCGGTCAGATGAAAACGAACGCGCAGAAAAACAGTTTGGAAGTTAAACTGTTCATTTTCGTCGACGCGTTAGCCGTTCGTGCGCTCGCTGTAGTTGGCTACGATAGTAACTGGGCTGCAGTTCAAAATGCATAACTCAAGGTAAGTATACCAACAGGCCCGAATACGCCCCACAAATGCAGTGCAGATTTTAACAGTGAACAGTAAGTGCTAGAGAGCTGTTCTTCGTCAATACTTCTCTTACCCTTTCATTTACCGAATTCTTTTAATAAATTCCGATTTCGGGTCTGCCTGATCGACCCCAATAGCAAATTTCATTCGAATGCTCACAATATCTATTCACCAAGGGGACTGCATAGAGGAGGCCCAATTCCATCCCGCAGAAGGTTGATTTCTGTTGCCACTTCGGTCGCATTTTAATCGGCTTTCAAAAATGTCCGCGGCGCGGTGATGAGTGCAATGCGATCCACTGTTTTCCAATATTTTATAGCATTGAAGAGTTATGAATTTGATAAACTACATCATTCTGAATGTAAATTTTCGTTGACACCGCTAATTATACTGTATTTCTCCGGGAAAATCGGATCAATTTGTCCGTCAGCGACGCGAGTGGCGACTTCTGTAAACCCATAGCGATGGGTGACGCGCAGTGGGTGACAACACAATCAGAGGACGACTTCAGGATCCTCTGTTGTAAATTAGTGCTATTCACCGTCATGGAAAAGGAGACATAGAATACGTGGAAGCTCACAAACGTAGAAACGGGGGCTCCAACCAGTAGAGTCCCCGGTCGACTCACTCCCTTAGTCCCACCCTCCACCACAGCCCATGCCACGATCCTCCAATGCCACCGCAACGCATACAGAGGGTGAAATATAGCCAGAGCTCTTCCGATGTGCCTCCCGCATCGGCTCATCCCTCTCTCCAAATAAGAGGCCGGCTCCAAATCGGAAGATCGCGATTGGGTCAGCAGATCGCGGCTTCCTTCGAAAAAGGAGCCGGGGCAGAATGCTTAAAATCCAATTATTTCCGAGCATTTCCAAGGGCACAACACACTGTTCCTTTTTTGCCCCGAGCCGAGACTGCTATCGATAAAGAGACCGGGCCGACTCGAACGCTTCGGAGAGGGCGGCGGCAAAATATTTAAACCACCCAGTCGTTTTTGTGGGACGTAGGAACTCGTATGCGAAAGCACCGAGATGTGGCGAGCGCCGACAAATGCTCACTTAAGACCAGCTGTCGGTCGGAGTCGGCCCGGCGAAAGACGCTTAATTTCACACACGGGACGTTTGGGTCACGGTTTTCATTTCTACGAGTCGAAGATAAGCGAGTTAATACTAAGCGAACGTCGTTTCTCCGGAAAAACGATGCCCGGACCGTAAAAGCACGCTCCGATAATTAAAGGAGTGCAAAGGAAAGATAAGATAAACACGTAAAGGTATCCAACCTTACAGTGGTAGTGATAATGACTGATAAAAGGTAATAATAAATTTTACACTCGCTTCGGTAAGAGACGAATAAATTCACAGCTTCACCGTAGTTGTGCCCAAAAATAAAACAGCGAGTATGATGTTGCGAAGATGACATTTGAAAGAAAAAATAGAATAGAAAAATATTTTGAGACGTTCTTAATTAATAAGAAGGGCAACCATAAAACTAGTGATTCATTTTTATAGGACAAATACCGTAAGAATAAACACAGATGCAGATGGGCAAAAACGGTAGAGGACGATAACTTGTTTTATTAATTAGTAAATCATTGTAATACGTTAGAAGAAAAAAGGAAATTTAGAATAGAAGATGACGAGTAAAAGATATGATCCTTAAGGAGAGGTGATGTACGATGAAAATCTAGACAAATAATAGAAAGCTTTTCGTATAGCATAGTGTGTGGCGTCAAAAATTTAAGGATTCAATTTGTAGAAATGATAGAGATGAAAAGAATTCCCTCCGCGAGCCTTGCTGGTTTTTTTCGACCGTGGCTTCGAGAAATGATGCGAGATTCAAGGTGACGTCATTATCTGTCAAAGTCATGATGGGTAAAATTAAAAAAAAGAGCGTAGGATAGAGGGTCAGGTTTATTTTTACAACCTAATGGGGTCACATTTTCCTGATGCAGAAACGTAGACTGTGCACATGAAGGCTGTGAATAGACTCCAGGAGCTTTTGAGAAATGGAAAAGAAAAGATTGGTTTAGGAGGGAGAGAGTCTTCGAATGACAGAGAGGGAACGTTTAGGACATGGGTTTCCAAACTTTTCAATTTAAGGGGCACATTATACCGGGTGTTACTAAATGAATATCGGGGTTTTAACGTTTTATAACATTTATTACACTTAACTTACAGCTATAAATAATACATCAAATGAAAGAGCTACTCAAACAGTTTTCTATGATAGCCTACAAATGTTCAATGTGTGCTCTATTCGTCATCCCTGGGAGAACACCAAGGTCAAAAAGACGTCTTCTAGGCGTCTTATAGGTCATGATATGGTCAATGGTTTTACTTTGGTTTTGAAAATAAAAAAAATTACCAGCAAAAATGATGAGCAAAAGTTTTTTAAATAGTTCGCTTTGCAGTTCTAGGACATTCTGGAATCCATTTTCATTACGATTACTCGTTAATTCAAAATGTATTTACTTCATCATTAACGTGGTCTATGCTTGGTTTTGAAATGGTCTAGAAAACGTCGAATAAGACGTCTTCAAAAGAGGTGGACGTCAAAAAACGTCATTTAAATGGTTAGAAAATCCTCTCGATCTCATATTAATAATAGATATTCCCAATAAATTTTCCCTTTGCGGGAGAGTTGCCAGCTTATATCAGGGTCTCGATCCTACTTTTTTCAAAATCATATATTGTTGACCACTGCCGCTATACGGCACACATCAAGACGAAATCAGAGTTCCTCCAAAACGTCTATCGAGTAATTGTTGCAACAGCTGCTTCAATCACGTTTCATTAATTCAAAAAGGCCGGCTTGCAGTGGAGACACGGATTTTATTATCACCTGCAGAATCACAACCGCACTTAGTATGGAACACACGTTGCACAATAACTACAGATTCCATATTTGCAAACTGTAAAACAAATAAACCTTACTGTTCATTAGTCGCCATCTTCGCTACTAGCGCTTTCTAACGGATGGCGGCAGAAAAAGTGAGTACACATGCACATTGTTGCCAACAAACAAAACTGTTTGAGTTGCGATCTTTTATTTCATATATCATTTTTAGCAGTAAGTTTAGTGTAACAAACATTATAAAGCGTGAAAACCCCGATATTCATTTAAAAACACCCGGTATATTTCACACATTTATGCGGGCCGATGGAATAAAAAATAAATAAAAACAAATCAATGCCAGTGATTTAAATTCCTCAAAAATTAGAGCATAAGCATGGAAAAATAAATATAATATCTTGATGGAAAAAATCCAGGCAAACTAAAGAGTTTGCCTTGATTGCCTTTAGTTCTTCTTGCCTTCAGTTTTATGCAACCAGCTTAGTGTGACTAATGAAACTGTCGTTTTGACTTCAGAATTTCATTAAAATCAGGTTCCATATTAGATGATCCAATTGCAGGAATTGATTCCAAATGATCAACAGATAAATTTGCTCGATAGTTAGATTTCGCATGACTGAATAATTCCCCTGGTTTGAATTATTCAGCGACGCCAACCGTACGGTAATTATTTTTTCATGGCCAACACACAGGGATTTATTTGGCGGGCCGGATGTGGCCCCCGGGTCATAGTTTGGAGACCCCTCGTTTAGGAAAATATAAGGAGGAGAGAATAGAGGTTTGAATGAATACGGAGATGCAAGGGAATTCATAAGGTTTAAGGGGAAGGAAGAAAAAAGGATGGATGCACAAGTGCGATAATTCTATTCATAAAAGCTACCTACCATGAAATCGATGGATAAAAAGATGAAAGGAGAAAATCCATTTTCATGATGCGCCTTAATAATTTAAATAATATCACACGCAATATACTTATTTCTCGGCATGCAACTAGACAAGCGTAGCTATAATAGGAACGCTAACTAGGAAATGAAAGCTCATTTCAATTTGCTCTCTACACTAACTTAACACTACAAGAGTATCTTTAGGAAAAATGGCTAAAAAAATGGCCAGTTTCCCTTTTACTTTTTCCCTTGTGCAACAAATAGCTGAACCACTCCGCATTTTCCAGTTTGTACCCATTTACTTGACCATCAAAATGACTGTGGTTCATAATGCTTTTTTAAAAAATTTGGATCATCTTTTCATTGATGCTCATGCCATATATCTCGCGTCGTTTACCTAACGCATCAACCAGTACCTGCAACCCTGTCGGCGACTGACTAATCAACGTATGATCAACCCCGAAACTAACGCAATGGGGAACTTGCATGAATTTTTTTTATTTCATAGGCGGACAGAAAATAATTTTCTGAATACAACAAAGAAAACCGCATGTAAATCTGAGTTTTCCTTCGCGAGATATTTAATGATAAATATAACGAATTTTAAAGCGCGGGAAAAACTCCCTCACCCCCCAAGCCACTGCCGACGAAGCCTCGATGACGTCAAAGGTGCCTAAACATCACGCGAAGCTATTGTTGTGATTGTTTGTAATAGTTGCCAGCAGTTGTGAGAGCTTCGTTTGTTAGACGTGTTGATTATTTTATATTTAAAGATAAATATCCGACGATAGAGGCTTGGAAGCCCTCGTATTATGCATTATTTATAATATTAATATCTGAGTAAGGGCATAAAATATAAAACTGGAGCAGGTAAACCAAAAATTTGATAATACCTAAATAACATCGTTGTAGGAGTCTGAGCCACGGCCATTGGAAGGGGGATACGTTAATTGTAAGTTGATGTTATCGACGGCATATCATTCATTTAAGTATGTAATTAGAACGATTTTGATGTTTACTAATGTCCGCTTAGCTTTTATATACAATAACTTCATCAGTTTATTCGTAGGTACCGGAGAATTCGTCGTTTAGGACTGTCTGTGCTTGTATTATGGGGTGAATTCCAGTCAATGCAACTTTTGCTCGCTGATTGGAGACATCTAGGAACATTTTTGTGCCAAAATAGTGTTATTTTCAACGTGACATCTCCCGTTAAGCTACTGCTAATAATCACAGTGCCAGTGGTTGTAATGCACAAAGTTTGACAAGGTTGAAAAATATCGGCCAAGAGTTATCAGTGTTCCATCGTGATTGAATTGTAAAAAGTGCTATTACGCTATCGATAAATGTCTAACAGTAGTGTAAAAATTGTCAGTGCCGTACTAATCTCCGTTGTTCACCGTAGATATGACATTTCACGATCACGCTATTGAAATAAAAACTGTGAGTGAAGTTTGTTATTCCATTATTTCAACGAATAGTAGTGAGAAATGTCACCTGTGTCACTTGTGTGGGCTAATTTAAGGGTTTAAATCAGTGAATAAATAGTTGTATTCATCATAACGAGTTCTGTTATTGTAAGTTGTACGTGATGAATATAAGAATGTGATAGTGACATTCAGTTTTTGATAAGAGTATTTGCCTATTTCCCACTATATTTTTATGGTATATGCTAGTATATTGTTTATGGATTTACCTTTAATATTGAAATAGGTTGTAGCTTGCGTGTGTGTTGGCAGCGGAACCGATTCGCGATCTCACATGTGGATTGTGTGCAGACTGTTTTGCAGTGAATTCGTACGGTAGGACGGATAGGACTACCTTCTCCGTTAATCCGGCGTTGCCAAATTCAACAGCACAGCTTACTCTAATGTCAACAGCACAGCTTACGATCGTTATCCTCCAGTATTACAAGTTTCTTTTACAACTCGATTTGCCGCCGACGTATAGCAATAATTTGTCTTAACAAATTTCATGAGGGTCGTGGCATCAATTTTTGGTGTCCTAAAAAAAGGCTGGTGTCGTAACACCCCATGCCACACGCCTTTTAGGCGGCTTGCGGGGTATTATGTAGACGTAGATGAATTTCAGGTGTACTAATTGAACGAGTGGCAACGTTATCATCCATTTTTCTGATAACCAAAACACACGAATTGAAACGCTTGTACTTCATCATCCCGATGCCGCATTATTAATATCCCAAGTAATAATCTAGGCACAATAGCAATAGGAAAACTTGCCCAAGAATAACAGAACAAAATAAAGTGACGATGAGCGGCTAAATACTCCCTCAAAACAAATTTTACACCATCCGCTCAGCGTATTTCCCTACTCCCTACGGTTGTTTAGGCACCTATGACGTCACGCCTGGCCTCGGCAACGCTCGGGTGTCTTCGCGCAGTGGTCGGCTCAGATAAATTTTTCTCGATTTTAAATGCAATTTTTTTATTTCTTTTGATGTTGAATGGAGAAACTGAAGGTATTTTTGCGAGCTAATGTATCCATTTGACTTATTCAAAATAGTTTTTAGAGCAATCTACGACCCATGCAAGTTCCTCATTAACCGTCACCAAGAAAAGTAATGCCGAACCAAATTACCTTTTCAGCCGAAATAATACACGTCTGTTCTAAATTACTCGATCAATCTCACTCTATCGCGTAGCTTCCTAATCTCTAGAAAGGACAATAGACAATAGTCACTTTAGAGCTGAACTCTACACAAACCAATATGGTCGCTAACAAGGTGGCTCTGGAAACAGCAAGGTCATAAAAGACTCCCAATAATGTTTCCATTTTTCTCTCCGGTCGCCAAACAAAATTCAACGACGGTCTGCTGTCACCCGAGATAAATGGGTTTCCCGTGGATTGCACCACACCCTGCAACAACGCATTCTCAGTGAGGGCAGCAGCGAAATAAATGCAAGATGCCGAGCGAGGTGGTTAGAAAGCCAAGGGTGGGTTTTCAATAAATAAAAGCGGAAAGGAAAGGTCGAGGACGGTGGACACGAAACATTTTCTCCGGACCGGAGGAAATTCGAAAATAAAAATTGAAGTACTCCGGGCGGCGATGTCTTCAATTAACCTCGCGCCACACCCAAACTGAAAACGGGACCACTCCCCTTCGCGAAGAATCTTTACCGAGCACAAAACAAGAGGGATCAAGGAGGAGGTTGAAATAAATTGAGGTGCTATCATGGATTTCCTTGCGTGTCCCCAAGTCCTCCATTACGATTTGACAATTTCTGGACTCAGTCCGACGCTGAATTTTCGGCCTCGATCCGAAACTTCCCATTCAAACGAGGAAAATTTACCGTGGCGATCATTACGCCGCCAATCATGACCGTACCCAGCGAGGGAATGGGGAGGGGGAGCAGCTACCCCCACCATTCCCTCTCGGAAGCAAAAAATATGCAGGGTGGAGAAAAAATTATCACCAAATATTAACCCAGTATAGCTGATGCCAGTAGGAAACAAAACTACTGATCATCAACTGGGATATGAAAAAACTCCAATGGCCGTAACAGGGGGCCTCGTCACAGGTATAATCAAAACACTGTGTTGGTATGCTGGAACGGAAAATTCTAAGCAGTGACCAACCCCAGCCTCTCTACCGGAAACCCTTCACAAACATTCGTTCAACTACGAAGGAACCTTCGCGAAGGTTTTGGGGAGGCCTCGCTAAGGTTGCTTCCGTTGAGTAAACTCACACCCAATCACTCACTTAAGTCCGAAGGAACCTTCGCGAGGGTTTTGAAGCATTCGCCAGGAAAGAATCAATTCATATTTTTAAAAGATTTTCTTGAAAATTTTGGTTTCATTCGTCTTTTCCGTTCCACAATCTTAATGGCCTTGACTGGCCCTCTTTGATCCTCCAAGCTATGATCGTAACTAAGCCCTTGCCGTCAATACTGCAATTAAAAACGTCTATCTTACCGATTTACACTAAATGTGTGAGCCGGCAAACTCCTTTAGTGTGGCGCCGACGAGACGTTGACTTTCAGAAATGAAATCGCGCGGCTTCTAGAAATTACTCAGTCCAAGGATGAATACTAAATATTTAACCTTAGTTTTGCATAAAATAATCCTTGGAACTCGGTTCATAAACGCGAGATACAAAGTTTGCGCTGTAGAGACGACACCTTCGACGGCAACAGAAAAAAATTACACCCGGACGTTGCAGTCACCGAATTTTTAGAGTCTACGCATACCTACTTATAGTGTTACTTCTCCATAGACCAACAACTCTAAGTACGCCGCCAATTTTAACACTGCAGGCGCCAGTCTAGGGGTTTGATGATTCTTTAAAAAAAAAAACAATTTAATCTTCCCACTGATGTGTGATTCCTTCCTATCTTCTGAAACCGAACAGACCTTAATAAACATATGGAGAGAAGTGCACGAAGAGGTTGAGGGAAGTTAGGAGATTGCTACTATGAGATGGACGATTAGGAATTAGCTACTTCAAAAGCAGCGCCTTCTCCCTCGTTTACACATTGCCTTAAGCTAATATCTTGGTCGACTGCACAGAGGATGAAAATTTCTCTCGTCTTACGTATTTACTTAATACTTTCTCAAGCACCCACATTCCTCGCCCACTCAAATCCCATTCAAGCCACCTTTTTCCTGCCTTCTCACAAGTGCATTTTCAATCTCGCGGGATAGAACAGAGAAAAGGGGAGGATGGGTTAGCCTACTGGATTCTAAGTGTTTTACACACTCCCCCTCTCTCACCATTTCGCATTTTCAATTTCACTACCTTCCTCTCCCAATTTTCTCGCCCGATCCTCACTCTCGGCTCGTTTAATAAGCGATTCCTCCCCAACCACAGGCTGTTCTTCGTTCGGGAAATTACTCCCGGGAGAGAAAACCTTATTCCCCTCCCCCCTCCTCTTACCCTCTTCCCCCAAATGAGTAATGACTTTCGTTTGTTTATGCCGCCATAACTTCAAACCCCCCCTCCCGAAAAGAAGAGATTCTTTCCCGGCAGCACACATCTCCCCACTCCCACCCCACCCTCCACTCAATGTCCGAAGGGCCACCCCTTCCATTCCCCACCCCTCTCCTCAGCCAAAAACCTCTCTCCGCTGTGTCGTTCGTGAATGAGCGGTTCAAAATGAACGTTTCATGATCATGGACCGAAACAGTGGCGCAACTATGGGGGATGATGAGGAGGATCCCCTCCAAAGCCTCAAGAGATATTTTAAAATATATTAAAAAACTTTTGCCTGATTTTGACATTTAATAACTGTATCTGCTTAGATAAAGATCATTAATTAATATCATGGCAGAGAGACGAATCACAGAGTAGCAAATTTTATAGTATAATAATGTTTTCCTGATGTGATGATTTCCCGTGGAATTACAAGTGAAATCCAAATGCTAAGCGCCAAAAAGATGCTAAATATATTTCTAGACTTGTCATGTTTCAAAAATATTCCCGAACCCCCCTGAGTTGACTGGGTCCCCTCAGGTCCCGCCGTCCCCCCAAAGCATATTTCTAGTTACGCCATTGGACCGTAACTATTTACGTGATGCGATCAAGTTCTCTGAGGTCCGTCATCAAACTAAACCACATGGTGGAAGCCCGGAAAATATGACGACACCAACTGTTCAAACGAATTTAAGTGCTTTCAATTTGAATTGTCCCTTCCGAATTACGAATTCGAGATGGTAGCGTAAATAATGTTTGTTTTTAAGTAAGATCTAATGCTTTCCCGGCGAATATAGTAAGAAGTACAGTATTCGGGCATCTAGCCGGGTTACCTCTCACCATTCGGCCGATGCTTCGGAACACGAGTCGCCATCTATCATATAGGCTGATATCTTTTACGGTGTTGGGCACGATATGGTGGAAGTTCTTAATATTATTAAAATAAGACATTGCAATATTTCCACTGAGTTTTATTATTACACAACGCGCTCCGTCGTTAAAAACTTGATAATGTTGTTTGTAACGACGAAATGCGTTGTGTAACAATAAAACTCAGTGGAAATATTGCAGTGTCTCATTTAAATAATAAAGGCTGATATTGGAACGCGACTTCAGTTCCCGAGTAGCCTCTTCACAATGCTTTTTTAATCAACAATTAGCCATCGAATGCGTATGAACTAACTTAAAATGGAATTATACAATGTTAAGACCTCAAAAATTCAGAGCATCAACTCAATAGAACCGAATCGTCGGAGTGAACCGACATTTCCGCCTCTTCTGACCGCTGTACAACCAGAAGGTGGAAGAGCTCACATGAACGACCGGGCGATATCATATCTAATGCGCGCTGCCCACCTCATTGCTTCCCCCACTTCCTTGGTCGTCTGCACCCCCCCCCCCCTCTCTCTCACCCCCACCCCATTCTACCCATCCCTCCTCCTTCCTTCATATCCCTCCTTCAATGGGCCGCCAACCGAATAATGATGTGGACCCTCGTTTGTCGACTTTAAATTTTAACAAACCGAGCTGTCACTGACCATTTGAGATATAAATAAGAAACTAAATAAACTCTCTACCTCGACTGGAGCCCCCGCGGACTCGCCCGCCACCTCATCTCTCTCTCACGAGAAAGAAAAAAATGAATAACGAAATAAATAAAAACTTCCTTCTCTCTTTCGCTCCCCCCTTACGAGCTTTCATTGTTCCAGTTGAGTCACGAGTCTTTTTTACTTCCCTTTTTTTACTAGCCGACCGACCGCCGCGAAGACGAGAACCAATTTCAATAAATTTCGGATACCTCCAGTTGAAATCTCCCCCAGAAGTCACTCACGAGCGGAGAAAAATCGACCAGGAAAGACCTTGGAAGGGAAGGTGGTGATTATTTTGCAAATTAGCACGATTTTCACACAACCGCAAAATAAACAAGGCTCGCTTTTTGATGTGTAAACTGAAAAAGACGGAACGCCCACAGAAGAAAAAAAATAATAAAATGACTACCTCATAGTAAACCCCGAGTCTTTAAAACGTCGTAAATAATTTCTCGGAGATTGGTGCCAAAACTACGTTAAAAAACGTTTCGGTCGTTTCCCGCTAGATGGCTCTGGAGGAGGATACCGCATAGGCGGAGATACTTGACGAGGTGGCTGAAGCACCACCTCAGAATAAATATAAACATGAGCCTATAAGGTGGTTTCGCAATAATCCAGAGGCCGTTTCACTTGGCGCACGTAATTGCACAATCTGACGCATGTACGGGGGCGCATTCAAATTGCGTCGTGTAATGCGGCGAAACGCTAGAACGCATGTGATAATGCATGGATGCAAGATGGCAAAACAGTCTGTTCTTATTTCTTTCAAGAATTCGTGCAATTGCACGCCAGATTGAGAAAGAACTGCACTTCTAGCCTGCGCAATTACATGCCCCGGGTAAAACGGCCTTCATTTTAAGGACAGCAATGAAACTTAACCATTAGGAAAAATAAAAAGGATCTGAATCAAACTGCCATTAGTTCAGTACTGCCATAAGTTCCATTAAAAACATGATATCTCTTCATAGGGGAGCTTTGCAGCCTAGTGGGTAGAGTGCTAAGCCGCAGGGGCGCAACTAGGAATTAAGACTAGGAGGGGTTTTAGGCGCAACTAGACCTGGAGTGTGTGGTATACCTGCCAGGGTAGGCGGGAGGTGTGGGGGCCCTCCCCCTGAAATTATTGAAGGTAAATGGTTCATATAATAGTGAGTTTTATGGCTTTCTAAGGGGTATTTTATTAATCCAAACACACTTCTATCAGCATATTAATCAAATGTAGTAAAATGGATTAAACCTAAAAGTTTCTCTGAGCTCTGGGGGGTTTATCCCCCAAAACCCCCCACTCACTGTGCCACTGCTAGGCTGAATATGGAAGGGCCCCAGGTAAAATCACGGGTGAAGTCTTTGGACACCCCCAACCAAAATCCTTGAAGTTCAATGTGGCCCTAGGAAAGGAACCAGCCCCTTTACCATGAATATATCCAGCCTGGGGAGAGCTCTACCCTCACCTATCCAAACCAGCCTTCACGTTGAACGAAAGTGAGTGAGGGACCTCTACTTCTTTTTAGACATTAAATTTAACAGAAATAAAAGTTTCAATCGAAATAAACAACATTTAGTCACGCTAATGTCACAAAAAATGCCACAAAACTAATTTCAACCCATCAATATGTTATCATCTGAATCAGCACATTAGGGATCAGGTAATCTGGGATTTTGCCATTTTAAAAATGGCTGCAAAAGCTAAAAACCACTCATTTAAATTTACTCTGAAGACACTGCTCACTCATTTCCACTGCACTGAGCAATTGAGGAAGCACACGCAGAAAGGTGAGCACTGAGAAAGGGACTGGGTGCAGCATATTGTCACAGCAAAAAAATGAAAGGCTTCCAAAGCCCATAATACTCATGCATAATCTATTACACTAGGAGATGGCGCAAGTCATATTTTCTTCTCTACCTTCTACAATGGCTAAAACAATAAAATAGCATGTAGAGATGAATTATTAGGCATACGGAGCATAAATAATTAATGGTGGTTTAATGAAAGGCATTCAGCCAGTAACAATACATTCTAAAGGGCATTTTACTAGTCACTCCAGCCTGTTCCCCTTCCCAAATTGAACTTCTGCCTAGATTACATTCCTTTCATTTGGTCTTTAGGTCCTATGTCTTCCCTTTCCCTATAACATGGTTTTCTGCAACCCCTCCATGCTAAGCACGAGCTCTACCCAGACTGCCTTCTCCAAATATCTAAGTTTGCTCCACTCCTTTCCACGTCTAGCGCTTTGTGTTCCATTTCCTTCCCACTGATTTCACCTCCTCTATTCTCCTCCAAGCCTACATCTCTATTGCCAACAATATTTTCTCACCCTTCTCCCTCAGAATCCATGTGTTCACAACATTAAAAAATTCTTGAAAATAATAACTTATGATTTTCAAACAAATAGTACATCTGATGATACATTTCATTCAAAACAAAGTTATCAGCGAGGGAGAACATTTGCACACACCTTAAATGTGTATTGGCCAATGAAGCAACAGAAGAAGGAATGCTTGGATTCTAATTCGAAGGAAATACCAACACCACGAATTCTGCGGACAAATGTGATGAAATAAACACTGTAGACACCCTGAACATATTCTTCTAGTCTCTCAAAAATATAAAAATTCTATTTCTCAATGCATGAATGGTTAGTTGCAGTTTTAAATTTCAAAATATTTTTCAATATTTAATATATGAAAATATTTTGTACAATACATGGGCATAATAATAATAATAATAATATCGTTTATTTTCATAGGCACTGGGGCCCATGAGAAAATATAAGTACAGCTTTCTACGTTTCACATTGAGATAGATAAATAGAAGAAAAAAGTAAATAAATAAATATACATAAACAGTCAAATGTGAACAGTGCATATCGCCTAGTGCATGAAAAAAAACAATACAATATTTTCGACAAAAAAATAAATAAATAATCCTACCAAATCGATGAGTCATCAAATCAAATTGCAACAAATGGCCTATTGCAATAGAACCGATTGATTAAACATCCACTCGAATCATAATAGTTCAGAATGACCAATTTCTGTGTAAATGCATGGAAAATCCAAGCGGTGTATGATGAGTTAATCCTTTCACTGCAGTTCAATCTCCGAAAACCTTCTCCTCACATGCGGCGAAATGGTTAAAATGCATTTTGTGTGGCCATGGAGCAAGTACTTCCAGCAATCAAGTACATCTTTGAACCGTGTTTCTGGGATGAAAAATAACGATTTCGTTAACTTTGCTAAATTGGCCATTTTCCGGTGGTCTGCAGCTACGTTTTTAACAAAGTAAACAAAATGGTTATTTTTCATCGCAGAAACATGGTTTAAAGATGTACGTGATTGGCAGGAGTGCGATGCAAATAATCATGTTTTGATGATCGCATTGATTGACAGATTTTCAAAATGCAGTCAGAGCGGTCACTTTTGGGTCGGGAGGCGTCAAAGAGAGGGACCAGCAAGAGTGAGCTCGTCAAGGAAAGGGTCCCGGATTAGCGACCCTTCCGAGTGCTTTGGCGAAAGTGCTGAGCGCATGGCAAGGAGGAAGAGAGAGTATGTTCGTAGCAGCCTACCGTGTGAACGTACCAGGTACGTTCACAACAGTGAAAGGGTTAATCAAATACATTGTAAACACGAGCATAAGGTGTACAGAGACTGGAGAAGAATACCCTTTTGAAGATGACAGCCAGCTGAAGGAACTCACAAAATATTTCTGAGTAAATTTTACACCAGGTGATAACCCCTACTAACCAATACAGCCTAAACTAAAGCCTTATCATAGGGATCATTATCCCTCTGACAATTTCCATGAGATGTCACTTTCTACTAGCATGAAAAGATTATGAAAACATAAATAATCCTACCTGTTAGATGGCTTCCAGTGAACTCGAAGTCGTCGTCCTGGTCCCAGTGCTTGAGAGATAGGTTGCTCAGGGGAGTGGCGTTGGCAAATTCCAAATTGGCAAAGTGCCAATCCAAGATCTGCCTGTCCCTCGATGACAAGTACACATCACTGTACGGAAAACAATAATTTGGTACATATAGATTCCCAAAGAAAGTAAGCTGGAGCACAAATATTTGACCATCATACTAACTTGGTGATAAAACTGAAGTTTAGTATGGATAGGTAAGGGTAAAGACCACCCCAACTAAGGTATACATATACGTATTTCACACAGATAATCAGGGGCCAATGCCTTAGTCACAAGCTCCACACAACAAGGACAGGTTTTAGGAAGGCCCAAAGGCTTCACTTGGAATCTGGCACAAATCCAAGGGGGAAGCTTTAGGGCTTCAGCCCTCCATCCTGCTATATGCTGTTTCCCTTGCGGCGATTACCAATGATACTTCCGCTGAGTAGACCACAAGCCCAGGGGTAACTATCCTCTGGCATTCTTTTTTTCCAATGTATGTAGTTACATTCTATAATTTATACAAGCAATAATGGATGGTAGTACCTGACTAAATTAAATTTATGGTTTTCTGATGCATACACGATATAAAACTGAATTAATAAAGCATACGGTATGCCTTGCAATGCATCAGCAATGTTTATAATTTATTCTGGCAGGTGTATTTTTTTTACTACTGTACCCTAAACAAACAACAAAGCTTTGGACCACAAATAATAATATTTTATTACAGCTTTGGCGAGGGAAAATATTTAGTAAAATGTTTTCAATAAAATGCACTCGAATAATGAAATTATTACAGTAGAACCTCACTTATGAAACTTTCAGCGGAAAACCAAAAAAAGTCTCATAAGTGAGGAAGTTTCATATGTGAGGTTTTTTGGTATTTAGCATGAAATCCTTTCCTATAGGGGCTGGTTTGTCTCCAGGAGGGCAAGTCGGTAACTTGGGGCGCCTCGTTTGGGAGAGAGAGTTGTCGCCCAAAATTGTCTCCCGACCCTAGTCCGTAACTCGGTAGAGAGAACTGTTTCTCCCGTTCGGATGGGAGAAAACTCGCTCCGATGTGTAGTATGAAAAATTTCTAAGGCGAATCTGATATTGGAGCTTGATTTATCGAAAAATTAACCGTGAGCAATTTTAAAATGTTTTTAATTTTATGTCAAACTCATCCATGCAAATATTTTCTAAATTGAATGCATAATAATCTTATTATGACTTACTAAAGTCGGGACTACTTTTTTGACCGCGCGCAGTGATTCCTCGCTTGCAAGCGGCTGCAAGGCTAAATCCAAGTGCCGATAAATATTGCTTGTCACCATGTAAATTCTTCATTTCGTATCAATTACAACCTCACCAAAGTTGAAAATTAAGAGTATATTTCTAAAGTGAAAACAGCTTTTGCTCGCTGCTTGCAGATTTGTGCAAACATCTTTTGTGCCAAAATTGTGTTAATGTCAATGTGACAACTCCCGTAAATCTTCTGCTGATAATCACAGTGCCAGTGGTTGCAATGTACAAAAATATCGGCTAAGAGTTGTAATTATCAGTGCTCCATCGTGATTGAATTGTAAGCAGTGTTATTACCATATCGATAAATGTCTGACAGCAATGTAAACATTGTCAGTGGCGTGTTCACCTCCGTTGTTCATCGTACATTGACATTTCACGATCAAGCTATCAAGATCAAAGCTGTGTGTGAAGTTTCTTTTTCTAGTATATTAACGAATAATAGTGAGAAAAGTCACCTGTGCCTCTTTCGTGGGCTAATTTCTGGCTTTAAATCAGTGAATTAATAGTTGTTTTTATCATAACGAGCTTAGTGATTGTAAGTTGTTCGTGATGAATAAAAGAGTGGAAGTGATTTCCAGTTTTTTTTAATATTTTATTTGCCTATGTCTCACTTTATATTTACGGTGTGTGCTAGTACTTAGTTTGTGGATATTCATTTATTATTGAAGTACATTTATAGCTTCTGTATGTGTTGACAGCGGAACCGATTCGCGATCTCATATGTTGTGTGCACACGGTTTTGCTGAGCAGTCGTATTCGTGAAACCAATGAAATGGTGAAACTCTATTACATTGTCGTGGAATAAGTTCTTTTAACAATAAGGGCATGTCTTGTGTTTCATTATAGCTATCTGTTGCTTTTCATACTAGGTAACTGTTTAGAAGTTATTTTCCATTATTTAAAGTGCTTTTCTTGCGCTCTCTGAATTAGCATTAGCTTTCTAAACCCCGCTACTTACACGAAAAGAATTCAGAGCTACAGATAATTGTTATTTCATAGGATTGCGGTGTTTTTGTCTGCTATTGACGGTGATGGATTTTCAGCAGGAAGAGAATCGGACCATCGAAGGACGGATAGGACAACCTTCTCCGCTAATGCGGCCGGAAATCTTCCTCCCTCGCCTCAAACGGTTTATTAATATCCCGCAACAATTTCTCACAGGTGTTAATTGCCCCACTTCTCTTAAATGCACCTCATATACGAGCAATAATATTCTATGGTTTGAAAGAAAACGCGCCATATTGAGAAAATGCAACAAAACACTGTCGAGATACGCACTTTCTCCATGGGAGAAAGAGATACGTCGGGCTCTTGAGGGGGACGTAACTGAAGCGCCCGTCTGGGGCGCCAAAGGCGCTTGAGGGGGCTTACGGACTTGGGTCGGGAGACTAGTACTCTCCCAGGCGACAAATAGTCTCCTTTCTCCGGCGGGGCGCCCTAGAGACTTGGGGCGGGCGACAACTCTCGCGCAGGCGCTTCACGAATCTCCTTTCTCCCATTTTCGGGAGAGAACAGAGTTACAGACTTGCCCTCCTGGATGCAATTACTCATTTGGAGGCAAGAAATTGAAGCCTAATGATCTTATTTTCTCAAAAGTAACACCCGAGATGATGTGTTACTTTAAGAGAAATATAATTTTACATTCCTGAACAACTTTACCGACGGTTGAACAACTAGCATTTCTGGTACTAAGCTGCAAGGCTATCACACTGGAGAGATTTCGGAATGATGACACTAAATGTTCACAGAGAAGCCAATATTTTTAAAAAGTTGACTGATAAAAAGCGGTTTTCAGGAAATTCATTTTACCACCTATAGGCAAACCCCAGATTGGAGATTGAAGAAATGAAATACCTGAGGAAGTCATCCAAATTAACCCCGTAATTATACCATTTTTCTGAACTGACGGCGGCTGACCTTGAGCGTGCTCGCAACCCACCCACTCTTCTAGCCAATCACAGAAGAGCGACAGGAGAAAGTGTGGAAGAGCCCGCAGTCTCTCTCCGAACTCCGAGCAGTGCACATCGCTCTCCAGCTAGCAGTGTTGCCAAGCCGAATCTTTGGAGATCGCACAGCACTCGTTCTGCCGCCCCCAAAAGTACCGTTATTCCCAAGGATGGCAACGCCGGTCGGCCGGATGGAGGGGAAAAGGGAAGGGGATGGAGGGGTGGAAGGGGCAGCGCTTCTCATTGGCTAGTTTCTATTTTCCACCCAGCCGCCGTCAGTTCGGAAAAATGGTATAGGGAGCAAAATTTCACTAATGCATCACGAAGGCTTCACACCCTATGGACCCGGGTTAATGGCAGAGGCAGAAAGTTTTCAGAGATGGCTCTATCCCTGCTTGAGAGTAATGTGGACGGAACTTCCAGTGCAACACACTGTCCGGCAGATGGGACATTAAGCCCTGGTTAAGCCTATCGTTACAACCTGGCTAATTCCAACACAGGGTTTCTATACTCCCTCTCTTACCTCATGGCGCAAATGACCCCAGCTGTCAGTTTTCTCCCTCTAAATACCATGCTATAGATAATATGGAGCACCTGGCAGTGGCGTAATTATGGTTGGGGGATGAGGGGATGGATTCCACTCCAAAGCCTCAGAGAAATTTAAAAAAAATTTAAACACAAGTCTAGCTTTGATAAACAGCAACTGCATCTACTTAAAGTTATTTTATGTGCCAAAATGATGTAGAACATATTTACAGGCATGCCATTTTTTTAAATTTTACGGGAATCCCCATTGCCTCCGAGGGGTGGGGGGTGAAGCCGCCCCCCCCCCCCCCCCCGGTACTACCGTCACCCCCAAAGCATATTCCTAGTTACGCCACTGGTACCCCGGATATTCTGTGACTAAGTTCACTTTTCCGGTGCTTAGAAAACTTTTAAGTGAGCATTTGAAATAATCGCGCAACTGCTGTCAGTGATGAATGGACAAAAATAGATTAAGAGCCCGGAAAAATCTCCCCTCTTAATAATGTTTACGCACTAAAAAAGAATTTTCCCATGACATTTTAGTAATAATAGATTGAATCTACCGGGTATAGCTTCTCTGCCGGCATTCTTCCGCGAATTCAGCGCCGGGAACTTCGACTCACAAGCCGTGTGACTCATCTTCACGTAATATTTTGCTTCCCCATATCTGAAAACAACACCAGACTGATTTTGTACTTCGATATAATGCTTATAAGTCATTCCTGAGTCGAAAGGAACTGCCTTATCTCTCGCGTTTTGACGTACTAACTCTCGTTCAGTTACAAAATAAACGCTTGCCACCAGGCAGTCAAGGTCAAACTATATTTCATTTAAACCCGCAGATACAAGTTGGGTCAGTTTTGATCTGCGCGCCGCGTAAGCAACTTTCCTCCGGCTCAATTCGTCCCGCGGATGAGGGATTAGCCCGCGGAATGAGTCCACGCATGCTGTTTTCGCCATCGTGTTGAATCACCAACGGCTTACGTCCATACTACAAATTCGATTATCTTTTTTGGATGACCTTGGAAGCCAAAATTTTGATACGCGAGGATTTTTAACGGCTCATTTAGGTGTTATTTCGCTGGGCGACGGGAAGCATAACCTTGGAAAATTCTACACAATCTTCCGTTAGAGATAGATATTCCGGATTAACGATCATCTACTGCAGTTAAAATTAATATCTAATAAACAGCATCGCTCATAATTAAAACTTATTATTCTTCATTGACATATCTATGTAATGAGCGCATACTACCCCCGCTCCTGTGACTAAAATCGGCGCGCCTACCGCAATCTTCTCGTAGATCAGTTCTCTGACAAGTCGTACAAGTGAGGTATTTTATCACATTGGACTGGAAAAATACGTTTCATAACCGAGGTCGTCGTATAGGTGAAGAGTTTCATAACTGAGGTTGGAAATACATGGGTTCATATGGGGTTATTCACCGGACCAAAAAAAATCGGCGTATAAGTGAGGTCATCGTATAACTGAGGGTCGTATAACCGAGGTTCTACTGTATTATACAAATTATTGGGCAAACTTACTGCTACATGATTTCTGTTTAAATTCCAACATTCCAGGCAATCCACGTAACGATGACCAAGAAGAACAAACAAACTTGGGCACACTTTAACCAAAACATATGAGTATTGCGAGGCATGCACAGTCACGGTGGGTATGCAGGTGTTATTTAGCTAAACTATTTGTCCATGCATATTTTCAATTGGCACTAAGCTTACAATTAATTGCATTTTGAGCATTACTTGTTAACCCTACGTCACAGAAACTTTTGAGGTTCAAACCTTTTTTTGTTTTAGTTATTTTTTAGAATATAATATAAGAATTTTTCATGGCAAGTATGAAAAACAATACAAACTATGCACGGTAAAAAATTACAGCAAAACCGACCATAGACTTAGATGGAGGCAACATTAAGTCAGCCTCAACCGAAGAGCCATCATAGCTAGCATCCTCATTGTTGCACGTTTAAATCCCTCAAGTCACAACTTAGGATGGCCAGACTGTAAAAAAGCGATGCTATTTTCCTTGAGGTGATTTTGTGACGTGATATCACAGAAAATATCAATCATTGTACTTGAATTTGAAAAAAATCTTTCTTATTCAGAACAAAATCCTGAATTAACAATGAAATGCCCTCTCGAGGAATAATGCCATAATAACATATGTATGTTAATTTGAGAATCACAGGTTTATTGCATTAAAGTTATTTTTGGAATGGCACTCCATCTGCCTCACATCATTCATCACTTGTTCCATATCTGACTCAGGTGCTGACAAAATTTTCATATGCCTTAAAAATTAACGATTTATTTATTTTTTTATTTTTTTATTTACCACATCTCCCGTAAACAGCACATAACGGCCTTTTACAACGAGGGTTTCCAATATTAACAAAGTACAACACAAACATCCATGCCCTGGATAGGGATCACCTACCCAGGCGGGATTCGAACCCACGACCTACGGTTTGGCAGGCGAGGACTTTACCCCACCGCCACCGAGGCCGGCCATTTCAGACGTTAATGCTTTTTACATCAGCAGGTGAGGCTTCAATGAATTTCCATAAAACTAAGCATCATTCCCTGCTTTTAATGCCTAACTTGGCACATGAAGAGAAATAGTTGTAGCCAAAGAATTCCTTGGCAGGAAAAATCTATTCCAACTTAAAAGAAGGATGTTATGCAAATATGTTTTGCATTACTCTTGGTGAGTACTCTTGCAATAATACACCTAAGATTGGAGATGAGACTTAAAAATGCATTTCAAAAGTGAAATCTAGAATCTCATCTAAGACGAACTAATGCAAAGGCAAAATTGGCTGCAAAAATTAGACTGCATCTCAGCACATCACATTATGCCAGACCATGCCAAGAGGATTTAGAGAATTCCTCATAAGATGTTTTGCCAAAAGATTCTCCCCAAGTACATATAATGACACATTTCAACATGAACTGAATAGCAATAGATGCCCAAAAATCTACTGAGAATAAACATTAAGACAGTATACTATATAATTAAGAAAGAAAAAGAGATAACATATTTCATCAAACTTACCTCGGAGGTGAAGCTTCTAATTCCTGCAATTTCTCTTCAATCTCTTTTTGCTGCTCAAGGAGCTGGTCCCACTCCTACACAAAATAAATAAAAAAACATATTGATAAATTTGCAAAACTTACATGAATAGATACTAAAGCTTCACATGCAAAAGTAGAGACCATAACAAAAAAGCAGACACTAATAACTGAAGGCCAGTGAAGTCCTTTTAATGCTTTAATAACAAGATTAGGTATTTTAGTTCCATTGAAAAAATGCAAAGCCATGAATTGGTGCTATAGAAAAACTTCACACTTTACAAAGGTTCAGCTTTAGGATTCATATTCCTGCCTTTAATTTCAAGAAAGGGTTGAGTTGCACAAATTACGCAATAGTGCTTGGTGGCTATGGTATGACTTATATTAAAACAACATTATTTGTTTCCCAATCATGGTTTCCAAATATTGTTCCAATTTAATACCCCCTTTCAGTATCCATATCAAGATAAACAGCACTTAGATGGAATAAAACCATCTGTCATTGATTTGAGCTGTTTCCAATTGGTTGAGAAAGGCAAAGACAGACACACACCTTGCTTCAGGAAACAAAAATTGGCTATGGAAACCACAAAACTAGGCATAGATGGTGTATAGCAGTCACTTTTTAAACACAGGAGTACAATGGAACACTGAACATCCTCCTACCAACAAGTTGCAACTCTCATATCTGACTCTACCTCCAACCCTTCAAGCAATTCAGTTCCCAGCCAGCAACAGCGTTGCAGACTACAAGCCGCACCAGAGCCTTGGTCCACATTTTGGATTTCCTTCATCAGGCAATTCAGATGCATAACTGCCCACTATATTCCAGGGAGTCCTCAGACCCTGAGTGGTTCAATGGACTTTTTAACGTTCAAGTTTAAGGAGCACAACCCACATTTCCTCACTCATCATCAGGTGGCTGATCATGATGATTACATCAGTTCATATTTATAAAAGCCTTACATCAACTTTCCATTTTTGATTTCTCTGATTACAGATAGAAAATTAAAAATTTTCTTTCTTCGTATTTGGGGGATTCATGGAAAAATGCAGCAAGGCATACCTACTGGGAAATAGAGTCAAGTAGAAGCAAGTAGATCCAAATTGGGGCAACCCTAGGCAGCCCAGTCAGGATGGCAACAAAACACGTGCTTTGCTGCTCCAATGCAACAACGCTCCACGCGTTCAATGATGATTTTCATCTTTTTGCTTAACCTATTGAGTTTTTCCCCGACCATAATCTAATTTCCTTGACATTTTGGGTTGAATCATAGAGAAAGTTAGTGAGCCATTTGAAGACCACTGGTCCTCACAATAGTTACCATATTATGAAACCTGGATTGCGCAGATGAAACATAAATAGTGAACCTTAAAAAGTTAAATAGTTTTATTTTACATCTGATAGATTTTAATTATGATACCATACGAAGTATCTAACTCCCTAATACCAACCAACCAAATGACAAAGCATTGCCTGTACAATCAAACCAAGCAACTAGTGCCGCACTCGCAAGTTAATGAAACCACACGACCCTTTGCAATTGATGTGCAATGTGTAACTAACAAATAGCTCATATCTAATACATGGTTCACTAATAACACAAAAAATGAATTTGCTTTTCACACAATCCATGCGTATGCATTATAATACATATGCGTATATGTAGACTAGGACATGCTTGCCCAATATTGTTCTACCATCAACTAAACTTCCTTTACACTACTACATAATTTTAATGACGCCTTAACAGGAACAAGAAAAATGTAATGATTATTTAAATGATATGAATTAGCAAGTGTGATTATATTTACTCATATGGCCACAAATTGTTTCTACATCACTGGTGTAATTACAATAATATTATTTGGGAAACACATTAATAATGTGTAGTATAAAGTAGGGATAAGTCGATTACATTTTTTTTCGATTCCGATTCGAGTTCCGATTCCTTCAAATATATTCCAGATTCTTGATTTCGATTCCATCGATTCTTATTCCTTCTAACAGGAGGGATTTTGATTTATCTGTAGCATTGCTGTCATTAAAATTTAAGAATTGAATGTAATAAAATAACTAGGGATGGACGGATCCAGGATTTTCGGAGCCAGATCTTTCGAATAGGATATTTTTGAATCCAAATGCATTTTCAAATTCCTGCCATTAAAAAAAGTCATTATTCAAGTTTATTTCTGGGTACATACAATCAATGGAATGCTTTTTAGATTTTCATACACATTTTAATATTTTTATAAATAAAAAATTATTTTATGGGCTTTCAAGTTGTTATTTTTTCAAACATCTTTACATACTCAGGGCCTAAACTGTTACGCTTGGGTTTGGAAATGAAAATAGGAAAATTCTTAGGATGAACAACTGACCAGTGGCGTAGCGAGAGGACCCCCCAAAATAAAATAATACAATTAATTTCCTTCATAAAAGGAAACAAAATAAATGAAAAATGAATCTTTGAAAAAAGAAGTTTTTTTCTATTACGAAGGGTGTTAAATTAGTTTGAAACCCTCTCCTTTGTACCCTGTTGTTTGAAAATTTCCCCCCTGGTTTTAAACCCTCCCTTAAAATATCCTGGCTACCCCCTGCCATTGACTGAATTCAAATTTTCCTCACGCACGTTTCTCCCGAATTTTACTTTCTCATCGCATACGGACTTGTGTTTCACCCGAAAATGCTTCAGTGTGGTGAGATGGATTTAGCACATCCTCGCGATAATTTACGCCACAGTAAACGCACACAGCATTCATTGGTTCTCACAATCTCAATGGAAATATTTATACACAATGAAAGACATTTTTATCCGTGTATCATTAAATTGAATTGCAACTGTGCAATTAGCAACACAATTAACAGTATTTAAAACGGCATTAACTTCACTTGCGACGAGGTGCTAAACCGCTCAGCATGAGGAAGGGGTGGGCAGCAGAAGCACGTAAAGGAGAGGTGGAGGGGAAGGAGCAGTGGCGTAGCCAGGAATTTCGTTTGGGGGGGAAACCAGGGGGGAAAATTTTTGAAAAAACCAGGCACTAAATAATGGGTTTTAAACTAATTTTAACACTTTTTATAATCGAAAAAACTTAATTTGTTCAAGAAAAATTTTGTAAATTCCTGATTTTTCAATATTTTATTTCTTTTGTGAAGGACAATAATTGTGTTTTTATATTTCGGGGGGGTCCGCACCCTCCCCCTGGCTACGCCACTGGGAAGGAGCGCGTAAAGGAGAGGTGGAGAGGAAGGAGCACGCTCCCTCCATATTTCAAACAACAAGACTAGAGCGAAAAATCCACAGAGGAAAAATCATTCGCCTTGACCGGGATTCGAACCCGGATCCCTCGATTTCCGGCCGAGTGCTTTAGCCAGTTAAGCTACCGAGGCGTCATTCTCCCCTGTGGAAATTTTTGGACTATACCGGACAAGGTGGTATGGACTGCTGAGCATATGATGCGACTAGCAGTCCAGGTCGTGCGCATGGCGCCACAGCCGGAGAGCAAAGCCCGAACTTTGAACACTAGAGGTGTTCGCTCTGGACTTATGAAAGTATACCGGGACTAGCCACGGTGATAACTTTTTACGGAGTCACCCGCAATGCACAAATAGTGCGAAAAATCCACAGAGGAAAAATCATTCGCCTTGACCGGGATTCGAACCCGGATCCCTCGATTTCCGGCCGAGTGCTTTAGCCAGTTAAGCTACCGAGGCGTCATTCTCCCCTGTGGAAATTTGTGGACTATACCGGACAAGATGGTATGATTTTTCCTCTGTGGATTTTTCGCACTATTTGTGCATTGCGGGTGACTCCGTAAAAAGTTATCACCGTGGCTAGTCCCGGTATACTTTCATAAGTCCAGAGCGAACACCTCTAGTGTTCAAAGTTCGGGCTTTGCTCTCCGGCTGTGGCGCCATGCGCACGACCTGGACTGCTAGTTGCATCATATGCTCAGCAGTCCATACCACCTTGTCCGGTATAGTCCACAAATTTCCACAGGGGAGAATGACGCCTCGGTAGCTTAACTGGCTAAAGCACTTGGCCGGAAATCGAGGGATCCGGGTTCGAATCCCGGTCAAGGCGAATGATTTTTCCTCTGTGGATTTTTCGCACTACAGTAAAATTCGGTTATAACGCGGGTCTAGGGGGACATAGTTTACACCCGCGTTATCGGACAACCGCGTTATAACGGGAAATACGTGGGAAGCAATAAAAAAACCCTTTAAGGTAATTTTTATAGCCAATTTATTTGCGTAATACATTATTAAAATATTTATTTTATGATTTAGACGCTCTACTTTAACGGGAGTTACTAAAATACTCGGATATTTTCTTTTGCCGCGATAGTTGATGGCTTTTCTTTGTCACGTAATTTTTTATGCTTTGCAAAATGAATACTATCGCAATCACTTTGTCCCTCCAACCAATTCATCAATTCACTAATATTATGTAATAAATGGCCAATTTTTGGCATCTCGACCTCACATTCGTCTTCTTCATTCTCGCTCTCATCTTCCGATGATGCAGCTGTTTTTGCGCGGCTCTGGACTGCAGCCACAATTTCTTCGTCACTCTTATAAGCAGATACAGGAGTTTCCTCGTCTTCGCGAACCCAGGCCTCGAGATCACTCACAAATAGTTTATTAGAAAGAACATCTGAAGCTTCACGTGCGTCCTCTTCCGTGAAACCCAAAAACTCGTCTTCGTCTTCCATGCTATCGCCCGCTGTATACTCGCACTTTGACCAGCAATTTAGGATTGTAGCTGAAGTTATTTTCTTCCATGCCAATCCAATATTATAAGCCATATTCTTCAGGGTGACTGTTTTCAGATATTCTTGTACCTGCAGTTCTGAATTTATGACACTAGTGAGCAATTCCCGCCGATAATGGGCTTTAAATGCTCTAATTATCCCTTGATCCATGGGCTGAATAAGAGCTGTCGTATTTTTTGGTAAAAACGAAGCCACTATTTTGCCATCCCTCGATATCAAGAGCTCAGAAGACGGATGGGCCGGACAGTTATCTAACAGAAGTAGAGCCTTCTCTTCTAACTTTTTTGATCTTAAGTGGCTCTTAACCGATGGAACAAAATCTTCATTGAACCAAGATGAAAAAATGTCTCGAGTCATCCAGGCATTCTGACTGTTTTTATAATTTATGGGTAGTGCTGTCATATTAACGTGCTTGAAGCACCGAGGACTTCGATTTTTACCAATACACAGAGGTTTTAACTTGTGACTTCCTGATTTGTTCGCGCACAGTAATAAAGTCACTCTTTCTTTGCTCATTTTTATTCCGGATTTATTTGCCGACTTCTTAATATCAAGTGATTTTGTTGGAAGCAATCTGTAGTAGAGAGCGGTTTCATCGCAGTTATACAATTGCTCTTCAGTGTACTCACCCTCATCAATCATCTTGCGTAAAGTCCCACAGAATTCTCTAGCTGCTTCACTGTCACTGGAACGAGATTCTCCCTGCATGTTAACTTGCGCTACCCCGTGGCGAATTTTCCACCTCGATAGCCAGCCAGCAGAAGCAACAAAATCATGAGCACCACCTATTTGTTTATTTAATTTAATTGCCTGTGCTTGTAAAAGTGGACCAGATAATGGAACACCTTCACTGCGCTTCTGAACAAACCACGTGAACAAACATTCATCCACATCACCAGCAGCACTCAATCTGGCCTTTTTTCTATCAAGTCCTATTTCGTCATCCACTTGATCAACGAATGATCGTAATTTAACTTCTTCTTTCATCCAACCACGAATAGTTCCTTCAGGAACACCAAACTCCCTGAATAAACTTGATTTTGAATCACCGCGTTTCACTCTGTCGATTATGCCCAACTTTTCTTTTATTGTGTAAGTTTTCCTTTTGGCAGACATCGTTTTAACCCTTATATCAATGAAAATTTTCGTAAAAAAGTAATTTTCATATTCATATTAAGACAAAGGTAAAACAGCCCATTCATTATTAAATGCTCGAAGCCTGTGAGCATTGAGTACCTACCTTGGTTTGAGCGCCGCGGTGCGAACGTACGAATGAGAATTATCTCAATCTCCCAGAATCTCGAAAATTATTATTGCCGTGCAACACACTTTTCAGCTCGAGTTCGCAAGACACAATGACCGATCAGGCATTACCGAGTTTTTTTTATGGCTACGAAACAATGTATGGAATACGTCGCCAACCGCGTTAATACAGTCGCTTGAAGTTGCGACGCGTCGGTAGTCACGCCGAGATAAAATTTGCCACAAAGTTACCTACCTCAAAAAAAAGGTCAATGTAATCATCTCGGGGGACGTGGTGAGACCCGCGGTATATCCGAAACCGCAGTAAAGTGAGGCGCGTAATAACCGGAATTTACTGTATTTGTGCATTGCGGATGACTCCGTAAAAAGTTATCACCGTGGCTAGTCCCGGTATACTTTCATAAGTCCAGAGCGAACACCTCTAGTGTTCAAAGTTCGGGCTTTGCTCTCCGGCTGTGGCGCCATGTGCACGACCTGGACTGCTAGTCGCATCATATGCTCAGCAGTCCATACCACCTTGTCCGGTATAGTCCACAAATTTCCACAGGGGAGAATGACGCCTCGGTAGCTTAACTGGCTAAAGCACTCGGCCGGAAATCGAGGGATCCGGGTTCGAATCCCGGTCAAGGCGAATGATTTTTCCTCTGTGGATTTTTCGCACTATTTGTGCATTGCGGGTGACTCCGTAAAAAGTTATCACCGTGGCTAGTCCCGGTATACTTTCATAAAAAACAAGACTAGAAATGAGGAAGTCAAGGACGAAGAAGTCAGATCTTGCTTCAGTTACGTCGTTGGCTTCAAAGCGAAGCCGGGCGCGCTACATGATATATGTAGTTGGCATTTCCAATCCATCTCTAATTGTTTGAGGGGTTAATGCTGCGCTTGTTTCTTTGAAAATTGTGCTGTTTGGACAATGTTGCATATCAGTAAAATCTAATTGTAGAATTGTGGATAGAAAACTGAGTGGCAATCCATTAGAGCTGAAATATAAACAGAAATATCGTCAGGAATGCGTCTCGTTTGGTCTAATTCTTTTTTAAATCTCGTGCATGTCATCTAATTTTCGAAGCTATCAAGATATCTTCGGGCCCAGAAAGTCACTCTCCTAGAACTTGTCGTCTAGAAACGTAGAATTGAAGCAGATAGGCCAAAAAAGGTCAGTTTGTGAGACGAGGTAGGGATGAAACATGCTTCAACTGTTTTTGTGATTTGATATTTTCCTTAGAAGACGATTCATGGTCCGTGTGATTTTGGAAACGAAAAAAAAAGCAACAGAGGCACGGGCTGATGGACGGCCGATGGTGGTTTTCTGAAATCTGCAACGTAGTTACTTTTGACGTGGTTATTATCCTACGGCGCTGAGATTCCCCCGATGATTGTTCAATCTCTTGGGAAGAGTCACACTATGTGCCAGTCGTATTTTGCCTTTTTTATTTTCTAGCTGAAAATCCTGGCCACGACTGAAATTCTACTCGTAACCTCGGCGAGAGCTTTCAAACAAAACGGTTCATGAGTAGGACAAGAATCGCATGCGACGGCGCATTCGAAGAAAGAATCTGAACTCTTTCCACCCGGATGGGGCGTTGCATTCACTGAAGCTATTATTTAAAATTTCGGATCCAGATCCCATGTCTTCCGCGACTTTGAATCTGATGTATCCTATGAAGGGCAATATCCGCGGATATTTGCATCCGAGGTATCCGATCCGACCATCCCTAAAAATAACAATAGCCGCCGAGGCTACATTCTCGTTTGGCGGCGGTGGCTAAACAATAATGTAGCGTTCATTGCGTCCATACATACCAGAGCAGCCAGGCAGGAGCAGTGGTGGCCGAACGCAACCAGTCGAGTCCGGCCGGAGGCCACGGCGGCTTATGACAAGCAAGTATCAACTTTCTCAAGGGTTGCATTGATGAAACTGAGCTATACAAACACGAATGTGTCTAAATTTTTTATTATTGACGCAGACGCGTGTTAGTCTAAAAAAGTTACATGTATAAAAAACCCGCTCTCAGCGTGTATTTATGAGATACTATTTTTCACAGGAAAACTTCCTGATCCCATGGTTTCCAATTTTTTATTCTCTGAGAGTTGCTCATGAACACGCGCCATTTCAGGGTTCGTCGGTTTGTTGCTCTTGCCAACATTTTCATGTTTCCGAGGCCTCTTAGGCATGTTCGTCGCAGCACCAGCGTGCCGGGCGTATCCTCCGCGCCGGCAAGGCTGACACCGCGGCCGCTTAAGTGTGTGGCAGCCTTTATGCCCCAAACTTATAGTCTATGCTCAAAACATTTATCTTCCTGGAATCGATGGAATCTGAATCGACTTTAGGCGATTGATTCTCCATTCCGATTCCGTGCTCAAGAATCGGTGGAATCGAGAATCAACATTTGGAATCGACTCATCCCTAGTATAAAGTAAGTTTTTTAGCAGACCAATAGTACAGGCACAAAATTAATGTGAAGCTTTTCTTCGCTTTTCTTCCAGAGAATATACATCACAGCCGTAGGTAAATATCCTAGTACGAAAAAAGCTCCATTACACCCAATCCACAAGTCACATCTTATTTATGTACCAATAAAAAATGCAGTATGATGGATTGCTAAAGACAATTATTATCTTTAGTATTCCCCATTACCATTGGCAAATGAACGTTCTGCTTACCCTGCAAGCATTATTGAGATCTCTCAGCTTTGAGCGCAGGACAAATTCCTGTGTGATGTCTCTGGGACCTTTTGTCTCACACTGCTCTCGATACTGCTTGTTCAATTCCTCACACTTCTCCCTCATGGTGATCATCTGTAAAAGGAAGTAAAATTAGTAATGAGAAATCTATTAATACAGCAAGAGGATTAAGTTACTTTTTTTACTCATGAATGACTGGGATACATGAAATAAAGTACTCTAAAGAGAAATTTATAACTGGACCAGCAAAACAGCCTGATTGAAAAAATGCTTGTGGCAATAGCCATGGGAGATATATTGTCCAGAGGTGTTGCCCAAAACACAAAAAGGTGCTAAATTAGACATGCCAACGACTTGGCAAATTGCACACCACAGGGCAAAGATGAACATGGTGCACAATGAATAAATATAGGTAAGCATATCACCCCATATTTTGACTCACTTCCTTATGAAAGCCCTCAATTCCTCAAGCACCTAATCAAAGATATAGCTTCCTACACCACTCCCACTACCACCGTCCTTCTATTTTTCTGAATGACAACACACACTTCTTCATAAGTCTTGTCAAGAATATCCAGTATATATTCTTCTTTCCCCCTCCCTTCTCCCGTTATTTACCCACCCAACACCATTAGCTAACTACGGTTTCAGACACCCAAAAAAAAAACTGACTTTCACCCCCTACATCCTCCCTCATGTATTATGTTCCTCCTCAGCCTTCTCGAGAACATTTGGGATGAAAAGTGAAAGTGGTTCAACAGAAATAATTTTATACATATTTTAAAATAGCTTTTCATTATTACACTTTTTCGTTTATGTAAATGTATACCTATTTAGTGTACATATTTGTTATTCATTGTAAATGCATTTGAACGGCTTCTACAAATAGCTATTAGCGTTTCTGAAGTATGCACCAAGAGTTAATTATTGTATACTGTCATTTTTAGCTCCCTCTCCCCTCCAACCTCTCAGCTTCCTTAAATGAGTAGTGTACCCTCAATTTTGCAGAAATACATCCCTAACCATAACAGACAACTTTTCACCCTCCCCATCTCCTCCCAAAAACCCCTTAAGCCCATACAGATACACCAACACCCTGCAAAGGGACAGCTCACATGAATGTGCCTGTGTGGTGAAACATAATGGGGGAGTTCCAAATAAAATTTGTGGAAATTAGATAGGTAGTTTAATTATTTTCCATCATAAGAACTGTAGCCACAATTCCAATTCCAGTAGTACTTCAAACCACACAACCGTGCTTTTAAGAGTCATTTGAATTTTTGCATCACAGAATAGTGAAAACAAAACACATTAGAATCAGTGCAATGACCGTTTCTTCCATGCCGTAGTCCCATAGTGACGTTAAAGATACATTAGTTAGGTTCTGTAATTTAATAATTACTTTTTAATTACATAGTGATGATATGAGTGATGCTTTTGTTTACTGATTCTTTCACAGAGTAATAATTTTTGACGTGGTTGTCTTGCTGCCTGAAATTAAGTGATATTTTTCTTGGAGCCTATGGCATCAAAATCTACAGAATCCATATTGGTAGAATAGGAATCAAAATGTCAGAACCGGATTTGGGATTAGAATCATAAACAATTTTAATTTCTCCACGTGAATACTACTGACAACCCTAATTGGGTTCTCAACCAGGTTAATTCTGTCATATAAGCCGTCGTTTCGGAAGATGACTTGTCTCCCATCTTCAAGGCCGTGCAAGGACTTTTAATGAGTAACAAGGCCTTGATAATGGGACACAAGTTGTCTTCCGAAACATTGGCTTATATGACAGAATTAACCTGGTTGAGAACCCAAGAAGAATTCGTCAGGGATCGCTAAAATTTTGGAATCGATCCATCACTAATTTTTTTGGTAAGTATTATCATCAGACAACTAGTTTTGTTACATTATAAATTGAAAATAATCTTCTAACTAATTCTCAGATTAATTTATTTTGAAAATAGCTGATAACTGTAATTCTTTTAACTGTACATGATAGAACAGCTCCACCATGTCAACCTTTGTGATTTAAGTTTTATTGTGAACCTCATCAGGGAGGAACATGATATTTTACCTGGTATTCTGCAGTAGATTTGGAGAGAAATGTATGAACAAGAAGAAAATTTAGGGGAGAAAAATGTGAGAAGAATAATGGCCAGATATTAGCTGAAAATAAACAAAAAATAAAAATATATGATATTAGTTTTCACCGAAAGAGAGGACAGTGGTACTAACATTAATCTAGACTAGCAAAAGCTTGCAGAGGAGGAATAGTTTTGCTAACAAGGAAGCTGATTAACCAGCAATAGACGAAGCAATAAAGAAATCATCAGTATAATAGCACAGGCAAAGAGGGCATTCCATGAAAAGTAGAAGCTAGTCACAGCTGAGAATACAAGAAAGTAAGAAAACCATTCATCAGATGCTAAATATAGATCATGTTTCTGTATGGAACCAAGCCTTGGATGTTGATCGCAGCAGAGAAGTCGGGAATGGCTGAATTCAAAATGTGGTGCTGCAGAAGAATGATGAAGGTAAAATGTATCAACCGAGCACGTAACGATGAAGTGTTAGGAAGAGTAAGAGAAAAGTGAAAAAAAACATAATGAGAAGATGGGACAAGTTAATCAGGCACATCATAAGGTACGATAGCCTGATGAAGATGGACAGGCAGACGGGAAGAAGGGCAATTATCAAAAAGGGGACAGGAAGAAGGGCAAGGGATGGTCCAAAATGAGTTACGTACATAGGTTATGACAGGTTATTAAAGATTTAAAAGAGAACAAATACATCACTATGAAAAATGATAGCAGATAGGAGAGAGGAATGGACGGCTGTATCAAGACAATCTTAGGATTGTTGACATAGAATGAAGATGATTATGATGAGCCAGCCCCCTTCCCACACCTAGTTATTCCTATCCATATTTTATAGGTTTATAAATGTTACTTGACACCTTACTTACTCTGTGCTGATTTGTTTTGAGCCTTTCCTGCAATGCAATCACAGCTTTCCAATGTTGGACCTGCTTCTCTTTCACGTTTTTCTCTTGCAACCTAAAATCAAATAATATCCATATCAGCAATTACAGTAAACACCACGTTTAAAGATACACTTTAACAACAATAGACTCATACATTAACCCCACCAAAGAGGACTGCAGAGTTCAGGGTTGCTAAAAGATGTATCAGTCTCCTAATGTCATTAATTCTTTCAGCCTGGCAATTGTATGTTTACTTAATTTGATTTATTTATTATTTAAAATTTTTAATTATTAATTTTATTACAAAAATTTATTTGTGATGAACACACCAAGAACATTTGCTTAATTCACTTTGCTACTTTAAATACAAAAAGAGGAACTAGTTCACTCTAAATTTCCAAAGGCAAATTTAGCAGAGTAACTCCAGAGCTGCTAAGCTAAAGTTTTTGGAGTGCCCCACGATAGCAATCTTGTTCTACTGAATGAGTAGCTCTACTGCTGTGATAGGAGGGAGAAGATTGTTATGGATATCCCTAACATTTTATCAACGCATAAGCACGTAGTAGTAATGCTTGATGATTTTTTACATACCGAAAAATGACTGATTGCTCTCAAAAAGCAACTGAGCGTAAGCAATCAGCTGGAACACTAAAGAGCGGCCACAATGCAGAATGCACCCAATACTATACAATGAACATATATTTAAGTAACTAGACATATTAATGTTACATAAAAACTTTTGGGCTATTTCGCCACATCAATTTTTGGGTGGCTCCAACGTTTCCCAACCGATGTTAGTTGCTTTCTCAAGGGAATTTTTCTCAAGAGATTCCCTAGAGCAGGGGTTCCCAAACTTTTTTGTACCACGCCCCCCCCCCCCCCCCCCCCCCCCCGCTACACATATCAGCTTTCCATTTTGCAATACCCTATTTCCACGGTGCCATACACACCAACTCCTACTCGTACAAGTTGTGTGTTTTGTAGTTTTAAAAACTGTAACCTTCTTTGATAAAGTTTACAACTTAATTGAAACTTTACAAAAACAATTATGAAAACTTAGAAAGACTTTATTTCAAAGATCTGCGGATTTTACTTTTGTAATTTTTTTATTTATTTCATTTGGGTGTCACGCCCCCCATGGACTTTCTCCACGCCTCCCCAGGGGGGCGCGCCCCCCAGTTTGGGAACCCCTGCCCTAGAGAATGCGACCAGCATTGGTTGGGTAATATTGGGGCCACCCAAAAATTGATGTGGCAAAATAGCCCAAAATTTTTTTTTTACATGAAGAGTACCCGCAAAAGTAATAACGAAGAACTAGATATATCTTTCACATGTCTGCCTTGAAGCTTAATAGGCAAAGTTCCACCCAATCTTCATATGCTAGACAATGCATCGGGTAGAATGATAAGTAATTTTATAAAAAGCATTTACTGAGTACATAATTAAGACATGGTAATGCAATAAACCTACATAATCTATGAAAAAGAACTTACTTAATGACCCACTCCAAAGCCTGGCCCAATGAAACTGGTCTGCCACTGGCATAATTGAAATCCAGCTGATGCGAAAGGTAGCTGGTGGCTTCAAGCAATCTATTGAATTCTCGTTCAACCATCTCATCTTTATCTTTAGGTACCTGAAAGATAGAATAATAGGTCAAATATAAATACCAATCATGGCTCATACATCAAAGCCAAATTATGGCTTTAGTTAGAACTGACGATGAGACGAAATACAAGAAATTTTGATGGTTTATCAGTAGAGGTGTAATGGAAGGACAAGAAGAAAGCAGAATAAGGGTTTCAATTTGCTACATGGTGACAGTCACAAAATAAAGATAAACAGTAAATTTGCCTCCATGCTGAGCATGAGTTGGGAATGACCCACAGGCTGCAGCGATCATGGTAACAAATTCAACTTGACTAACAAGGGGAGACCACATGACTTGCTCCGCCTTTTTCAAGGCAGTATTTTTTTATGGCATTTGGAATAACACATCTCGGTGGTCTTCTTGTTATTATTATGGAAAGGCTATGGAAGATTTTGGGAAGCAGCAAGCACAAGACACATTTGGCGTGACTGTTGATTTTAAATAATCAGCTTTTATTACATCCCATTTTTTAATTGTAATAATACTTCGGAATGGTCCTTCTAGTATATAGGTACTTTCTGAGTAAACTCCCATTGGAGCAATGTGAATTTCAAGTGTTCAAGACATATGGCAATTTATATACATTTAGTGTTCTTATTTATTACATCTGCATGCATATTGCTGCTCGCCGTGACCCTTAATGGCATGTGCTCTCACAAGAAGTGGTTTTCATTTTTAATTTGGTAGTTGATCAGTATAAGAATTACCAAAAATTAGAATTTTTGCACACACCAACCCTTGCTAGAGTAGTCATCATATCTCCGCATTCGAAATGGTACTGCTTAAATATCTTAATGCCATTATGATAATAAAAAATTTCTCTCATGCATGCTTGCTGCAATCAAAATTAATAAAATACTTGGCGCCGTATGATCAAAATGAAGGCTACAAAATATACTGCCATAACAAAGCCCCAAACCATGACCCCCTATGTGAAAATTAACGGCTCTAACTATTACACTGACTCTGTAGTGTGGCAAGCTATTCTGGAATTATATAAGGCTTGTTCAAAGTACTGCATGAAAATTAATTAATTACAGCCAAACTAAGATCCATTCAATGGAATTACTACCAGTTTAGAGATGTGTTTGCCATTCAGAATGCCATAAAAAAATATGGCATTGAAAAAGGCGGAGCAAGGTACGTGGTTTCCCCTTATAAGAATTCAAAGAAATTACCACCTCAGACCTTGAGGTAGAGAATGAGAAATTTGGAAGACACAATCTTGAACTAAGCAAAGGGCAGCTGATAGGAAATGAGCTTCAAGACGAAGGAGGAATGAATGGAAGTGGGATGGATGGGCAGGAAGAGAGCTAAATAAGCAGAGGGACAAGGGTATTCTGAAGTTGGGGATGGAGGAATGAATATAGAAAAAATTGGAGGGGGAAGGAATAGAAAAGATTCCCTAGACAAAGAGAAGCAAAACTCAATCTCAGGGTATGGAATTACTCTGCTATTGCCAAAGCTTCCTCCTTTCAATTTAGTAAGGTTTCCCCTCTGATCATAAAGTGTAGATATGTTACGGCAAGTCAACACTTTCTAAGCTATCAACTGCCTCCAATCATGCTACAAGACAACCTTTATCCATCTGATATATGTATCAGCATTTAAAAATAGTTAACTTAATGGCGCATTGTATATATCAAGGATCTCTAAAATACAGATGTGGCCTGCAAAAGCCATTTTTTGGGCCCATGAAGTCCATTTCATCTTGAGAAAAAAATTATGGAAATGTAAGTTTACCCTGCCAAATGCCAAGATCAGCCACTGCTGATGAGGCTGTTCTTTTTTTTACCAAATAAAAATGAAGACACTCAATAGCGTGTTATAATTTCCAATGGATCACTACATTGAACTAAAAGGATGAAATCGGCCCTCAAATTCATGTTTGATAGTAATTCTGCATGATATCTAGCATCAGCAGCAGATTGAGTCAATTGTTGTCGCACTCTGGCAAATATATAGACTAGCAACCAGCTGAAGAAGCCATCAAGATAGCTAAAAATCCAATAATTTCCATTGACAGGCTGGATAAAGCCTCCCTTAGGCAAATGTGCACTGAAACCATCAACCAACAAGATGCAAGGGTGGGAAAACATCAGCTGACAAATAGTTTATGTACCTACCAGACTCAACCAAAACTGGAAGAAACGATAGTCAACAAAATTCAGTTGACACGGCAGAAACCCAGAATATGGTTGCTGATGCTATTTCATTGTTAATGCAGTCCTTGGGCTACTATGTTCGGAAACCCCTGAACTAATAATTACGTGACATAAATCGAAAATGTATGATTTAGAAATCAGTCAAAATCTTCTTTTCTTTTTATTTTTTCCTATAAATTTCTTCCCGTCACATAAACTCCCCACATAGCAACGAACCTCTCAGAGACGTCTCACTATGGTCTCAAATGTCTCAAATATCGCGTATGTCTCAGAGATGTAATCGTGAGACTTTCAGGAAATTATTAAAAAAATGTATTTAAACGCCATCAATGCCTTCCATATATATTTTTCGGTGCAATTCTGCAGTTTTGATTATTAAAATCACGACATTTAATAAGGGTTTCTTATTTTCAAAAGGTCATCCATCACAAAATTTGTTGCAAAAAATGATTGAGAAAAAATGATTTAATTATTTTTTTGCCTAAATTAAATGCATACCATAGTAAAAAGTCTCATGAGACATCTCAAGAGACCATTTTTTTGACATATTGACATCTCAGAGAAGTCTCAGAGATGTCTCTGATGCTCTCATAATGTCTCTAAGACATAACATGTGATATTCGAGACGTTTCAGAGACGTATCGGAGACGTATTTCTGCTATATGGTACTCTGCTTAAATGGGATAGAATTCAATGTATGCAGCATTATAAGTCAGGACTGTTTCGTACTGTGTTTGCACACTTAAATGGCAGTCTTTTCAATCTAATTGTATGTTTTAAATAATACAAAATACTGATGCAATCTCAAAGAAAAACAATATTTCTTATCAATATAAATCCCATAAATTTTTACAAATAACCAACATCGGAGAGTTGATAAGTGTGAATTTACATTCTCTCAATGCACATCTAAAGTGCGTTTGCCATCATTCTGGTTAATGTGCTTTCAAAGATGTAATAAATGATCTTAAACTTGCAAGGTTGTGGTAGTGGAACACGATGGATGCTGCTCACTCATTTCACTCAATCATTCACCGAGTCCTTCAAGCAAAATTAGAACATGTTCTAATTTCATTTGCCTGCTCATGACAAAAAATTTGCCAAACTTTCCTAATTAACGAATTAAATATTTTCACTCACATGTGGCTTTCGACCTAGGGCAAGATCATTTGTTGTGCAAAACGACCTTCACAGATATTCATTATATATAACATAAAGAGTCAATATTCCCGTTTCCCATACATAATAACCATGAAAATCAGGGCAATGAAGAAGATAGCAAGAAAGGAGACTCACAGTGTTTCCATTGGACTCGTATAATGGGCATTTCTGACGGATCTTGTGGAGCTCCATACTAATCTGCTTGGATAAAACAGTGACAGGATTACCCCCAAGGCCTGTCACTACCATGGCACCAAGATCAGCAATGTACGATGATTTGCGAAAGGTGGCAATGCGCCCCCCAACTCGATCCTGAGGAATAGAAAAGTTACACTCATGACCTTTACATGAACGAAAGAGAAATGTCTCAAAGAACAAAATCACAGTACATATAACATCAAATTTGAAGTACATACATCTACATAAAATTTCAAAGGAAAGCAATATTAGGACATGAATCTGTGTTGAAATGTTATGCACACATAGCATTTTCAATTCATTCCATCATTCAATAGCATTTTTTTCAGGCATGGTCAAACAGTACCTAACATTATCAAGTAATAAAAATTATTACTAATATTTTATCACAAATATTATCATTTTACTGATACTAATAATAAAGTAAAGTGTGCCCAAAAATGTAGAAGGTTAGACCCTCAAGAAGTCAGAATGTTACTGTTTATAAATAAAAATTTGGAGGAGACTTATGTAACATGATGCTAAGAAAAATTTTGGATATGAATTGATTTGGTGATGTTTTTGCGATCCAAGGTCACACTTATGGTTAGTCAATATGCAACAGCATTTAGTTCACACATTTTCAAAATATTTTGATCAGACTGTGCTTCACACAGACCATAAAGTACTGGCATAATGACATGATACACTTGACCACTTGATGGAAAACTCAAAATTCACCATGAAACCAAAACAGCATAAAAATGTGGGGATAAAATGGATACAGGTTAAAGGATATTGATTACTTAAAAATAAGATTTGGTCTTACATGGATAGATTGGAGTATGCATGAAAAGTTAGTATTTTCATTTCAATTTAAAAACTATATTAAATATGTAACATTTATTTAATTTACCCTTCTAGCAGCAGACAAAGAAATTGGTGTCATATGCACCAAAAACTATGGCTCAACGGCAATTAAAAATAGAAATATACACACAAAAGAACATGATTCAAGGCCCTTTAAAAAAAAAAAAAAATGAAATACAAATTAATTGCACATAGTTTTATTTCCCAAAAACAGTCATGGAGTGAATATCCCACAATACAGAAATTCAAATCTAAATCTAAATGGTGACTGGAATTGAGGGGGATTGTCCCATTGTTCTATACCCCTTACGCTGAAATGACAAGTATAGCTCGCCATTAACTTCTGATGCCAAAATTACAATGACGAGTGTAGCTTGCCATCAGATTTTCATAATTTTAACACTATCCAGGGGAACAATATGAATATTTTGAAAGTTAAACAATGTTATATCATCCATAAAGTACATAAAGAACCCATATTTCATGAAATATGATGCATTGGAAATAATAAAATGCTTTTATACAAGTAGTGATAGCTGAGTTCCTGATGTATTTAACTAGATACTTTACAATATGAAATAATAACCACTTTTTATTTCACTGTTCTATGTTGATTACAAACTGCAAAATATCATTTCGTTACCTACCATTCCATTCAGAAAGTACCACAGAAAAAATTAAGGGAGGATAGAAACATGATATTCAGAAAATCAATTGGAATTGAAGGTGTTGATGGGCTTTTGGAGACAACTGATTACAGAATATACCTTGCATAGCATGGTCTGTATTCCAGTATGAAAGACTTGAGAGTGAAAAAATTCCACAGAGGACAAAGTATTATAATAATGATAGCAATCATGATCACAAGGTTTTGTGATAACACAATGGGAATGGTGGTGGAAACGTCAGAAGAGCAAGAAACTTACAGACACTAGAGTGGTAAGGTAAAATTGATAAAATAGGTGGCTGCACTCTAAAGCAAAACAGACACAGCATCAGGGGAATCACACACAAAATTGCAGTGTAGTCTAAAACAAGAAAGAGATAAGAGCATCAATTTGCAACAGCAATAAAATACAGCCATCAAGGGTGAGGTCCTATTGGATGACTTTCCCCAATCTTTAATTCTAAACATTATTTAATTAAAGAAACAGTTGAAAGAGTTTTCCATATTCATTTTAACTGTTATTTTACAGGACACAATCATTAGTACCACGAGTGTGGAGTAAATGGGGGTGACAATAGCCAGCTCAGATCTAGTGAGACCCATTATATGGCAGCAAGCTTCTAGCCCACGGAAAAAGAAGCTAAAAATACCATAGCAAAAATTTCTGCCACTGTTACGTATAGCCCAATTGACTGGTATTTTCATCTTGAACACATGGACTCCATTAAATACACAGAAAGGGGAAGCTGTGAGGCAAAGCTGTGAGATATGGAGTGGGAATGCAAAACATGCAAATACCAGAATTTTCATTTAATGGACTCCTACTATTGTACACTCATCCAAAAGCTGTTGCCTGCTTAAGTGAAATGGTGAATTTTTTTTTTACATTTTTACTTACAATCACAACTTCATGTATGTGATCCATTGAATTGCACAAAAACCTAACCAAAAAGCCTAAGAAAGGGGATTATGAGAATCCTCTACCTCCCACTTGGATGTTCTAGTCTTTTTCGAGTATTTTCGGCACATAGTTAAAAGCAATCTTGCTGCCACATTTGAAAGGTTATTTAAGTCAGAGAAAAAGTATGTACTCTTAAACCAATAAGTCTATTTAAATACTACACATAACCAAACAAAATCTGCTTGTGAGCAGGGGAGGAATCAAAATTTCAAAATAAGGATAATTAAAAGAACATAGGCATCAACTCATGCGTAACTAGATTAGTTGAGGGGATTTGGCTTATGAATCCAAAATAATAATCTCCTACAACAGTGGTGTTAAGGACTCCTTAGCATCTTACCCTAGCTTCCAAGACCACAACTTCCATTCCAAACTGCTGCATCTGTTGTGCTGCGGCCAAGCCAGCAATGCCCGCACCGATCACGATTATCTTTCCATGCTTTTTAACTGGGAGAGACTGCAGAGGATATAAATGCATTACAAGCAAGAAACTTTCAAAATGAACATTTGGACAGTAAAAATTAAAAACACATTAAAGAGCATAAACTTGCATTTGAAACTGAAACCAAAATTTATCATTTCTTGTGCTTCATAAATGTGCTTCTTTTATGACCATGCAGTTGGCAAATAAAGTAATCACAATTTTTAACACTAGGGACAGCACTATAAGTAAAACTGACCAGTTTCTTATGTACATATTCTCTATGACTCAGGTTTCAATGTTAATGTTCATTGTCTTTTCCACCCATATTAAAAGAATAACTAGTATGAGAGCAATTAGCAAATTGCAATCTAAGAGTATACTATCCAATCAACTATTTTACTGGTTGATGTACAGTGGAACCTCGTTAAAGCGAGTACGGGCTATAGCGACACTCCCGCTATAACGAGAGATAGCCGATGCACCGTCAATTGACCCTACAATAAGCGTGTTAAAAAATTCGTTTTTACGAGACCCTTTTGGTGTTGGCTCTCGCCATAGCGAGGGTTTCACCGCCGGAAGACTTTCATCAAGACTCCTTAACCTCTGTAATTGCTAGCGATCTGTTAGAAATGAAGTTAATGGAGTGCTCAGTCTCAAAGTTATGTGGTAAACTGTCGTTTGATAAATAAGTAGTTAATTTTGGTGAAAATATTGTGGCATTAGTATTCGCGAATGCTTAATCTTCTTTTGTTCCTCGGGCGGCAGAAAGCAGTCGGCAGCATACCCGCACGTCCGTGAGTTGCGTGAATAGAAAGCATTTGATGGCAGTCACCATGGCCAAAAAACACCAAACACGTCTAAGCGAGAAAATAAAAATAAAGGAGTAATATGAGTGTCGAAATTAATTTATCTTCCTATTCGCTCTGCAAAATTAAAAAAAAACAAAAGCGCCCAAGGAATGCAGACGATGAAGAGTTATAAGGAGCTTTGTTCGGGTGGTTTTGCCCATTCAAATCTGCGGGAACTTCTGAGAAAGGGGCTACACCCAAGCGGAGCGGAGTATTTTAGGGATAGATTGCGAATCGAGAATTTTAAGAGTGCGGAAGGTTGATTATACTAATGCGAAGCACCAAAGCGTTATCTCCCCTCACAACTCCCCTGGTGATGCCTGCGGTGTAAACCTGAAGTCGTGGAAGAGAGGACTCCGATCATAAGTATCTTTAGAAGTATTCCCCGCGTCATATAACATAGACGAAACGGAACTTTTTTTTACATACAACTCCCCGACAAAACCCTTGCAGTATGAGGTATCTCTTGCAATGATGCCTCTAAAGGTAGGTAGTGCGCCTTAGCGATGATGTAGGATGTACGAAGCAAAGATACTCAGCGTGAATTGTCCGGATGGACGTATTTATTCTCGGTTGCGGATTTACAAGGGTGAACTATTCGGGTCATTGGTCGGAGTCGTACTGGCGCTCTCTTTTGTTACGTGGGTAGCCGAGCATCCCCTGGTGGCCGCTGGAAGAACTCACAGAACAACTAACTCTCGTTTGCAGTGCCGTGGTAAACTCGGTGTATCATTTCAAATACGTCGCGAGCGTAACACTCAAAAAGAAACATTTTTTCAACAACGGTAATTTTAATCACGTCATTTTTCAAGCTTAGCAAACTTTTTACCGTAGATGATGAAGATATTACATTATCTGATAGAAAAAGTCTTCCAAGGCGGGAACGTTATACAACCTTCCACCGGTAGAAACAAATGTAATGTGTTATTCCACTTCACTGCCGGTTAACGTACAGAAACAATAAACATACACCAATGGAAACCTTTGAGGCATTAAATAACCGCGATACTGTTTTGTCAGTTAATTTTTGAATTTTCAGTGGAAAATACCAAAATATCTAGTTGTCTTGGTACAATTTACAGAGGTAGTAAGGCAGTCTTGGGGGTGTCTCCTTGGTATGATAAGTGGAGGTTATAGAATGATCACGTAAATGAACTAATTAAGTGCATAGAAAAATGACTTCGTCGGTTATGCATTAGCATAATGATTGACGAAACAATGCTTTCCATGATTTTTATTCAGTGCGGCGCTTATAAATGGTTTGAATAGTTAGTCGTTGTTCGAGTAAGGAAATTTAGTGATGCAAAAAAACATCGCCTTTCGTCTGGATTTATGCTTACGTTTATCGGATAGATGTTTATCTGTCGCCGCACCACTCCTGTTTCTGTATATCTGTCCGCAACAGGTATATTGGCTATTATTTGCTCCACCTCCGGTAAAGCGACAATTCGCTATAGCGAGTGTTTATTAGTGCACCGTGGGGTGTCGTTATATCGAGGTTGCACTGTAGTTTCTTAATCTTTTATATACAAATCAATCATAAGAATATACATATGTACATATCATCACGGTATACGTATTTACAAACAAAAACCCAGGACTTGATAAAAAAACCAGCATAGCAAAATCCAATAAACACAAGGAACTTAGTATTATGATAAGAAGAAAATAAAGAAGCAATATTGAGTCACTGGCCTCAAGTATGTATGTCACATTAAATTCTTAATAATTTGTAGGTATTCGTGGAATGTGTAATATAAATGGTCAAAAACTCAAGCTTTTCCCAATTGAAACCGATAAGAAATGGAGCATAATCAAAATCACATTAATAACAAGAATTTTATATAAACAGTATGAAATATCCCTACATAAACCATAAACTGAAATTTAAGAAATCAAAAGAACTTACCTTCATTCTCTTAAATATACCAAAATTAATGTAACCGTGCCTCTCAAGAAACGCATGGATGCGCATGACAAGAGGCCCATCACTGTTGTACGGTGGCTCTATCTGAGGCAAGACATTTTCAAACAAAAGCTGCTGCTTTGGATTTTCCAACCAAAGTTGTAGCTGTGGAACGATGGGGAAAAAGAAGTACGTTAACATTCTGCTTTTACTTTCAGCTGATACAGGGGGATGATACAACACAGAGATGGATCATCTTTAAAACAGAATTTACACATGTTTTACGGAACAGCTTAAAAAGAGAAAAGCCATGCAGAGTAGTTCCCTCTTACATAACACAGAGGCCACTTGAGTGAGGAAGGTGTTGGATCTCATCTGAGAGGCATATTTTGCTCTGTAGATGTATTGACAGGGTTCTCACTCCAACCAAAATCATAATATTCATGTTTTTTCCTAGGTTTTCACAGTCTGTAGATAAGGCATTTTAGACAGCAATATTGATTGCTAAACAATCATCGACCACACGTTAACTAAAAATGTAACAGATGCCGTGAATGCAAACTCAGTGGCAATGAAAGTACTATCTCTCATAACATCACGTATCGATAGCAAAATTCAGTTGATTGTTTGAGGCGTAACTTTGTGAAAGCAATTCATTACTAAAATTAAAAAGAAGAACTTTGTGCTTTCACATGAATATTTATTTACACGACCATGGTTTCAACATTAGACGTCATCATCAGGTGAACTCTACAGAGGTCCATCACATCCTTTTATACCAAGCTAGGAGGGGGAAGGAGGAAGGTAACTAGGTTGTCCCCAAGGTCCCTAGGTTGTCCTCCCTAAGGGAGCCTCCTCCCCCTAACTTTTTTCTACCATTTCTATGACCAAGTTCTTTCCCCCTCCCTCTTCCCTGTTGACCAATCCGTTCATGTCGTCATGGCACACGGACCAATAATTGCACTTGGAATACACGTGTGTAGATAAATAGGTGGTCAGTGTCTGCACGTGACTCTGGCTTGAAACACGATCGAAGTATCGATTTTTCTTTTGATCTGTCAATCGTAGTTCCACGTATGAGTTTGAGAAATTTTTAAGGTTTTAAGAGGAAATTCAAGGCTATTTCCAGGTTTTTTTCACGGCAGACGAAATTCACAGCTTATTCACAGTTTTCATGGTCGACTGAGAGTCCTGCTTGACATTGTGATCCGAGGATTATTTCATATCTCATTGCAAAGGAACAGCTCTAACCTGTGGCACCCAGTTTTGTGAATAGAAAATACATATATTTTTTTGCCCTCTGTGTTGATACATATGGTTCACATGAAAAACAATTTCACAACATAGATACAAGCAATAAACATTGTTTCTTTTCTGTTTATGGAAAAAATCAATTGACCAAGCCACATTAAAGGTGATGAAAGAGCAGGGCCAAATGGCAGACTATAAAATTAAAAAAGGTAAATATTCATCATGGAAAATGAGCTCAATTCATGGTATAACATGGTTTTCCATGTGCAATATAATTATGTACAGTAACATATCTGCACAAAATAATACAAGTTATTAAGAGAAGATTATGAGTAGCAGTAATTGATTGATTTCCATGTGTTTTATATCACCAAACTAATCTCCAGTTTTTTTTACACAGTCTCATGTTCTCAAATGATGAGTGTTTTCAACCTACAAATTCTCTCACATGTACATACTTAAATAGGCCGTAAGTATTTGCCTCAGTATCCTTAATATGTCTCATCCAATCATAATTGCTACTAGTTGCTAGCCAGCAAAGCATCGAGAATGCAATTTATTAAAAATGCTTTCATGGGTGCTTCACATCTTGACGGTGATCAAATTTACCCTGTCTGAGAAAATGATCTCCTATTAGGGAAGTTCAAAGGAATTCATTTTCAAATGAATGAGTTCAGGGAGATTCACTAGCTAAAGAAACCAGTATCATCTTGGAAGCATAGGTACTACCCGGCATTGATGCATAGACAAAAATTTTAAATTTTCATCGCGTTCACTCAATAATGCAACGCAAAGGCTAGTTAAGATAGGAGAGGGTTGAGTTCAGCCCAGACTAAGCCAAAATTGGGTGTACATCAAGCATCAGGATATAGAGACCATTATATTTCCCTCTCACACACTGAAGATATTTGTGTAGGAGTGTCTGAAACTTCGGCCGAGACTAGAACCCAAACCTATACATCAGCAGCCAAGCACTCCACTGATTTGGTCACTATGCTTCCAAGTTTTCCGCACCATAACAGGAAAGTACCTCACAGAGTTGAGAAAATCTAAAAAAGCAAACTTGTGCTAGCTCTATTAATATGAAAGCGGTATGTAAAAAAATTGTGCAATTTAGTAGTGTGTCAATCAAAGATAATAACAACAATTTTTTAACTTATTAAGAAAAATATAAGTATTACCCTACATAAAGTTCACTATAGGTATGTGTTTCAAGGACACAAACCGGGATTTATTATATATTTACATGAAATATGTAATTATCTTATGAAACCTGGATTTTGCACCATAAACCTTATGTGTACATGGTAATACTCATATTTTCCAAAGTGGAATGGTTAAACAGATCAACACCTGGTAAAAGTAATTTCTTAAACTGATGTATGAAAACAATCCACCTCCATAAGATTCCTGTGGTCACAAGTATTATCAAGATTATAAAGGTTAATCATCTGATTTCCTTTTGTGCTATGAGATAAAACTGGCCAAGAAAGCTCCTTCTATGATCTCTGACCTCCTGAATGTATCAATTGAGCTTGAAAATTCATGAAATGACACACCACACACCAATGTAAGCATTATCAAATTTTATTCCAAAATGCCCACCATCTCATTAGATGACACTATTTTCAAAATCTAGTATTGCAAAAGAATGAGGATGAATTGAATAATGAGAAACTCCTGAAAGATATGGGAAAAGTCTTTCAAATATCAACACAATAAGAAGAAGATGGAACATAATCTGCTAAATCATTAGGTATGGTGGTTTTATGAAGACAATCTCCCAAGGTCACGTCAATAAAAAAACAAAGGTGTATAGTATGAATTCATGTATGCATAGGATAAGTTATTACGGAAGTAAAAGATGTAGTTGAGGACAAAGCTATATGGAAAAATTCTAAGAATACTGGATCCATGATGAAATTAAGTAAACCTCCCCTCATTTGACCTGAAATTCTTCATGGCTTCAATGAATTTCAGCAAAGAAATAAAGTGGAGGACATAAAATACATTGAACACATAAGTTATCTACACATAAATGAATGTATATCAGAATGCAATTAAATAACAAAACATGACACACACACTTCCCATTGACATAAGATGAGATATCAAGTATGACAAAATCAGTTTAACCATGTGCATATACATTAACACCATCACAAGCACATAGCTTTAAAATGATAAGATTGATGTCTTTCTAAATAAGCTTCCAGCCAAAAACCCCAAAATGTCTATTGGAAGAAAGGTCTTACCAAACGATTTCTGATGTGAAGAAATACTTTCTGAGTCTGAGGAGGCCCTTGTGTCACATCAGGGAAGCATGCAGCCTCAGTGGCAGTCATTTTGTCAAATGGCAGGCGGCTTTGGAATGCAGCTCCTTCCAACCCTAGAAGTGAAATTGAAAAGTACATCATATTAGTTACCAAAGTATACAGCAAAAGCATCATCTCCATTTCCTTGAAAAAAAGATATTTAATGGAGTTGTCTAATAATAATGGCGGTGAATTCACAACACAGAATAATGGACTTTAGAGACTTTGGTAAGTACTGTTTGAATGATATGCATTGTAATTAATTTCATTCAAAATTAACAGAAAAAAAGAGGAAAAATAGCATCAGACTCAATGGTTCCAATAGCATTCAGTGGTGGTGATATAATATAGTGAATAGCAAAAACTTAAAGCATAATAAGGGATTTTGAATACCTTTTGTTATTATCTGAATGTTAATTTTTGAACCTATAAAGGTAATGTAGAATAAGAGTCCCAGCTTTCTTCCACATAGGCCTGGGTTTGAGAGATAATGTTAGAGGTAGGGGATGTTCACATCCCAAATTAAATCTTTTCTGAAGACATTGCCAGTAAATAAGGCAAACAACCACAGGCTGGTGAAAGCTAGAAAGCCTTTAACATATAATGCATTCAATCATTATTCGATTGTAAATCTGAACAGGAAAATAAGTGTATTTAGTGATTTCACTCACAATCCAACAAAAATTCTCATCATAACTCTGTCAGGAAAACAAGAATGTTGCTTACAAAGGCATTAACTCAGGATTGAAGGGGGAAAGGCAAAAGAATAAAAACAAATGGAATTTGCACATGGAAATGGAGACTCGAGCTAAAAGTTTCCAAGGAATAAGAATGAAGAGACAAGATTTACATTAATGAGGTGAGGCAAAGATATACACTAAACAAAGAAATAAGATAAGTTATATAATGAAATACTGTAGACTTAGCCGAGCACTGTTCGATAGGAATTACGAATGCGATGCAAAGAATAGTTACATAGATAAACCGCAAGAGAAATGAGTAACATAGGAATGGGGTATGGTATGGGTAGTATATACTCCTAAATTTAATGCTCTAACCAGTGGGGTCATCTTGTTCCGAGTCAGGTTCGACTTCTTCTTCTTTGTCTCCTTTCGGTCCAGCAGCACTAGTTTCCCCAGCTACCCCTGTAACAGGGGTGGGGTGAGGCGTGGATGACGGATTCAAAGTCGTCACCACGGGAGAAGCACCCGGTGTAACCCCCGGCTCTTTCTTAGTGACGGTTTCTGATACTGCAACAGATGAAGCAGCAGCACCACTTTTTTTATCAGGAGTATTTCCTCCTGATGCTCCTCCAACGGCAGACGCCTTCGATTTATCTGACACTTCTCCCTCATCTTCGTCCAAAATTGAACTATACTTCTCCTCCATCTCTCGGTACTCAACCTTGAAAAGGAAAACATCAATTCATACGCACATAATATATTAATGCACATGTGAACAAATTTAATTAGTATATTTTTTTTATTTTACAACACAATTCATTATTTAAACGAGTAACATTAAAATTAAATGAACTTCTTTCACTTTTACATGAGACGGGAATTAACCACATATCTCGGAAGAATGAAGTCTGATCTCTATAAACAGCGCTAGTTTACTTAATCATCAATAATTTTTATGATGAACAAAGCTGGCAGAAGTAGATCCCAAAACTCAATAATTTTTAAGGAGAACAAAGATCAGTTAAATCTGACCATTCCAATCTTCGCGCTATAAACACCACGGCATGATGTGAGCGTCTACCAAAAAAACTTAAATTCCCCGATAAAGAAGGGATTTCACGGGCTCATTCAAATGGTGAATAATAACTATATATTTCACAAAGCTTTAAACATTTTTTAACTTACCCTTGCCTTCTTTCTTCGGCTCATTTTGAGACAATAATTTCTTTGTTTCACAACAAGCTTTGCCGGACGGCTGCGGTTTATCGTTATTCCGTTATTTAAAGGTAGTTGAAGTCCTTTCCCCCAGATGGTGCGTGCGTTCCATTGCGGCAATATGAATTTAACTTGAATAACTTCGAAATCGCATGTGTACTGTATTTCGGTTTGAGCTTGATTTTTTTCTTTGAGCTCTCCTCGCCTTTTTTATCAATTATTTTTCACCTAATCAGAGATTATAAATGGTTTCTGACCCATTCCAATACCCAATGGTCAACGCGATTTTGTGCCAAAATTTAAACTGCTACAACATTGGGAAAAAATAAATTTAATTCCTATTCTTAACGGAAATATAACATATTTTGATAACGCTCCCATTAAAAGAAACAAATTTTTCGAAAAATATTTGGATGTAGAATTTCCAAAAGGAAAAAAAATAATCAGTAAAAGAAGCTGTGAAGTCCTCCAAAAAATTATATCATTTGAAGGAATGAAATTCATTTGAACACGAGAGGACTGGAATGTCTTTGGAAGTAGAGTGAACTTATCTCTTCAATTTATTTCTAGCGACGGTGACGGGATATGGTAACTATTCCTACATCTTAGAAAGGCAAGCATTACCTGCAGATTCCTAAGGCCAACAATATCCACAAGGGAACCACCCTAGGTCTTCTTCGGGAACCTGTGGGAGCCACTCGCCCCCTTGTTTTTAAGGTTGCCGATGAGCTTCATGATCTTCACTTGGGATTCTACAGAATTCTAGAACGTGAGTACTGGGATATTGGGAATGGAATGATGAACGATTCATCAACACATATATTTGATGCTACAACCCTCAAGTGGAAGCGAAACCTTCACACTTATATATAACGGTTTCTTAAGAAACCGTTGTTACACCTTCCAAATGCTGAAAATAACCTAACTAATGGAGCTTTGGCTGAAGACAGAGTTTCAGTTCTTTCAAAGAATTGAATATTGCAATTTCTCCAAACTGAAATCCAACGGAGAACATGTTCACAGGAAAAGATGCCGCAATACTTTCCTCAAACCTTTCCTGATTACATGAGGGATGAAAAAGTCAGAGTGCTTCAATGCTACCGTGGGCCTAAATTAAATCTGCCAACTGCCAAACTGCGCCATGTGAAGGAACTTTGTCGCAGTAATTCGTTTTAGTGGTGATGGACGTGATTTTAGACGGGTAAGATTTGGCACGTATCTTTGGTGAAATTCATCATACTTGAAGCAAATAATATAAGGCTAATCGGAAAAAGACTAAATTCCTAGTTGTTGACAGAGGGAAGGACCAGGAGGCAAGGATTGTTTTGAATGGAGATTCATTACAACGATGCGTCATTGGGCCTACCAAAAAAACTACGTAGGGCCAACAGACTGTGTTATTAGGGAAGGAAGAAGTTCAAAATAACTATGTTGTGGAAAACTTCGGGCAAAGACAGCTTTATAAAACAAAAGATAACTTTTCGTGTATAACTTCATTGATATCATTTTTTCAAGAAAAAGGTGATTAAGACCTTTATATGGAGTGAGTATTTTGTTGCATGACAGCGAGACATGGACTGCAGGACCCGGAGAGAGAAAAAGATTAGAGGCTTTTGAATAGGGAAATTGCATACTTTTTATAAACAGTATGCTGATATACTACAGTAAACACTTAGTACCGCAATATACTTTTTTCCGCTTAAAATTCAGTCTATACACTAGAAAATGACTCACAAAAGCCTCCCGAGTTTCGCGGGCTAAAAAATACCGCCCCCACTAATCTTAGGTCGTGACGTCATAGTTCAGTAGGAGTCCAAGATCCAAGCCCAGTAAATGCAGGTTTGGAAGAGCCACGTTGCGTTAAAAGGAGAACATGGGTGAAATAAGGAAAAATTACAAGTGGTGCATTGCTCCTCTGTGCAATAACACCCCAGAAAAAAATTTTCGTCTGCATTCCCACGGAGGAAATTAGAAGAAAAGCCTCCATGCATGCCGTCTGTCGGGATGAGCGTTACGGAAAAATAAGAGTATAATAAAGGGAATGATAAACCCGTGTGCGAATATAACTTTAATATAAATAATATTTCCATATTTCATCGACTGAATAACTTGAAACTGAGATTTTTCGATAATTCGGCCGCCGTAGAATAAAAACTTAACTTCTCAACAAAAATCGAGATAGGTGTTTCTCGATGGGTACGATGGACTCAAATTATTTATGGCACTTGTTCAATTTCAGTTACGGAAGGACATAGAAAATTCCATGATGCTTAAAATCAAGGGAGGAAATATGAAAATATATGGCTTGTATTTAAGTATGCAACCTCTACTATCGCCGTGCCTCCTCGTACTGAATTATGACGTCACCTTTCCACCAGCCAATCATCGGGCGTTTTCGCTTCTCACTTGCATTTGAAAATTATCGTGAACTTTAATGCATTAAATATCGCAAACCACGTCATAAAATAATTAAAAAAACTTTCACCGAGGTATGCAAACATATATTTTTATATAATTTTGGGGCTATTGATTATATCTGAAATGTATGCAAGTTCCCTATTGTGGTGCCATGGAAGGACGCGCAAAGTAAGCTGGCCAGAGGGTATGACAAGGGAAGGAGTATTAGCAAAAGTGAATGATAAGCAGAGCCGATGGAAAACTTTACTACGAAGATGGGACAAATTTATCGGCCATCTACTGAAACATAAAAGATATTGTTTGGCGACCGACGGCTAAGGTCATTTGTACCATAAGGGAAGGGTGGAGAGAAACCCGGCGACGGCGTTAGCCTGCTCTTAACGAAATGTGCCAAGGGGACCACGGCTGAACGTCCCATCTGACGGAAGGAGTAATGCATTTGAAGTGCCCTCCTCAAGGCTCCCAAGCAGGGATCGGGCTGCCTCTGAAAAATATCTGCCAAGGCTGGGATTTGAACCGGATCGACTAGGTGGGAAGGTAGCAACCTAGCCACAATACCAATTCGATCCCCCTGAGAGATAAGGGGTTGGTGGGGATACTTCTGGAACGGATGGTGTAGATCAAGAGATACAGGGGGAGACCGAGATAAAGATTTTGGACATACACGATGAAAGCTATGGGATGCAGTAGATTTTCTGTAATGGAGAAGTGCTATCTATTTGATGAATGTGTTCCTTGAAACTGCACTGAAATCTAAAAAACACTAAAATAACCTTTTCCAATAACCCTTCCAACAAAGCATCAGGTTCTCTTTTATCTTCTGACGTCTTTATTTTATTTATTTTTATATACTCTTTTTATACTGAGTATCTTGTAAATAAAGCAGTGAATGAAAACGTAGAATTTTATAATTACAAAAAAGCTTTCATGCAAGTAATCTGACAATGAGTGTTTTGATTACACCTTTCATATACGCTTCACTAAGAACGCAAACATTGTGGGGGGCCCCTAAGCTCTGGCGATCGCCGACTACCCGACCTGGCCAGACCACCCCTGTTCATAACTTTCTTCAAGAGCATTAAACTCGAGCACCTAAGCCAGAAACTAGTCAATGAGGATGGGAAAAATCTACTGTGGTGGTTGGAGGCCCCCTACCTTGGCACGGTTATAGACTGCAAGATCACCAAGAGGCAACAAACAGTACAGGCAAGAAGAAGAGTCCTCGATGCACTAGACTGTCTCAGACCAGTTCTGTGCCCACCTATTCATCCACCAACACGAGGATGTGCCTATGCCAGACAAGCATCCTGCCAGTAATAATACATGTCTTACCTGCGTCGTTATAGGTGATCAAGGCAGGGGCATTTTTGAGCTGGGAGGTCACAGGGGTCATGACTCCCCCAAAATTTGTATCAAAATTTTTTCTTTCTATTAGAATAATGGTTTTATCTTTTTCCTTGTAAGTTTAAAATTGTTCCATTTCATCTGCTGTTAAGAATAAATATGAAATTTTAGGCTCCAAATTGCGGAAAGAAGGGGTATTCAAAAATATTTTCACGGGAGAATGCCCCTCTTTGCTGGAGGTAATCTATATCCTTGTCATGACCTCCCCCTAAATTTGATGCTGAATCTGCCCTGACCGGATATGCCTCGACTGCACTCAGACCTTCAAGTAGAGATGAAGATGGAGATGATTGGAAAAAAATCTTCCAGGCAGAAACTGCACATGAACATACAGTTGCAAAAGATTCATTGTCACCTTAGAAGTCCAGGGCTGGGATGGTATACTGGCAAACTCAAAGAAATAAGTGACCAATATTCAGTCAAATATGTACATTTTGGATATGGATGCTATAAAATATATTTGTTGGAAGAAGTGGAGGCCCATCCTGAGATGCCATTCCCTGGAACCTATCACCACCACTCTGACAGTCCTTTGATGTGCATAATGGATGTCCTAAATGCAATGGATGGAGCTACATTTTTGAGGATGTTGCCTCTAAGTCCAATTGGATGTTAACACCCCTGATTCGAGACTCGAGTCTCTCCTTTTGCTTTCCCCTTTCTTACACACAGGGGGAGGTTGGTTTCTCACAAGGCCATGACATAGTCAAAGGGCCCACACAGTCACATCCTTTCCCCTTCCATGAAAAAAATGAAAACATAGGAAGGGAACACATTTTGGTAAGCAAGTTTTTGTTTTAAACAATATAATCCAAATTAAAATTTAAAGTTGTGGTTTTTTCAGTTCCTTTGATGCCTGATTGAACTTGTACCTAAACAGCTTAATTTTATAGTCTACCTTCGAAGCAAACAATCTTTTAACACTCATATAAGTATGGGCAAAAATTTTCCCGAGTAAAAGTGTTGCATAATTTGGGCTTAATTATTTTTACTTCAGGGAAAACTCACTTACAAAACACTTGAGTTCATGGAATGGACAGCACAGATGTATAACACAGATACATGCAAGGATAGGTTAATTGCAAAAGATGGTATTTTAGGAGCAGTTTAAGTCCACAAGATAGATGCTCATTGTCAGTGCACTTTTGACATGTGACTGGGTCTTGATGCTGAAACAGGTTGAGTCTGAAATGGGTTAGAGACAGTCTGGGGACACTGTAGGCCTTGTGCCGTGAGCTGGAAACAGGCACCCAAAAAACTCCTTGATTTCATTCTTCCAGCATGCACAACTTCTTCCAATGCATACTTTCACCCCTCTCTCGTTGAATCTTCTTCTCGAATCTTGCACTATGTACCCTCTGGGGTTGAACAAAGTAACTCACAGAATTTTCTCCTTTCCTGGTGGTAGAAGAAATAAACTAACTTTACTAATTTTCCACACTTAAATCACACAAACACTGACCCAGGTTTCAATTGGCAACCATCATTCTCAAGATGTCAAACATCAGCTAAAAATAAGTTCAGATACATATACATATGTGCTAAAGTTGGGGTGAGGGAGGCTAGTTTTAGGGGTAGGGATCAGGGGGTGATGACAGATATCAATGAGGACTTACACAGCATATAACACACAAACACGCTAACTAAAGACGAACTAGTCAACATGTGCAAACATCAGAGCATTACAAAAGTCTAGTGCACCAAAAAAGAGGATTAGGCTGATGGGAGAGAATGGAGTGGGGAAGGAGTCTCCATTTCTCTTCTTCTCCATTCTTTTTCCCCTTCATCTTCTCTTCCCTTTTGAACTTACTCTTCACTCCTCCACATTTGGCAGAAGAAAAATGAAAGAATGAGCCAAGGAAATCCACCTCTACCCTCAATCTGTCCTCTACTTTGTATCTCTCAATTCCCCCATTTTAATTTTATCTCAGAGGCAGCAAGTGAGTCACTTCCTTCTCCTTGTCTAAGCACCTCCGACGCACAAACCACCGTGGTCTCTAAGGGCCTCGTGGGTACTCCCACTCCTCCCCTCCAGAATGTGCAGGGGTACGGTGCCGCACCACTGCCAACACTGGTGCCCAATAGCCTGTGGCGGCACGATACGAATCACACCCCACTATAACGAGCAGAGGCCGGTCGTCATCTGTTCTGCTACCTCACTGACGCTACCGCCAGGTGGCAGGCATGACTACCCATGCCACTACAGAGCAGGGCCATGATAGTCTCACCTGATCCACCTTACAAGAAGGATGCCTTTACCACCGAGCTGAACGGCAATCATATCTTTGCTCTGCATTGGATGAACCAATAAATAGCTATTGTTTTCCCTGCCTGCGCTTGTGTTGTGGAAATAACCTCATCCTCCTCAAACCCTTTCACTGCCAGCCCATGTCAGATGGGATGTACAAAGACTGTCTGGGGTATTTTCTGGAATTTGCAACATTTCAGATTTTAAATTATTACAATGTAAGCGCTGATCTTAATAGAAGGGCCAGGTTCGGAGAAGGCACGGCAAGGTAACAAGACAGACGTCTGGTTTAACACTTCGATGGCTAAGTTCTAACAACACGTACCTATTTCAAAAATAGCAACTTTTCAGGAGAGAAAAAAAAACGATAATTTTTTATCACTTGTACACGGAAATTAAAAACCAAAAGTTCATAAAATTGAAAAAGAAGCATTCATTCACTAACAAAGAGTTAGTTTTTTGCTTGTGTTTTATTTTTTAATGTTATAACACACCCTGTTTAAGATACCTGTCTCAAACCAGCCAAATTTGAGATACGTATTGTTAGAACTTAGCGATCGCCTTATAATTCACGCACACCACAGATGCATTGTTTCCCTCAGACACACAGCACTAGACTCCCCTCACCCTCCAAGCCACCTACCGAGCCTGCGCCGTCTCGTGACCATCTCGGAGTCTTCCTATTGGCTTGAAATGGCAGCAGCATTTCACATTACCTGTGCATCTTCCCACGAGGACCAGGTCCCACACCAAGAGGTTGCAAGGTGTAAGAGGTGTAGGTTATCAGAGCCACACCCAAACGTGACTCTAAATCCGGATCTACTGCTACCCCAAGAGCGAAACCGAGCTGATGTGAGAATGGGAAGCAGGCACTCTCACAACAAGTATTTCATTTTATTGAATGCATCTTGATTTTTTCCCTTGGAAAGATATATTTAGAGCTTTGAACCATGAATGTATTATGGGACGGTATTTATAAGATGGCAGCTGATGAAACGGCTGCAATCACGGAATAAAATAAGTCAAAAAAGTCAGGACCATATACCGGCCCATGGCAGTTTTCACACAACCAGCAAGCACTGAAATATTGGCCCACTGGCATAAAATTGGTTAAACGGCTTGTATTTATTGTATTATGCATATGCATTCAGAGGTGGAGCTGATTATGAGAGATGAACATGACCATTTGTTGTATTGGGATTTAAAAGAAATATCAGGGATAAGATAGGAATATTCTAATTCAATGTTATTGGAAACTTCACCACTTACAAGTAAGGATGAATACCATGGTAATATTGCAATATCAGTGCCAATTCAATAACTTACAAGATTATTGGATATAATTAAAAGAGCAAATTTCAAATACCACAAGATATTCCTGGTGCTATGATCTGATGGGGGTATCTATATAGAGGACCCAGATGTTATGGTCCTAAAACAAAGGAGGTATGAATTTAAATTACTCTGATTCCTCAAGTAGTCTTAATGCAACCTGTGTATTTATACAATTCCAAACATTCCAACTCTTTCTTCTAAGATTTTTTTACATTTTTTTTAAGAAGGATTATACAGAGAGGGATTGGATTTTTTGCCAATGGGTATACATTAGGGCGGATCGGAAAAATCGATTTTTTTCAAATCCATCTGGCCCAGCGAAAAAAAGTTGTGGGACCGATCAAAAATAAGGCCTGAAAAATTTGAGACCTCTAGGTGAACCCCTGACCCTCGCTCAAATGTGATTTAGGGGGGGAGGGTCAAAATTCTAAAAATGTAATATTTTATGGTCATTCCCTATGGATTTTGCCGAGTTTCTGCCCTCATAGAACAAAAATTTCGTGCATTTTGACGTATCTGCTACCTTTTAGCCACAAAATGCCTAATTTGAGTCCGCGTCCGCAAAGAAAATATTCCAATGCCCACACAGAGTCGCGGACACAAGAACGGCAGGCCGATCCTGTCCCCTCCCCGCTCGCTTCTTCCCCTCCCACGCCTTGAATACAGCAAAATTCATCCCGCGTGTGCTGCTAGGAGGGCGTTCATCTTTGATAATATAAATCGGAAGATGGTAGAAGGAAAAAAAGGATGCGTAGTGAGACGTCTTGTCCCTTATTTGCTGCCTCGTCGGCGTTAAAAAAATCTATGTTATCAGCTTTTAGAGAAGCGATGAAATATTTTTAGATGCGAGAACGCAGGAAAGTAGCCTACGGTCTATGAAGAGGCCACTCTATAGGGAATGACCATAAAATATTACATTTTTAGAATTTTGACCCTCCCCCCCTAAATCATATTTGAGCGAGGGTCAGGTGTTCACCTAGAGGTCTCAAATTTTTCAGGCCTTATTTTTGATCGGTCCCACAACTTTTTTTCATTGGGCCAGATGGATTTGAAAAAAATCGATTTTTCCGATCCGCCCTAGTATACGACCACATGCTGCAAATTTTTGGAGTGATTTGAACTCCATGTCTTCCCCTCAATGAATTTGTTATGGCTTTCATTTTGGCATGTGAAGTTGATAAAAGTATGTAAATAGTTTGATTGAAAATTTCAATCTGAGATGGCACTGCTTTTTTCTTATCTAAACATTTTTGACGATCTGTATTACATGATAACATCCGGTTGCTTCGGTAAATCACAGTTTTACTTTAGAAATCGGATCTTGTATGATAACGCTGGCCCATGGATTTCCATGAAACATAATCTAGAGCCTAAAAGCACCCCTTTAACTACAATAGGGTAGTTTCCTTCATCAAAGAAAACGAAAGGCATTGATTGCGATTCCTTACCCACCATTATTGTATTCATCATATACAAATTATTTGGTTTTAGATATCCCAGTTTAGGCGAATGTTAATGGTCAATTTTAACCTCATTTGAAAAAGGCCAGATTGGCACCCATGCGATGCCACTCCATGTGACATCACAGGGGCCCAGATGCATGCAGTTTTACATCGTCTGAGATTACCAATGCATGCTTGAGGCACAGAGCTCAGGCAGGGTACTCTGCTACCTGCTAGCAGCCTGCATCGTAATGGTGCTCATACCCTCGCCCTAAGGTCACCTCACACAGCGGTAGCGGGAACCAGAATGACGTCACTCAGGCTTTTCCCAGCATTCATACTTAGCCGTCACGTTTTCGCGTGCTTGAAAATTTTCACTTTTCATTTCATTGCAAAAAATAGATATTGTGATTTAATAAACAAAAATCACAAAATTCGTACTCCAGGAATAATAATCTTTCGATTGAGGCAATAAAAAAATAATAGGAAACCACCCTATTATAAGGTGAGGTAGGGGTGCTTGAGGGGCATTTCTGAGTGAAGACCCCTACCCCATGCTTCAGGAAACATTTTATCTTACATTTCTGTGATCCAGAGGTGCAATAAACCAACTTGAACTTCTGAGCTAATCCCTATTTTTTGTTGGAGCATTAGAAAAATTCAGTTACATGTAAACTAATAAACATTCTAATGGTACAGAAATAAAATCTGAGAATTGAGAATTGGTTGATTTAAAAAAAATGGAATATGTATTGCTATTAGCTAATTTCCAATAACATTGAAAATATATTAATTAAAATCTTTCAGATACATTCATGCATTAATAAAATTTGTAACTGTGGGCCACTCTATTCATACACTGGCTGAATGTCTCAAATCTTAACAATACTTATTATGCCTACTCAAAGAAATATTCACTCACTTATCGAGGGAGGTGAACTGCGGGCCTCAAACGTGCCCCTCACCTTTGGGTCTGGCCCACAGTAATCATTCCTCTGCTGTGGGAGTGGGGTGGTCTGCTGTTCTCTTCTGCCAGCACGTGGATAATGATATTCACAATGTCCATTGGCATTGCGGCTCCCCCGGTTGCTGCCGCAGAGGTGCCTGGCTGATGTATGGGTCTGCATCACCCTCCCCAAGATTTGGCTCCTGGAAAAACCAACTGAGGCACATTGCCGACATCAGGGCCTGCGTCTCCCACCCCAAAACCATGCTCCCTGAAGAACCACACCTGGATGAGTGGCTCGGGAAGGTCTCCCTCTTCCACTGGAGCAATTGGCCGTGATGTACTGGGTCTTCTGGATTCGGGATCTGGGGTGTTGGTGATTTCAATTATGGTGATGGATGGAGTGGATTCCCATGTCTCGACTGCCCCCAGAGCCAGCGATGATAAGTTCTTCTTTGATGTTGGGCCTCCAGCACCACCTTGCTCCTCCTCGTCCTTTGCATGTCCTGCGCTTACCTGGTGAAAAAAATAAGGATATATCAGTCCTAAAATCCATTGGCATCATCAGCTATTATTTATTGGGGGACATATGGGTGGTCTGAAAGTAATAAAAAAAATACTTTTCACAACACTGTTTTAACGGATTTTAGAGGTGAAATTAGTTCAAAATATTAAATATTAACTTGAGAAAAATGAATTCAAAAAGCGTATTAAAGCAGCTCGAAGCAATTATTTTCAGTGAACTTTAACTAATATTCGAAGGGACAGGCCAAAAAATGAGTGAGTGTACACAAAACCAAATAACTTGAGTCAAGACAGAGGGAATAATTGCATTGAGAAACTAATTGGCTTAAGTGAATACAACCAAAGCCAAGAAAGTAATTGGAACTTGGATATTTTGTCTTCCGTCAAGAGAGAATGAGATAAAAATGTGTGCTTTTGCTAAATCTTATAAGATTATTTAAGCCTCTTGCATTTTCACATCCCATCAAAAGCAAATTTAACTATGTATCTCTAATCAATAAAATTGCTTGAAATCATACATCATCTTGTGAATGTTGTGAATTGCAATGCTATATTTTTTAATTTCCCAAAACATCCTTTTTATCGAAAAGAAAATCAAGGCATACGGCCTATTTTATTTTAGGTTGACAAAAATTAAAGATCTTTAATATTAATCTTTAATAGGTAGACCTATTCAATTATTAGATAATGAAAAGGAAACTTATATTATTTGACATCATATACCCACTTCATTGCAGTAATTAGTCATTGCAAATATAAAACAAAACCAATATGTTTTATCAAATGGAACGAGGGCAGAGAATCTTGAATTCTCCAGGTATGCCATTACTGCGCCTTCAAGTTTACAATAGCCAATACATATTGCAAAGTGAAGTCAATGCTGATGGATATTACTTCCATACATAAGACGATATCCACCTCTTGTGCATCACCACTCAGAAACCAATAAATCATTTGATGACCAACAAGATAAGGTTTGTGTGCTGTCAATATTCAATAAGTCACTTACAATTAGCTGCATCAATTCTGGCGCATGATTAGATTTAAATCAGCCAATATTTGGTACATCAAGATATAATAATACTATCTAATAGTGCTTAGGACACCTAGAGAAAAGTTGATCTATAATTCAAGTCAACAATCTTCAGTTAATAGTAGAATCATAATAAATCCAAATGTTTACATTTGCAAGAACAGTAATATTGCATTCCCTCAGAATGGTTGGCATATGGCTCCTAAAGCATTGATGCTGAGGAACCATCATAGGTTATTCATTTCAATATTAAATTATGTACTGGATAATAGCATACCAAATTTTAGTTGTTTGTTTGAATAAATGATTAATCAAAATACATGGCATAGGATGAGGAAAATAAGGATGCATAAATGCATTCATAACTGGGTTTTCCGTTTCAGTGCAGTAGATATTAATAATAATGATAATATGTAGCCAATGCAGCTTGGCAGGATTGAATTCATTCACTTTTCTTCTTTGTGTAATTATCAGAAAAAAATTTTTCTCGTTTGTACGTTAATATATGGCTTTACTGTATTCTTTATTCTGTTGGTACTAGGTTTAAACATTCCATAACAGTGATTTGATGAAAATCAACATTAAATGTTTTTATTTATTAAAAAGATTTTTTAAAAAAATAGGTCAGGGTGCCTAGTTCCTTACTTACCGGCTAATAAGATTAGGAATCTATAATAGGCCTTTCAGCCACTTGGAAGCTACCAATAACCCCCGAAGAGCGTCGGTAGAGTGGTAACGACTTTTCAATCTTTGCCAGTCGGGTGGATAATTCACGCATCTGGCTCTCGATCAACGTGACTTTCTTTAAGATCAAGTCCAGCTTCATATCAATGCTAGCATAATGGCTGCTGGGAGTTGCGAGGCATTCTTCTCTCATGGGTTCTTCGTCTGATGAGTCACTCAGCAATTTTCTCCCAGAATGAGTTGGTTCAGATGCATGCTGAGACCTTCCCTCACCTCCTCTCTGACGGATCACAGTGGCCATGATTGTATGTCAGATATGTTGCTGCTGCGGTGCCACACACTATCAGCAAAAACTGTCAATTTTATAAAGAAGTAATTGTTACAGAATTATAATGGTAAATGACTTTGTATATTATGGTAATTGATGTGAAGGAAGAGTTGAAGAAGTCTATATTAGTACTTGCTTTGTTTTCAAGCCTTTGCATTTGAATAATTGGGAGGTGATATGTATATGTAAGTCTTTGAAACTTGAGGGAGCTGGACAACCGATGGCTTCTTGAATTGATTCTAGGAGCATTCAGAAAATATAGCTACTGTGAATTAGATTTAGTAATAAATGGGCAAGAAAGATTAGGCCAGCTTGATTTCTGTGTAAGAGAGGACATGCTAAGTGAAGTCATAATGAGGTTATAATCAAATTCATAAGCTAATATAGGTTTCATGGTGCATTTAGCAGTGGTGAGGTGTAAGAATATATTGTTAAATACACCAACAGATGAAGTTCGCCATGAAAAAATATTTGGCTTAGCCGGGATTCGAAACTCCATTTTCTCAGAGCAAACTTCCGCATGGGTTTTACTGAACAAGATGTTGACGTCACAAGTCCACACTGTGGCACATGTGGTGAGGGTCATGCTTACTAAGCCACAGTCTGGGTGGAAAACCCTTATTTCCTCGCTGGTCTGTGACGACGAATTTCAAAGCACTGCGCTGAACTTTTTCAATAGCTGTCTGATGGACTTTATAAAAAAGTGGCCAAACAACCAAGTCATATTCAAGAATGAGATGGAAAAGTGATGATGATATAGGTACATATGTGTAGCTTGTATATGTAGAGTTCAGTGCCTAAATGCTGTAACATAAATGAAACCACTTGATCATTGAAGAAAAGTCACCTATACATGTAATATACCATGTTTACAAGCAAGCAAAGCAATGAATGTACAAGTGCAAAGTCACAAACTGTTCAAATTATGGCCTTAAATTGAAATACACATGAAATACCCAAATGTAATTTAAATTTCTGAAAAGTTTAATGTGGAATGTAAGCAGATGATACTTCAATCCTTATCAATATCATTAACCTGGATCCGCCCAATGTAACAAAAATGTCATACCCTGTATCGCTCCACTGTAATGGCTCTTGCATCGTTCGGGCACGGTATATTGTTGCGTTTTATACCTTATTAGAAAGAGGAAGCTAAGTGCTTCAATTCAAGGTAAGAATTGTCAGGTTAGAGTGAAGACGTATCCTTTAAGTACCCCTGGTACTTAGGTGCCTTCCCTAGACACTAAAAATGGACGTTCGCTTTGTGTAAATATTTAATTTTTTCGTTAACTATATGCGCTACAGCGACAATTTTTGGTACGTACCAACATAATGATACAATATTATTAATAATACATTAATATGTTTGGTATTGCTTTCCATTTCTGTAATATACTCTGATAAATGTTACTGTGACATAAATGTCACATTGGGCGGATCCCTATGCAAATCTCCAAAGTTTCGAATTTTATGCTCTAGTTAGAATTTATTGCATTTTCAACGTTTGTGATAGAAATAATGTGATAGAAAATTGATATATAGAAATTTCAATTCAGGAAGATCTGTTTCGGGAATAACCTATGTCTTACAAAAAGATCTTCCCGTCGCCAATTGACTGCTTCTATTTTTACTTTTTTCTGTTGGAGAAGTGATGTACGCTTCGTTGACTTCGAATCCTTTGCCTTACGTGTAACTGGTACCGAAATTATTTCGGACTTCTCTTGAAATTCATTAGTATTATCATTATCAACCTGCAAAACAAGCTCCACTCTTGCCCGAAGTTGTCTTCCCGTTAAATTTTCCACAAGTCCACCAGCCTGGTTATCTGCAATGTCCTCATCAGTGACAATTGCTGCTTCTGATGGCTCAAGGTATATTGATTATACTTCGTCAAAGTCTTCGTTTTTAATTTTTTTTTTTTTTTTTTAATTTTTAATATTTGGGATATCGATAGCTCAGAGATATTACACTGTGTGAAATCAAATAGCTTCCGGAAAACGAAGACTTTGACGAAGTATAATCAATATACCTTGAGCCATCAGAAGCAGCAATTGTCACTGATGAGGACATTGCAGATAACCAGGCTGGTGGACTTGTGGAAAATTTAACGGGAAGACAACTTCGGGCAAGAGTGGAGCTTGTTTTGCAGGTTGATAATGATAATACTAATGAATTTCAAGAGAAGTCCGAAATAATTTCGGTACCAGTTACACGTAAGGCAAAGGATTCGAAGTCAACGAAGCGTACATCACTTCTCCAACAGAAAAAAGTAAAAATAGAAGCAGTCAATTGGCGACGGGAAGATCTTTTTGTAAGACATAGGTTATTCCCGAAACAGATCTTCCTGAATTGAAATTTCTATATATCAATTTTCTATCACATTATTTCTATCACAAACGTTGAAAATGCAATAAATTCTAACTAGAGCATAAAATTCGAAACTTTGGAGATTTGCATAGGGATCCGCCCAATGTGACATTTATGTCACAGTAACATTTATCAGAGTATATTACAGAAATGGAAAGCAATACCAAACATATTAATGTATTATTAATAATATTGTATCATTATGTTGGTACGTACCAAAAATTGTCGCTGTAGCGCATATAGTTAACGAAAAAATTAAATATTTACACAAAGCGAACGTCCATTTTTAGTGTCTAGGGAAGGCACCTAAGTACCAGGGGTACTTAAAGGATACGTCTTCACTCTAACCTGACAATTCTTACCTTGAATTGAAGCACTTAGCTTCCTCTTTCTAATAAGGTATAAAACGCAACAATATACCGTGCCCGAACGATGCAAGAGCCATTACAGTGGAGCGATACAGGGTATGACATTTTTGTTACATTGGGCGGATCCAGGTTAATGATATTGATAAGGATTGAAGTATCATCTGCTTGCATTCCACATTAAACTTTTCAGAAATTTAAATTACATTTGGGTATTTCATGTGTATTTCAATTTAAGGCCATAATTTGAACAGTTTGTGACTTTGCACTTGTACATTCATTGCTTTGCTTGCTTGTAAACATGGTATATTACATGTATAGGTGACTTTTCTTCAATGATCAAGTGGTTTCATTTGTTACAGCATTTAGGCACTGAACTCTACATATACAAGCTACACATATGTACCAATATCATCATCAAGTCATCATCGGAGAGCGGTTTCATTGGAAGAGGGCGGAGGGTTTTCATTATGGGCACATGAATTTATCTCCCTTAACTCTTCGGCAGGATTTGAGCATGGCAAGCCCGCTAACTTTGGCCATTACCGATTGAATACCTATGTGCGGTTGGGTGATCGCTCACCAGGGTGGGGTTCTTGAAAAAGTGAGCAATTAAAACATTCTTGCGGAGCTGTTGTGTGAGATTCCATAGTACCCGCACGTTAACGGCGGCGCTCATAAAAAACTTGACTTTGAACCAGGTGCGTGAGGTTAGGTCCATTTTGAATTTACGGGATAATTAGCGAGGACTTTGAATTGACTTTGGACCGCGCAGTGTCGTATTCAAGAACCTTACAATGTTACAACCTTATCGAGTTTTTGGTCGCATTAAATGTTTTCAACCGTTTTTTGCTAGTTCTAAAGGTGAATCGCGGAAGAAGACACCACGGAACGAAAAATAACGTGGACAATATACGGAATTGAGAAATAAAATCCGGAAAACATATCGCTGTGACTTAAAAACTGCTTGGCTAAACTTCAATGACTTTACATTTACAACTCCTTATGCGACAGTTTGCTGCTATAGTTTTGCAGAATAATAATAAATGGCGTCCTGTCCTCTTGTGCTACATGGATTGCATTTAAATAAAAAGAACTCTACCTTTCGATGTCGAGTCTGGGACTGGATGGCGTAGATCCGGAGGGCTGGAAGGGCAGAGATGGGCGACGGACGCAGACGGACTGGCAAAATTATATTAGGGGTACTTAGTAAGATATTACTAAATATACCGTTGGTACCTTTGAAAATAAGTCAAGATGAAGTTTAAATTACATAAAGTTTGTTAATAACCGAGAAAACAAGTAACGCAAACGAAGGTTTTCCGCATAAAATATTATGAAATTGTGTCAAACACCTTAATAACTGTTTATATTTGTAAATTTTATTAAAATTTAATCGCTGTTTTGACTTCGGAACTACCTAAAGTCAAGCGCGTGCAATTTCCCAATTCCCAGAGGGGAAGGGAAGCTTACTACAGATTTCTAAATTTAGGAATGGTTAATGTCGCTATCGTGGGGACTACCAATGTCAGTTCCTCTAATGAGGGTTAACCCTCGACTGCGAGCCTAATCCGTCCCTTTCCCAAGGACTCGAGCTCGCGAGGTACGGACTAAGGAATTTACGACTAGAGGTGGCCCGCTACGAGGGCTTGCAAAGCAAGGAACGAGAGACGTTCAGGTGCCTTTACACTGTGTAACCAGGGGCGGGTACAGATGAGGGGCGCGGGGGGTGCGCGTCCCCCCTTGCGGGTCCGCTCGTATTGCTGAACATTGCAAAACCACAATTGTAACTTTTTTTATATCATAAGATGGCATTGTCTTTTTCAAGTGTATAATCATTAAATAAAATTTTCTTATCTGCCAGAATTTCTACTCTGCCAGTGACTCGATCATTTTTCATTACGATAAAAGTAAAGAGAACTCGAGATATATTTTGCGCCCCCCCTTGAGTTTTTCCTGTAGCCGCTACTGTGTGTAACATGTTATATAAACATGCTATATGTAACAAGTTACTTGTAACATTTGTTTTATATAACATTTGTTTTATAACAAGAGTCCAGCGGAGCCTAAAATGCGCAAATAACATGTTACAGATTCAGTCCTAGCCCAACTATCAACTGGCTATCCCCAGCACGCACTATTTCAACCTTTATATCGTGTCTCTCGAATGACGTAGAGACGGTCAGAAAGCAAAAGTGGGATATTAGCCCGCGAGCGTTCTTTTAATGGTGTTTATTTCGTTTCTACTCTTATTTGCCAGCCGTCCGATCATTGCCTTCCTTAACCATTCTCCCGACACTGCGTGCAAAACTTGATTACGTGCTGAAGCATTTTCGGCCACCAAAACCTCGCTCGGATCGTCCAGAGTGTATGTTTAAGTCCCATGTGACCTGCCCATGGTGAGTCATGATAGGCTCTCAAAATCCTATCTTTCATGCTCGCTCGCGCTCCGTCTTCCTCCTCACAAATAGCCCTGTCCTTCGCGAAATATTCTGTCTCCTCCCCGAATACGGGCCATTACAGCTGCTACCACTTGCTACTATAAAAAAATAACATCGATGAGGCATTTTAATCATTGCGCCTAAAAATATTAGGAGATTGAGATATCAGTGTGATGGCAGAAGTTGAGATGAGAGTTAAAATTACTTTTAGCTTTTACCAACATTACTATTGGCAACAGTTACCACACTTCGGATCAAACGTTCATTAATCCCATCCCATGCGCGGTAGGTGACAGCGCATAATATAATAGAGCGAATCCGCCATTGTAATATTCTCGATAAACCGCATGGACTCAAAATATTCATTGGAGCAGTAAATTACAAAAAAAATAAATTATATCGAAAAAAGTAAAAACAACAATTAAAAATACTCTAATTATTTGTTTTTTGTAATATTGTTAAAATTCAAATAATAGCTTGCACAAATTATATTCACATTTATTTCTATTTCTCACAAACACTTCACCCTACAGTGAACAAAAATATAAGCGCGATTAAAAAACCTAATGTCAATCGGTTGGTTCCTGTGAGTGATTAGTCTCACCGATACAGCTTCAAATCGCGCTTTCGGTAAAGTCGACTTCAATAGAAAAACTGGCACATTTTAACTACATCACCCGGTTGGTAACTCGATTACAATGCATTCATCGGCAATTAGACATGAATAACTCTATCTTTAAATGAGGAGGTGAATAAATGGCCAACTCTATATGCAACCGAAATAACTGGTTTTAAAATCTCAGCGACAGCTATTATGCTCCTATATCTATCTTTGGCTCAATTGAGTGCATTTTTTTTGGACACACACTCCGCGCCATCTCCGCGCCCGAAGGCTTAAAACACATGTGCAGTGCGGTTTTAGCAGGGGGATATGAAAAGGGGGGACACGGAGGTATGTTGCCGGGTCGGACGAAAAGGTTCGAGGGGCGAGAGTGGTGGGGGATGGGAGGTTATTGGAAGGGGTTGTTGAATTGAGAGAGAGAGCAAAAGGGAGGGGGTGACTTCCCCCCTTTTGTGACGTGTGACATGTCATGACCACCTCTATAGGTGGTCCTGTACTTGCGCGGAGGGAGAAGTGTCTGGTAGGGCGGAGACCGTGAGAAAATCATGCTACGAATACGATCGGACACCGGTCTCCAGTGGCGTAACTATGGGGGGGGGGGGGGGGGAAAGGAGGGGGTGGAATAGATCCCTCAAAGCCTCAGAGAAATAAAAATAATATGCAAAATTATTGTCTAGATTTGACATACAGTAAAATTTAACGTAACCTTTTAATGAAACCCAAATTTTAAGTGCCAAAATTATGTAAAATGTAATTTGCAGGCATGACATTTTTCCAAAATTAACCCAAACGGAGGGGGGGGGGGGGGGGCTGGAGAGGGGGTGAGGTCGCCCTTCCCGATCCCCCCTCCCCCTCCCCCCCCCAAAGCATACTCCTAGTTACGCCGCTGCCGGTTTCCATGAACTGGGGAGGGGGTCAGGCCGACGGACCAAGGGGCCCACGATTGCTGTTATTCGGGCGAAATTCCTAGAATGGACTGGTTAAAGCCGTATTGACTCCATGTAACGATGTTATAAAACAATGGTAAATAAACAAAGTTATATAACATATTCAGACGTCCAAACTTGAGAGCAACAAAGTTATATAACATTATTGTATAAGTTATTTTGATATTTACCGATTTACTTACATCAGGGAGAATATCAGTATATTTTAAGAAGTTTTAAGATATTTTAAGTATGGAATTGCTGTGTTGTACAATCCACATATTTGAAGATATCCTTGTTTAACTACAAACACAATTACATAGTTCTGATTTTTTCAGGACCCTAGTATAAGTGTTGTTGGGTGCTCTTTACATTGACTTCTACAAACAACTTGACTGATCATAGCTTTTTTCTTTTGAGTTTTGATTTCCCATGTATGTACTACTTGTGCATCTCAATAGGAATGGTTTGCTCAATTAATTACATTGTTGAGCTTTTGGTATACTTTGTATAATGGTTTTTATATGTTGTGTTTTCTAGCAGCCTGGTGCAATGGTTATCGATGAACTATTTGAAGAACAGTTATTCTTAATCCAGGATGAGAATATACATATTATGACTATCCCTCTTAATGATCAATACACACTTAAATGACTGTTGTGAATATAGATACGGTTTTGTGATTAACTTAACCATGGAGATTGTAGTGAATTATAATATAAGGATGTGATTATGATGTGCCTGGATGATTTATTTCTCTCTCCATCAATTCAACATTATTAGTATAGTTTGACTGCATATTAAAATGCACCATATCTTTCCTTTTGGGGTAATCTCCTGCATTTAGCTGGGTATTAATCATTTCGTTTCAATTAATACCCATTATGTCTGTACCCCACCCTGTATCTGTAGTGCATTTCAATCCATAATATATCCATTAAGATTAAAACATGAGCGCAGTATTCAACTGGATTTTATACAACTACTTCCTACAATTTAACAGGCTTTATGCTTCAGTTATTTGCAACCATGATTGTCGTGTCATTGTTAATTGTCTGTGTCTAATTACTCAATTTGGAATGCATTTTCTCTGTGCCTTAAAATCAGTGATTGAGTTTGGAATCCATACTATTCTAATTAATGTTCTGATGTGTACTCATTTATTGCAGTTATTTGTAAAATCTTAAATGTACCTAAAGGCTCACCTGAGTGCACACTTACATCACTGTGTCAGATTATTTGCATGCGGATTGTTCTAGTATTACATTTATTATTGGGATTTGCGATATTTACAATTTCTAACTAATCAGCATAGGCCTCAACTTAAGACAAATAATAAGCATTCAGTGAGAGTATATTAGTATCATATGAATAAATCATATTATTTTGAGTTTAAAAATTTTACAGGGACCTTGTATTACGAACTAAGAAAATATATTACAGTAGAGTTATCAGTCTAGCCAAAAACCTGAGCAAAACATCGTGGCAAGTAATAAAAAAGGTGACCAATTTTAAGGTAAACAGGAGAGGAAATTTAATCATAAAAAATACGGAGGGGATACACTTAACCGATCCCATGCAAATGACAGTGCTCTCCAATCAGTACCTCGCCAATGTGTCCCTATGCATACAGAATTCAATAATATGTTGGGACAGCTTTAATACTGACCCCTGTCAACATATAAGGTCCTCAATGGCCCTCTTTCCGGTAACAGAAAATGAGGTATAGAAGCACATAAATAGCCTAACGTTGCCTTCTATGTATATATATTCATATACCTACCAAGGTCTGTAATGCCCTGCCTTCATACTTAAAAAATGCTCCTACGAGGGCAAATTTCAACTACAATCTGAAACTCTTCCTTGTTAACAAAAGCTATTTTAGCACAAATCAGATTCAAATGTGTACATGTATTTTTTGTATTGACTTGTCCTATATTTAACAATGCAAAGACATGGCACTAATAAGAATAATTATTATTATATCTATGCTGCAACCCTCATACTTTAGTAATCAATACGTAGAAAGAAAGTAATTAGTGAATCGTTGAACCTATGCTGAAGAGCGAAATGTATAATTGCCAATGGTCATGGAAAATTTCATGCACCTCACTTTGGAAATAAAGTAGAAAATCTAGATTCATTAGAAACTATTCACACAGAGCACTATGGTGGGAATGTTTTGTCGCGTGTGTTGGAAATTTTTTCAGGGTTGAAACAAGGCCCTGAGACTAAAACATAGCCCGGATTAGGAAGTATGCTTTAATTTCCTACGACCGTGGAAAATTTCATGCTCCTGACTTCGTAAATAAGGGAGTAAAATATGGTTCTTTGGAACCTAGGCACACGGAGCGCTGTAGTACGAAATTTTTTGTCGCGTGGGTTGGACATTTCTTCAGAGTCGAACCGAAGTCCTCAGGGTCAAAAACCGCCCGTGCTCGCAAGTATACTATAACTCCCTATGACCATGAAAAGTTTCATGAATATGAGTTCCTAAATAAGGAAATGAGACATGGTTCCTTATACCTATGCACCCGGTGCGCTGTAGTACGAAATTTTTTTTTCGCGTGGGTTGCGGATTTTTTCAGAGTCGAACCTAGATCCTCAGGGTCAAAAACCGCCCGTGTTCGCAAGTATATTATAATTCCCTATGATAATGGAAAATTTCATGAAGCTGACTTCCTAAGTAAGGAAATGAGACATGGTTCCTTATACCTATGAAGCCGGAGCGCTGTAGTACGAAATTTTTTTTTTCGCGTGGGTTGGAGAATTTTCGGAGTCAAACCGAAGTTAAAAAGGAAATGAGACATGGTTCCTTATACCTATGAAGCCGGAGCACTGTAAAAACGAAATTTTTTGTCACGTGGGTTGGGGATTTTTTCAGAGTCGAACCGAGATCTTCAGGGTCAAAAACCGCCCGTATTATCAAGTATACTTACTATAGATCACTTTTCCGGTCGCGAAAAACGATCGCTCTAACTTTTCGCGAAGAAAAAAAATGACCGTGTGATTCTGTGATTCAGGCTTTATTTTGATGTTTACCGACACTTGATTGCATTGGTGGACTGAGAAGCGGGGGGGGGGGGGGGGGGGGGGGGGGGGGTTGGTTTAATAGATACGGAGGGATTTATTTTGAAATAATTCCAGTTTTTTTACGGATGGTTCTATTTAAACTCCTGCGATTTTATGATGCGTTGAATGTCTCAATCCCTTGCCTCGTCGGTGTTATTTTATTTAAATAGAAGCAAGTGGTAGCAGCAGCTACGTCGCGAATATTAAACGAGCGTATCATTACGAATAGGGTGGTTTCCTATTATTTTTTTATTGCCTAAATCGAAAGATTATTACTCCTGGAGTACGTATTTCACGCGTTTAGATTTTTAAATGACGATATCTATTTTTCGCGATTAAATGAAAAGTGAAAATTTTCAAGCGCGCGAAAACGCGACGCTTAAGTATGAATGTCGGGAAGTCTCTCCGCGTGACGTATTTCTGGTTCCCCCTCCCGCCCTGCGAGGTGACCTTGAGGCGAGGCTTAGCTCTGATACGACGCAGGCTGCTAGCGGCTAGCCTAGTACCCTGCTGGCTGGTAGCGCTTGGCTTAAATAAGGATTATTAATAACTTATCAAACGAGGAAAACTTTCCGACCTTAGCCAGTTTTAATAAGTGATTGTTAAGACATGTTTCCCTGAGCTCTGCGCCTCATGCATGCAATGGTAACCTCAGACGACGTATAACTCCTATCTCCTCGTATAGAAACTAGGTCCCTGTGACGTCACGCGGAGTGGCATCGCATGGGCGCCAATCTGGCCCTTTTCAAATGAGGATAAAAATGGACCATTGCCATTCGTCTAACCCGGTATTTCTAAAACAAAATAATTTGTATATTATGAATACACTAATGGTGGGTAACGAATCGCAATCAATGTCTTTCGTTTTCTTTGATGAAGGAAACCACCCTATTACATTAGCGCGTGATTCTACTCGCATAATGAAAACTTTTTGAGTAGAAGCTGAGATATATGAAATAAAAATGAACAGAAATCGAAAGATAAAATGTAAGCCAATGAATGTAATGAAAATGGGTACCTATGCAAACATTATGACCCGCTCAACCCAAACCCAACGCAACTCGTTAAAATCTGGCATTGTTGTCAATCGTCCTTTGTCTATGATGGCTACTGCAGCGTAAAATTTACCCAGGAAAATAAATATAAGTACCTACGGTATTTATCATAATTTAATTGAGTGGGTTGGAAGCCAAGGGGTACATGTGATTTCTCTTTTCTATACAGAGTAAGGTACAGAAATTAGGTGTAGATAACAAACGAGATAAATTAGATATTTAGTTGTGCATTTGATTTTCCACTCGATGTCAGCACAGAACAGAGACTCATTCGTTTCCCTTGGCAACCAAGTTTTTGTGTATTTATTCTAACAATTAACTTTATCTAACTCTGTTGAGAAAAAGTCACTTGTACACCTGTGCTTCCAACCCACTCAATTGTAGTCGCAGTGCTTTCGACCACCCCGAGGATTGTTTAGAATGTGAAGTAAGTTATAATATATCTTACGTTTGGTGAAGTTCCGACGAAAATTGGCGTTTCCATAAAAGTATACTGTTGCCAATTCCATTGCACAAAAATGTGTCTCTGCCACTAATGATTAAAAAGCTTAGATACCGTAGAAAAGCAGGTGGTAAGGAAAGGTATAATTTATGGCCATATAGTTCGACCAGTGAGCATTTTGCACGTAGACCCATCTACTAACTTCGATACAATTCTTTCCGATCGTCATAATGGAGGATGATAGGGGAATACGCCGCCTTAGCAAAGGGAAATCCCATTTATGGCACCAAAGAATTTTTTATAAAAATAATCAATAGGAAAAAATATCACTGACCTGTAATGTTCCTGTAATTAAATACTTAATGGCCGACCGGGCAGTTGCGTAATGCTTAATGAGGGCCGATCACTTTTCACAGACGTAGCTGATCGGAATATTTTCCTTTATTTCCCGTTCTCCCCCCCGAAGATAACAATGAAATCAACAGACCCTTTTTCGTCGATATGGAAAACCATTTGAAACCAATCAACGGCCCGAATGGGCTGGAGGACAATGACGTCACATTGTGGGAGGGGGAAGCCGGTGAGATCACAACCAACTGGCAATAATTGTTCCCGAGCACTTTCCCAAGCGCGCTTTTTGTATTAAATTATCAATACCTCATTTACGGTTCGATTAATGAGTCTAATGCATCTATAGAAAGCGATAAATTGAATATTTTTTGAAAAACCTCTTTTGTTCTACAGAGTGATCTTTATTTAATCATACGCTTGTTAGATCCAAGCATTCTATCAGCTTAAAAAAAAGCAATTAGAGAGGAAAGTTTACGATAAAGTTCAGACAGCTAAGCCGGACTACTCCTTAATTAAAATGGTGATTAGTCTTGGGCGGTACAGCGGGTGATTAAAAAAAAACGTACACCCGGCTGTTGAGGACCTTATTTTTACAGCGCTCCCGAATAATGGAGTCAAAAGCGTAGAAATAAAATTCATTCAACAAAAGCGGCTGTGGCGGTCAATTATCGACTGTAATACGATTGTTTAATCAAATACGAAGAGAAAAATTGTGCTGAACAAAATGGGAGATAGATTGTAAGGGAGATGAAAGCGCTTATTCGTTATGGAAAAATTGTTTTTTTTTTGCTGATAAAATTACCGACGGAAACAATTTAAAAGACAATTGTAAGAGATAAGGTTAGATCTAAAAGACAATTGTGGCTATAGATATGTCGAGTTCCTCTAATTTGTGATTAATATTGTTATAATCTGGAGTACCGCATTAGATAAATGTCGTGTAACTTGTTTAATATAAATGCAATAGGGATCAGTGAAATAAAGTTACATTTAAAAATTGAGACTCATCCACTACTTGCATCAACCCAAAGATTGGTTTGGATAGGCAAGGAAGGAATTTACTCCCGAGTCCGGACCCAGCCATATGGGTGTCAGTGTCACGGTTTCCACGGAGTACATCCTTACCCACTACTATCGTCGCAATTAAAGGTAAAACGCTGACCTTTAAGCATCGGTATAAAATCCTGCCGAAGTTCCATAGGTTCGTGTCGTATATCGTTATACTCATTGTTTATTCGACTGCAACAATAATTCATATTATAAATATTATTTGAACGTGAGCGTTTAGCTTCTACGGTCGAAAGAGTGAAGAACGGGGAATTCCACTGAAAATGGATAATTATTCGATAGCAGTTCTTCTTCAACTTGTATTATTCGTAAAATTCCAACTTGAATATTGAATATTAATCTTGCGCTCAAAACGACCCATCGCCATGTTGGCTGAGCGTGACGTCAGAGTCCAGTAAACAATAGGTTTACGTGGTGCCAATAGACAATTTGTCCCAGTGTTAGAAAAATCTCTCTGTACAATTAATTTTTTTATATGATAATTCCATCATAAGTCATGTGAAATATTTATCCTGAATAATTGACAGGTTTAAAGAATGTATGCATGCTGGAAGATCCAGCACAATCTTGACAAATAGCGCTCATTACTTTTTCATCCTCCTCATCCACGGCGATTTCCACAGTGTGAGATTATTGTTCTCACTTAATGTTCTGGTGTCACCTTAGCCCCAACAGTTCAAACGCTCAAATTTATTAACACTTGAACCTAACAAACTGCTGAAACACCGCATGTCTCTCTTCCAGACCTTAGGAATGCTAATTAAATCGGCGTAAAATATGATCCGTTGTATTTCTCCAAAATGTCAAATTCACGAATTCCAACATTGCACCAAGTACACATTAAAAGCAATGAGTAAATGACAGTAGTTAAATGAGTTACAAACCAAGCTTTATATTACTAGCGAACGAGATTGTTGATTTAATTTATGTTACATTTCAATTTCGCTGCTTCTCAACGTCGCGCCGAGAAATCTTCATTACTGGAGAAAAAATAAGCGGCCATGAATTAATCTACCTTCAGAATGTTCCCAGAATGCGTCTTTACGAAGTCGGAGTCAACCATTGCGCAATACAAGCACCGTAAAATCTATCTACATAAATCTATCTACACTATCTAATAAACTATCCACATCTGTTTTTCACACACCCTTCACGTTATGAGTCAGTATCGTCGTAGATGGTTGCTATCGTCGTTACTGTTTTGTTATTGCCATGGAGCGAGTCTGCTTACTCGCATTCTGACGTCACAGGGCGTTTTTGTGGCGCGAAAGAATTTAGTAATTTTTGCAAACTTTGAAGCTCTGTAGAAACAAGAATATTGAGAATTATGAAGTCATATTTTGCATGCGTCAAAGCTTTAACTTACTTATCAAAACTTGTAAAAAAATTACCTTTTTAATTTTATGAGAGTACCCCAATCGGCGAAACGATCGTCTTCCTCATATCATCACAGGCAAAATACTTGATTGGTGCACTTCATTTTAATTTTTTATTGAGATAAAAACATCTTCGCATTACAAATAGCTTTAAAAAATTAAATTTCACCCATTTTTTGATTTTTTAAATGGCCGAAAAGTAGATTTCAATTTCCGACGTTTAGAAAAGAAAATGAATATCGCAGTTTAGTATGCTGCATGTCAAAATATTTCTACACTTTTCATAAAAGGAAATGTTCTCTCGTTCTCGTTATCGTTCTCTCACTTAAAATAAACCAAATAAACTGCGCCGATGCAATCTACCAAAACGACGATTTTCGACTTGGAAGCTAAACATTTACGTTCAAAACAATGTTTAATGATTCATTGTCGCAATAAATTAAACACTGAGTAAATGACACGAACCTATGGAGCTTCGGCATTTATTTTAGTTTAATTTTTCTTTCGAAGTAAAATATGAGACTAGATAATGTTTTAAACATTTCGTTAATAGGGTGGTTTCCTATTATTTTTTTATTGCGTAATTCGAAAGATTATTACTCCTGGAGTGCGCATTCCACGCTCTTAGATTTTCGAATGACGATATCTATTTTTCGCGATTAAACAATATGTGAAAATTTTCAAGCGCGCGAAAACGCGACTGCTAAGTAGGAATGCTGGGAAAAGCCCGTTGTGACGATTTCTGGTTCCAGCTGTCGGCGTGGGAGGTAACATTGGGTCTAGGCTTGAGCGCTGATACGACGCAGGCTGCTTGCAGGTAGCGCTTGGCTTAAATAAGGATTATTATTACCCTAACAAACGAAGGAAACTATCCGACCTTAGGCAATTTTAATAGGTGATTATTAAGAGATGTTTCCCTGAGCTCTGTGCCTCATGCATGTATTGTTAATCTCAGACGATGTAAAACTCCTATCTACTCGTATAGAAACTAGGTCCCTGTGACTTCACGTGGAGTGGAATCGCATGGGCGCCATTCTGGCCTTTTACAAATGCTGTTAAAATTGACCCTTGCCATTCGTCTGAACTGGGATTTCTAAAACCAAATAATTTGTATATTATGTATACATTAATGGTGGGTAAGGAATCGCAATCAATGCATTTCGTTTTCTTTGATGAAGGAAACTATCCTATTCACAAAAAAACCATGCGTTATAAAAATATGCCGAAGCGATTTTATGTATCTCCATTATTTTCGCAACGTCTTGTGCAAGACAAATGCTGTAGACTTTGTGATTTTCCCAAGGTTGAATTACAAAGTTCACGAAGTTGACAAAATGGCCTAATTTTACGGTGCGAGGAGTCATTCATTGCACTGGCCTGTCTACATCTATTTGTCGTGAAACAAAAAACAAATCAGAATTAAAAAAGATTTATTTCAAATGACGAATTATTCATTATTTTTATATGCACATAATCCCAGATATAAATTTGCAAAGTACAGCGGCACATCATTTTGACCCCGGCAGTAGGAAGATTCTTGCAGGGGGGTGTCGAAAGGCTACGCCAGAAATTTGAAACCGGTACCCTCAGATTAATAGCTAAACACTACCTGATTGGCTACCACGCACCTCGAAACACCGACAAAATATAAGAAAAATTCTACCATCTGAGGTCGGAAAGAGGAAGCTTGATCAGCCTGTGGGTAGAGCGACTGGCCTCTGGTCGAGAAGCCTCGTGTTCGAGCATCGGGTTTTGCGTTTCTAAAGCCTCCAAATAAAATCCTGAACAAGTGAAAAATCACATTTATGTGGCTTTCTCAAGAACGAACTATATCCTCGCTCATCACAATAAATCCGCGGGTTGAGTCAATAAGTGGGTGTAGGCCAGATGACTACTGATGGCTGGACAAAAAGTTATTAAACACAGATATCATAATTTAAATATTCAATGGCTTGGAGAATGGTACATGCATGAATATTTATTTCTAAACATAGTTTACACACTGAACTGAAACGATAGCTAAAAATATTACTGAATGGCTAACAAAGCGGTTCTAATATTTTTTCTACATTGAACATATAACATTTGAATGTACTCCGTAAAAAATCCGGGAAGATGCGGTTCATTTTATGAAAAAGTTATGAAAGACATTCTAGATGACCTTGGAAACTGTAGACAAAAACCCACCTATTTTTACAGGGACTAACAAAATATTTCGTGCCCTAATATTGAAGATAGAAAACGCCTAAATGCTCCAAAATTAGATAAATTGCGAAGAAAATAATACTGTTTCACTAATTACGGACAAAACTCACAGATTATAAAAAATAGAAAAAAAGATAGCAGTGGCGAAAAAGTGAAGCAGAATAATTTGCGATAGAAGAAGCAAGAAAGAAATTATCGGCAGATTAGCCAAGGCGAAGAGAGCATTCCACCAAAAGAATGATATATTCATAAATAAAAACATAAAAGTCAGGGAAAAATATATCAGAACTTACATTCGGAATATGCTTCTCTGAGGAAGTGAAGTGAAGTGAGTCTCTCTCGGTGGTCGTGGATATTCCCGCCCACCCACTTTCTTATCCCTCCTTTTCGTATTATCTCCCCAGCACAGAGTATACTATTTGTCCATGTTATACAGCACTTCACCCTTTGGAACCCTATATTCCATACAAACACAAGTGATCCAATCCAACAATTCCAACTACATACATACTGTCTCATCAAGTCACTCTTCTATATGTCTTCTTTATACTTAATTTCTTCTAGTTTTAAGACATTTCAATGGGAACTTGCCTGCGTCGTCGATTGCTATAAAAACTATTTTGAACAGGTAAAATGGATACATTAGCTTGAAAAAATACTTAAAGTTTCACCATTCATCATCAAAAGAAATAAAAAATTGACTTTAATATAGAGAAAAATTTCTCTGAGCCGACCACTGCGCGAAGACACCCGAGCTCCGCCGAAGCAAAGCGTGACGTCATAGGTGCCTAAACTGCCATCGGGAGTCGGGAAATACACTGAGCGCATGCTGTAAACATTGTTTTAAGGGAGTATTTTGCCGCTCATCGTCACTTGTGTATGTGCTGTTATTCTTGGTAAGTTTTCCTATTGCTCCTGTGCCACGATTATTACCTGGGATACTAAAAATGCGACATCGGGATGATGAAGTACAAGCGTTTCACTTCGTATGTTTTAGTCATCAGAAAAATGGATGATAACGTTGCCGCTTGTTCGAATAGTACACCTGAAAGTCATCTACATCTACATACTACCCCGCAAGCCGCCTAAAAGGCGTGTGGAAGGAGGTGTTAGGACACCAGCCTTTTTTGGGACACCAAAAATTGATGCCACGGCCCTCATGGAATGTTTTATGAGAAATTAATGCGATACGTCAGCGGAAAATCTAGGTGTAAAAGAAACTGGCAATATTGGAGGATAACGATCGTAAGCTTACGAGCCGTGCTGTTGAATTTGGCAACGCCGTATTAGCGGAGAAGGTAGTCCTATCCGTCCTACGGTGGTCCGATTCTCTTCCTGCAGAAAATTCATCACGAATACTTAGCTGGAGAGCCTTAATCACAGATAAAAATACTTAACTCCTGTGAAAAAAAATAATCTGTTGCTCTGCATTCTTGTCAAGTAAGGAGATGGGTTTGGAACGCTAATGCCAATTCATAGAGCACAAGAAAATCACTTTCTTTAATTATGAAAAATAACATTTAGGCAGTTATCAGATAAAAGCAATGGACAGTTAAAGAAACACTAGAAATACATTTACTGTCAAAAGAAACTTGTATTTCATGATAGTGTGATCTAGTTTCACTATTTCATTGCTTTCACGAAAACGAATGCACAGCAAAACGGTCTGCCCACAGCATGTGAGATCGCAAACCGGTTCCGCTGCCAACACATACGCAAGCTACAACATATTTAAATAATAAAGGAATATCTACAAACGAAATGCTAGCACACACCATAAATATAAAGTGAGATATTGGCAAATAAAATCACCAAGAACTAGAACTCACTGCCATTGTTATATTCATCACGAGCAACTTACAATCACTGAGCTCGTTATGATGAAAGCAACTATTTATTCACCGATTTTATTTAGCTTACATTTTTACAAATCAATCACGATAGAACACTGATAATTACAACTCTTTGTCGATATTTTTCAACCTTGTCAAACTTTGTGCATTACAACCACTAGCACTGTGGTTATTAGCAGTAGCTTAACGGGAGTTGTCACGTTAAAAATAACACTATTTTGGCATTAAGATGTTCCAAGAAATCTCAAATCAGCGAGCAAAAGTTGCATTGACTGAAATTCACCTCATAACACAAGCACTGGCAGTCCTAAAGGACGAATTTCCCGGTACCAACGACTAAATGGATGAAGTTATTGTACATATAAAAGCATAGCGGACATTAGAAAACATCAAAATTGTTCTAATAACATACTTAAATGCATGATATGTCGTCGATAACATCAGCTTACAATTAGCGCATCCCCCTTCCAACGGCCGTGGCTCAGACTCCTACAACGATGTTATTTATGTATTATAAACTTTTTGGTTTAACTGCTCCAGTTATATATTTTATGCCCTTACTCAGATATTAATATTATAAATTATACAAAATATGAGGTCTTCCGAGCCTCTATCGTCGGATATTTTGCCTTATATTGAATATAATCAACACGTCTCACAACTGCTGGCAACTATTGCAAACAATCACAACAATTGCTTCGTGTGATGTTTCGACACCTTTGACGTCATCGAGGCTTCGTCGGCAGTGGCTTGGGGGGTGAGGGAGTTTTTGCACGACCACCGAGAGAGAACAACATCAAGCTGCACCGGCCGACGGCCAATTCATGGATAAGGAAGTACATAGCTTTCATTATTATTATTATTGTATTAATCTGTTATCGAGACATAGGAAAGAATTCGGTATTAGCGAATTAATACTTCTTTTGGAAGTCAGTAGCTTTTGAAGCTACAGAGATAAGCTGTCCCCCCCTACATTCTATGCACCAACACCACCAATGTATGCCTCTATCTCCTCTCGTTCTACCTTCTCCTTCTCATTATTCTAATACCTCCCAATCCCCTTGCCCTCTTACACACAACCCCCTTTTGTTCCTTTCGGATCGAAAAAAACATGAACGGAACTTCCTTCGAATTTCCATGTTCTCGCGCCGGAATCCAGTCCCGACCTCTCCTGACGACAAATGTTGTACCCCTCGTCCCTTTCCAAGCCTGCAGGAGGTGGGTCTCCCATCCGTGACGAAATGAGTTACTTAATATTAATGTACATGACAATGAACCGTGATGGAGGGGAGGGAGATGGAATTACAGGCGAAGTAGAAAGAGAGGTGCTGGATAGAATAAGAATTAAATAGCCTTGAGCGAAGTTAACAAAGGAAAGGGCATAGCCGAATAATAGGGTGAAAAGTCCCACCTCTGAGATTTTTCTAGGACTTGGGGCATAGGATTTGGGATCAAAAAGCTAACCTCCCCACACTTACAGCCCGCTAGAGGCCCAACAGGGCCGAAGCTTATCTGAATAGCTGAATAAATATCGTACAGTTCCCAATCAAATCTATTTTAAGTTTTGAAGGGTGAGGAAGGAGTTTGGGTGTCCGGAATTTTTATTTATTTCAAATAGCTTACTCGGGGGTTTTCGAGGTCCATTTTCAGCACGAGTATCCACCAAATTCTGTCCCTCGTGGTTGGAATTGCAATCGGTATGAGTTTGAGCGTTAGTGAGAGGACTAAATATGTGCAAGATGATATGGAACGGGTGTTATGGGGGCACAGGTTATGGAAAAAACAGCGAAAATGGCCAAAATCGAATATTTTTTTCGAGGTGTTCCACCACCTAAATATTCTTTTTTCATTACATTAGGCGAAAGGTATTTAAATACTCCTTCGAAACACATTTTTTTTCTTTGTGGCCCTCTCAAAAATATTTAATGAAAACTAGCGTTTGAAATTTTCAAATCGACGCCATTTCTCCTTATGCCAGTGATAAGATGTGAAAAAATTGGGCATCTTCTCCAATAAGAAAACTCTAAAAATGCCGCAAACTGCATTAAAAAATATGCTTTCTACCCCGAAATATTAAAAAAAAACAGTGAAAATTGAATTTTCGAGCTAGCCGGCCCTGGTGGGCCTCTAGCGGGCTGGACGTGTGGGTAGGATAGTCCTTTTTGATCCCAAATCCTGCCCCAAGTCCGAGAAAAATCCCGGAGGGGGGACTTTTCACCCTATTATTCGGCTATGCCCTTTAATGTGGGAATGAGGATAATGGGGTTGCAGCTGAAGGATCGGGTTCGATCTAGTATGTAATATTTGGAATATTGTTTGTGTTAAAGGAGTGGTGAGACTACATTTTTAGAGTAGTGTGGTCATCGATTGTAAATAAAATCATACAACAATTAGGGTAGTCTGTGAAATAGTTGTTGGCATGTGATTTGACATAATCGAAAAATCACTTTCTTAAAGATGATATATTTTTATGATTTTATTATAGTATTCTACCGATTGAGGTAGGTTTCCATGGAGTATTAAATAAGTAATCTGGGAGCGTCCCTCTCCTTCCAGCTCTGCCTTCTTCAACGCACTGTAAGGCCTAATCCCTTTCAATCTATCTAAAAATCCTATTCTCTTCCTTCCCCTCCCTCGTTTACCTAACATTATATCCTCTAACACCGTTTTCGACATCCCCTCCCCGCTAAGTACTACATCCATCAAAATAAATTATATCGTGCAGTAATAGTGTTGTTTGTTTATTACTTTATGGCCACCAGAAATGTTTCTAAGGTTTACTTGTAGTCTAAATTCAAGTATAATATACAGGCATTTACGACCAGAAATATTATCTGTAACAATTTAATAGCAATGAAATATGCTCCCGAGTCTACGAGCATCGAATTCGGGTTCTAATTTTGGGTACAATTCGCCACCAGGAGAAGAGAGTTCAAAGATGAAAATTGAAAATTTTCAGCGATAATAATTCATGCAGACCTAAAATATAACCCGAGCGCATCTCTTTAGTTTCCATTGAAGTTCTGCTAAGTTGCATTGGGTTTCAAAATATAATCCGCGCTAAAAAATCAAATTTTGATCATTTTGATGGGCATTCAAATATTCTCTTTATTCTATATCAAAATGGTTTACCCTGTGCGGAATTTCTGTACTTCGAACGCAACAACCGGCAATTTAGAAAAATTTTCTCTCCTGGCATTTGTCCTGGGTTTTCCTGAAATTGATCTTGAGGCAAATGTTCTAAGTCGATTTTATCCAGTGGGATGCGGAATAAGGTGTACGAACATTAAGATAAAGGAAATACAGCACTTCCTCTATAATTCGGCAATTCACTTCTCCGGCCCTGGAAGCTATCTGACGTTTTAATAAAGGCAGCTACCATAGGTAACTTAAAGTCCAGGCTGAAGGGCACTAATAATACACTAATTATAGATATTTGAGATTACGATCCATGTATCCCAATTACATATACCCTGCCTCAACAAGTCTATGAGTCTGCCATGAATCTTTACCTCCTTCTAATCGTAGGTTATTGCTAAGTATGTTTTAATTGATTGTGTAGTAAAAAAAGAACAAAAATCCAATTTAAATTTGAAAAAAAATAAAATTAATAAAAAACAATCTTCAATTTTCTAATGTATTGGATTCTCATTGAAGAATCGCTTTTTGTAGTTTGTCATAAATTTTGGATTTAAGTTTCTATTTCTCACAAACATCGCTCTTCATCAACAACAGTTCACATGCGCTATTTTTTAAATGCACCATTGTAAACTGACTGGTTGGGGTGAGCCAAGGCTCACCGGTACCGCACAATAATTCGTCCCTTCGGCGTGCTCATTCAGTGATATCCGGCAAAGTGGTATTACGGTAATTTCGAGTAGTATAATTCGCAGGTGTGTGTAGTCCAACTCAGAGAACAGGGGATGCAGTGGAAGAGAGCATTCCACCAAAAGAGAGACCTGCTTACAGCGGGAAACTTAAATATGGAAGTAAAGAAACAATTTATAAGAACCTACATTTGGAGTATGCTCCTATACGGAAGTGAGGCATGGACAATGACCGCAGCGGAGAAAGCAAGGATAGAGGCCTTCGAAATGTGGTGCTACAGAAGAACGATGAAGATCAAATGGATCGACCGAGTTAGTAACGAGGAAGTCCTAATAAGAGTAGGAGAGAAGAGAAGCCTCATGAAAACCTTAACAAGAAGACGGAACAACCCTTTAGGCTACATCTTGAGACATGATGGCCCGATGAAGACAATCGTCGAAGGACAAGTGGAAGGCAAGAATGGAAAAGGAAGACCCCGAGCAAAATATATGGAACAAGTAAAGAGAGATGTGAAAGAGAAGAAATACGTGGGTGTGAAAAGATTAGCTGATAGGAGAACTGAGTGGAGAGCTGCGTCAAACCAATCTTAGGATTGTTGACCAGTGATGATGATTGATGATGATGATGAGTGCTTAATGAGAGGGGAGGTATGCATGAACAGTTGTCTTGCGGTGGAAAGTGAGGGGGAAAGTAGGGGAGGACGGTTAACCTTCAAATCCGATGTTTAATGGGCGGACTTATTTATGCCCGCATCGGCCAGATTAACGCGAATGATTGCTACTTTGTCTACAGCGGCCCACACACGTGGGAACATGGTTCTCCGAACTTGGTTCGTACGAACCAAGTTCCCGTGTGTGTGGAGTGTAAACGAACCAAGTTCGTCATTTTTTGTCACGAACTTGGTCTTCCATCGGGATGGAAAACATTTGTTCGGTTCGCCGCCAGGGCGCACCAAGTTCGTCCGTGTGTGGAAGACGTGAACCGCTGGTCGCCCATTTCGTCTGTGGAGACGCTGTGGAACGGACGGATTGTCATATTAAATTATTTGTTTTTGATTCAATGCTAAAATGTCTGAAGCTGTCAGTGACAATTTTATGAACCCTTCGTTTTTAACAGACTTTATTGAAGCCTACAGGGAGTATCCGTGTTTGTGGAAAGTAAAAAGTGAGAATATAGAGACAGGAATAAACGGGACGACGCCTTAAATTATCTGTTGCAATTCCGGGTGCAGATCTAAATTTTATAAAAAAACGAATCGAGTCACACTGTTTTCTCTTAAACAATACGAACTCCTCCAACACAATCACAGCAGCCGCCGACCTCGAACAACTCATCTCATCTGATTCCACGGACAAACTGACGATATGGCGAACCGTTGCTCAAATTTCCCCACTGTGTGTGGAGAGTGATGTCCACGAACTTGGTTCGCCGAACCTAGTTCGCCGAATCATGTTCCCATGTGTATGGGCCGCTTACCTAACGCCAGTCTGTTCTTTGCTGTGCCACAGGTGTGCTTGATCACTGACGGGCTGCATTTCATCATTGTAAGTATTTTTGGGTGTTGCGTCATTATTTGTGATTTCCAGTCATCCGGCAGCAGAGCTCTAGATCGCACTCTGAACACTACTCCCTCACCATGTCGTCACCTCAACTTCGCAATTAATATATGGCAATTAGAGCTGTGTCGTTCATGAATGAATCGTTCAAAATGAACGATTCAAGGGAATGAACCGAATGAATTGAATCTACGTTTTCCACTCGAATCGTTCAAAATGAATGATTTGATGGAAGATTCAAATCCGCCGAATCCAAATCGTTCAAAATGACCGATGGAAGATCCAAATCCGCCGAATCCAAATCGTTCAAAATGACCGATGGAAGATTCAAATCCGCCGAATCCAAATCATTCAATTACAACGATTTGAATTCGGCTTGACTGAAAGGCTGTGAAGCCTTTCAGTCAAGCCGAATTCAAATCGTTGTAATTGAATGATTTGGATGGTGAATCATCATTAGATCCTGACGAATGGCCATACAGGTTGGCAATAAAAATGAACTCTTCACGATAATTTCTGTTGATTTGACGCGTAGGAATATGCGGTATCTATGCGTGACGAAACTAAATATACACGTAGATTTCGTAGAATGTCATGAGAGCTTTTTAACGGAGAAATCAGTGCTCCAAGTATTCCTCTGACTATCACAGTGAAATGAAAATTCTTGAGGCACGGGAATTTTTTCAGATGGAGTTTTCATGAATTCTTCACGTTCACAATTAAACGTTTTAATAAATATGAAAGTCTTTGAGAAATAGTTGCATGCAATGGAACAGATAAAAATGTCTGTAATCTGACTGAACTTAGTTTACTGAAGTTATTTACATCAAGAGTAATTGGATTTCACAATTAATTTATCGTGGACTACTAATTTTCTATAGCATAAATTTCAGGCAAATCGATGAGGTTTTAAAATCTGAAAGCATTTTATAGAGGCCATTAATATGAAAATTAATCATCACTGTGAATTGCTATCCGTCATAATATTTGAAATGCAGTAGATTGACAGATTCTCATGGATTCAAGCATGATTAATACATTACACATACATATAATGTATTCTCCATGGATTAAATATTCACACAGATTCGATATCCACATGAATTCGAGATTCCCACGGTTCATTCGGTTCATTCGGTTTATTATGAACGATTTAAAGAACCGATTCATTGCCATTGAATCAAATCCTATGAACCGAATCCACCAAATGAACCGAAATTCCCACCTGCAATCTAGAGGACTCCGTCCGCCAGTGCTCTGCAGTGTCCTCTATATAGCCATATAATTATTACGAAGTTACGACATGATGATAGAGTAGTGTTGAAAGTGCAATCTAGAGGACTCTAATGCTCTAGCCCGATATCTGCCAGATTACCGAGAAACCACTGTATATACGAACGAAAACACACTATCTTTTGGCGTTTTATAAGGACTGAGAGTACAAGAACAAAAAAGTCAGTAATATTAAGCTGCGTTTACAGTGAGTAGCATGTTATATAAACAAGTTACATATATAACAAGTTACATTAAAGGACCAAAGCGCACATTTATTAGAAATTCTGCGCCAAGGAATCAACGAACATATTCCACAAAAACTGAAATGTGATAATAAGGAACCTCGCTGGTACAACAACGATGTCAGAAGGGAACTTAGGAAACAGAGAAAACTATACAACTTATACAGAAAGTCCATTACGTCACGCAATAAATCGAACGAACTTGAAGCTAGAGAAAGTGACGCTGCTCAACGCTCAAAAACCAAGAAATCAATGCGAACTGCAATCCGAAAGTTTAAGAAAAAAGTACTCGGTGAATTACTCGAAGAAAATCCGAAATCCTTTTGGTTGTACGCGAGAGAGCTTCATGGAAAACATTCACCCGTAGATTCGTTATTTGATAAAGATGTTAAACTTGTCACCAAAAATATTGACAAAGCTAACACTTTAAATTCCCACTTCGAAAGTGTATACACTACTGACGATACTCAATTCAATTTAGACATTCCATATACTGAGGAATCGATGAAAGAAATATCTATACAACGTGATGGGATAACTAAACACCTACAATCGATTAAGAATAGTAAATCTCCGGGTCCGGAGGGAATACCCGCGCGTGTCCTCAACGAGTTAGCTTCACAGATCGCACCTTACTTACAATTAGAGATCCTATTCAAGAAGTCGCTCTCCGAAGGGAAGTTACCGCTAGACTGGAAATTTGCAAGCGTTACACCCATATTCAAAAAGGGAAACAGACATGACCCAGGCAACTACCGTCCGATTTCATTAACATCGATTATAGGCAAGATACTTGAGCATATCATCGTTAGCAATATCATGACTTTCTTGGACAGACGAAACTTCCTCCATGACTGTCAGCACGGATTCCGAAAAGGTAGATCATGCGAAACACAGCTCGCGCTCTTTCTTCACGACGTTATAAAATCTGGTGAATCGAAAAGACAAGTTGACGCACTATTTCTAGATTTTAAGAAAGCTTTCGACACTGTACCTCACAACAAACTTTTATACAAATTACAGTCATGCGGATTAAACGAAACGGTTGTAAACTGGATACGCGACTTTCTCAGAGATCGTAAACAAAAAGTAGTTCTTGACGGAATTAGCTCTGATGTTGTAAAAGTTACATCAGGTGTTCCACAAGGAAGCGTAATCGGCCCCCTGTCGTTTATTATATACATTAATGATATCTGCTCCCGCATTAGCAGTAAAATACGTTTAATTGCTGACGACGCTGTCATCTATCGCGAACTTAGTGATCACTCTGACTATGAAATTCTATCATCTGACTTAAACAACTTTCATTTGTGGAGCCAAGAGTGGGGACTCGAACTTAATTTGAGCAAATGCATGGCGGTACATTTCTTGCGGAATTCGTCCAACTCTAACCATGTTTTTGCAGTGGATGGTATTAACATAAAGGCAACAGACGAAGTGAAGTACCTGGGAGTTACGATAACCTCGAATCTCACGTGGGGAACACATATAAAGAATATTTGTGGCATAGCCCTGAAGAAATTAAGATTCGTCAAGCGTATTGTGGGAAGATTTTCGGATGAGAAAGTAAAAGAAAGGTGCTATTTCGCTCTCGTCCGACCGCACCTTGAATATGCAGCGAGCGTACGGGATCCGGTGCAGAAAGACTTAATCCGCGAACTGAATAAAATACAAAGGAAGCCTGCGCGTTTCGTCAAAAACTGCTTCGGGCGTACAGACAGTGTTACCCAGATGTTAAGCGAATTAGGTTGGGAGCCGTTGGAGACTCGGAGGCTGCGGCTAGGCTTAGATTGCTTGAACAATTGAGAATGGATACCTTAAAGAGCGACACAGTGAACATAATATTAGAGCCACACTATATTTCCAGGTCCGATAGAGGCGATAAATTAAGAGAGATGTTTTGCCGAACAATTAGATATGGGAATTCGTTTTTCCCCCGAACCATAAAGGACTTTAATAAACGCTAGTCCCAATCTCGTTAGAGCACTTAATTTTTTTTCAGTTGTAAACGGCTGGTGTCCTAACACCCCTTGCCACACGCCTTTTAGGCGGCATGCGGGGTATTATGTAGATGTAGATATAACATGTTTTACGAAAATGTTACAAATTCGTGTAACATGTTACATGCAGAACCGTGATGGACTCCTTAGGGCGGTGGACGGCCAAAGCCAGAGGGCGCAAGAACTATGCAAGGGGAGGACTACTGGGGGGCGCTAAAGATTTCCATGCTGGAGGGTGCATAGGAATACATCCCAGTATCCCGGCGGCCCAGCACACGGGCCAGGTTACATGTACTATTGCGTTGTAAACCAGAAATTCGTGCTCCCGCTACCTGCGGGAAGTCAAAAACGTGTTGCATAATACGAGTTTTAGTTTTATAACACAATGTGACATTTAGCATGTTACACGGATTTGTATCTTTTCCCAAAACATGTTATACGTATCTAACTTGTTTGAGTAAAATGTTACTCAGTGTAAATGCAGCATTAAAATTAAACGAAAGCGTCGTCTAATATTCATTTGCGGGTGACTCCGTGGGATCAGATTCTGGAGGAAGTTGGCCACTGGGCCTTCTCAGCTTCGGACCGAGTGAGACGCGGGAGGAAGGGGCAGGAAACCGCAAGGAATGGGGAAGAGGAAATGGATCTGGCCGGACCGCGAATAAAGCAAGCAGAAACAATGGATGGGACGAAATTTCGAAGAAAAGAATGGAAAAAAGTAGGAAAAAGAATTCGCGTACCCTTCCTTCGACTTCAGCTCTATTCTTCCCACCTTCCCTACGGGCACTGCGCCGTCTTTTGTTCCGCGATTCGGTTCTCCGGAGAGAAAGAGAGAGGTCCGACATTAGGGGAGGGTAAGGACAGTGAGAGAAAAGACGAGAAAAATAATTTTTCCGGGTGATAATGAAAAACATGGAGAGTCGGGAGATGAGAGGGAGAAAGTAAGTAATCCTCCGTGGGAAAACGAGCGAAGAGGATATCCGGCCGAGGACAGCGGTTGTCGGTCGGCATGAGGGATGACGGGAAGTGAAGAGAGGGCGGTAGATGAAGGGGAGCCTTCCGCTAGAGGACTTAGTTGACCGGCCGCTCAAGAGGTGTCGTTAGCGTGGCGAAATGGGTGGTAGACAGGCAGATGTGACAAAGGAGTTTTATTCGGAGGCGGGAGCATAGGTGCTGTTTGAATGAAGGATATCGCACGCAGAGGGTTGGTTATATCCGCCAGAGCGGGGAGGAGAGGTATGGAGGGAGGCCAAGGATACAAATGGTATCTGCGCGAGAGATGAATGACGCTGGAAGGTTTCGCCACCTCTCAGCAGCTTGGCGCACTTTTTCCCCTTCCCGTTGCGTGGCGCTCGATCGTTGAAATTCAAATTGCATCTTAAACTTATTCCCTGAATTTGAGGCGAATTATGTTCCAAGCTTTGACTTAAGTTTATTTTAGCAGCTCCAGTGTGCCACATTAAAATCCGTAAGTAATATCAATCAATATCAAGCGAAAAGTAAAAGTTGTTTCAAGTTTTGCCTCGGACATCAGGAAAAATTGCGATGAAGGCACTTTCTCAATTTGCAACTCCTATTTTGAAGATTAGACATATTTTTCACATTTTATGCTGTGACAATTGAGGAAATTATTGCATAGCATGTCTGAGCCAATCCATAAATGTGTCATCATAGAACATACCTAATGCAAGTACTGTATGATACTTAAAGATTCAGTTATTCATGAAGCTCTTTTTAAGAATGTTTGACCTTGGTTGTCACCAAGAATGCAGCGTAAGGCAAGCAAATTAACTATGACAATAAAACGAATGTTAGCGTTGTGCGCTCACGAATGGATTGAAAAATCAATCCATGACGCAGGACATCTGAGGGATTTTGCCAGGATGTCAGATGACCTTACTAAAATCTTAGATATCACCTTACTAAAATTTAAAATAAGTTTTACTACATAAAGCACAGCTTGCACACACAATGGGAGGATTTAGGTGTGGAGTGAATATACTCTCGAAGCAGAGAGAAAGGGAGAGAGAGAGAGAGAGAGAGAGTGAAGTGTTTCTGAGTAGGGATTCTTAAGGCCGTTTTACACGGGGCACGGAATTGCGCAGGCTAGAGCTGCATTAATTTCTAAAATGGCGTGGAATTGCGCGAATGCATGAATGAAATTAGAACAGGGGCTATTTTTCCATTTTGATTGCGCCTTAGCACGTACGTCAGATTGCGAAATAACGTGCCCCGTGTAAAACGGCCTTTATGGCTCACGGCTTACCGTGCGTTACTTCCCAGGTTGTCGTTGGTGAACGAAGGTTCTATCCCTCAACTTCTTATAGCAACCAACAACCCATAACAACTAACCAACTAACCAACAATGATGACAACCAACTAACCCCTTGTCCTCCTATTTACTTCCCTTTTATTTTACATGGCCTAAATTGGACCCATTGCCCCACAAAATGTATTTACATGGCCCACCCCTCTCAGATCAGAATCTAAAGAAGAAATATGGAATGGCACATTATAAGTGAAGTAGCGGAAGTTTTAAGATGCATCCAATGTCTATCCTACGGGGCTGCGGAGAAAGGTAACATGGAAATGGCTGTTATTAGACATTGGGAATTGAAGTTAAGTCAATGGAAGGTGTAGAAATAGGCGTATTGCACTTATGACCTCTCTCTGTCTCTGGTACACGGTATTTTAGATGTACCGTACCTTGTGCTCACAATATCTCTACTACAATTTTCTCACATTTTAACCCTATGATGTGGCATTTTAGCCTACATAAGGCATTCATGCATGACCGGGTCATCAGGAGAGTGTTTAGAGCGCCTCGGTAAAAGATACAAAACTCGAAATATTCGGAAAAGTACTCGGATACTCGTGATAGGGTGGTTTCCTATTATTTATTTATTGCCTGAATCGAAAGATTATTACACCTGGAGTACGCATTTCACGCTCTTAGATTTTTGAATGACGATATCTATTTTTCGCGATTAAACGAAAAATGAAAGCACGCGAAAACGCTGCGGCTAAATAGGAATGCTAGGAAAAGCCCGTGTGACGTATTTCTGGTTCCAGCTGTCGCCGTGTGAGGTGACCTTTGGGCGAGGCTTTGAGCGCTGATACGACGCAGGATGCTAGCAGGTAGCAGAGTACCATGCTAGCTGGTAGCGCTTGGCTTAAATAAGGATTATTAATACCTTATCAAACGAAGGAAACTTTCCGGCCATAGGCAGTTTTAATAGGTGATTATTAAGAGATGTTTCCCTGAGCTCTGTGCCTCATCCATGCATTGGTAATCTCAGACGATGTAAAACTCCTATCTACTCGAATAGAAACTAGGTATCTGTGACGTCACGTTGAGTGGCATCGCATGGGCGCCAATCTGACCTTTTTCAAATGCGATTAAAATTGACCATTGCCATTCGTCTAAACCGGTATTTCTAAAACCAAATACTTTGTATATTATGAATGCACTAATAGTGGGTAACGAATCGCAATCAATACCTTTCGTTTTCTTTAATGAAGGAAACTATCCTATTTGATGAACACTTGGGCACATATTCCTTGAAAGACGTAATTTCAATAATCCAAACGAAAAGTGATTCCCGCATACCGTTTTTGAGATATTTGACGGTAAAATCAGGATAATTTAACATGGGCTATTATGGTGAAATACGGCTTTTTTCGAAATAACGAAGCTGTTTGGAATAAGATTTTGTTTGAGACGGCAAAAATTAGAAACAAAATTTTGGGACAAATCTAAAAATGTAAGGGAAAGTATAATAAACTCATGATAAAATAACAAAGATATGTGCGAAAAACTGCCTTAAACTGGCAAGATGGCCGCCGGAATCTCTAGTGCCAACATCGAAAAACGAAAACACTAGACCGAGTGCGCCTATATTTCGCTAACATATTTAATTTCCCGGCTTTAACATAAGTCTTACATATCTTTTGTTTATAAAATAATATATGTTAATTAAGGTGATTTTGATCATGAATATTTAGTCAAATTATTTCGTCAACAGTTTTGTGTGCAAAGGTTGTAAGCAGAGTCAAAACTAGTCAAGTTAACTACTAAGATATAGCACAAATCTTTAAAAAAATATTTTTGAATTTTGAATTTGCGTTTAAAGGGGCTCATCAACTAGGCGAAAGGCGTAGCTGCAGACTATCGCAAATTCCCACTTCCTTACTTAACCTTGGTAATGCCACACTTGAAATTTTCAAGGTGATGATATATTTGTTGAGTTATTACGAGATATTGTCGCTAATTTGAATAAATTCGGCGCGATAATCTTTTCCAAAAATCCAAGTAAAAATTAGTAAATTTTAGGCATCCAAAAATTACAGGAAAGATAAAAAAATGAAAATGATATTAAAAACAAACTGAACGGTACGGAGGAATGTCAGTGGATGAAAATGAGAGGTTTACTGTGAGGCCAACCCTGGTGGAATTCTATTTAAAATTTTATCGTTTGAGTCATTCAATATCCGCTGCAATATCATTAAATTGGTGAAAGAATATGTATTAAAGGGATAAAAATTTAGGTTTCTTTGATGGGTAATTATTGCTTAGTACCGTTTATTTTATCTTTAATTGAACATCCCGCTTTTCTGTGAATAAACATCATCATGAGGTGTAAATTGTTATCTAAAGTTATACCATTTTAATTAATTTTTTTTCTTCTTATCTTGACCTCGTTTATTTCATGGTAAAATAGTTCTCGGAGTATAGGTCAAATTTATGTGATGCAAAAAAAGTTTTAGCCAACGCTTCAGTTTATCCAAGTCCAAGTATATTTCTCGTTGTTGTTTTCCGCAGTTCCCTTATTTGAAACTAACATCAGGGCTATGAAAGAAAACTTGAGAACAATATAAAATACAATGATATACAAAATGTTTTCACTATAAATGTTACGATAGAGTTTTTTTTTACAATGATATAGTTAAAAATATATATAAAAGCAGAATACACAAAAATTTTTGACATACCTTAGCTTTGCACACATTTATTGATGTTACGTTACTAAGCTATTACCAAACCTAGTTACCATTAATTTTGATTGATTAAATAAAAATAAATTTGACTAAGGTTTTCGATGTCTGTTTTTTTTATTACAACTGTTAATTGATTTAGATATATGAACCATTTCTTTGAAAAGTCTTTTTCTCAAATTAACCTCATGATCTAAAATTTCTGCGTTGTCTAAATCTGCATGGCCATTGCTTATGCTGTATGGCTAGTAAGGTCACACAGTGTTACACCACCTTTTACTGATGACTTGTGTTGTGAAATTCTATTTATTAAATATTGTGATGTTTGTCCTATAAAGCAATACAATACAATATTTTACAATTTTATAATATATGAACAAATAATTCTTTAGCGATAAAATTGTATTTCAAATCGAATAACACGCGAAGTCGCTAAAAGGGAACATGGAACTACATTGTATGGGAGAGGGCGGGGAAGGGAGTCGCAGTCAACCAATCTACGGAGTGCAAGACTTAATAATAATAACTTAAAAGGCCACGGCCGCAGCCACGTCCGCGGGATAGGTGCATGGGAGAATATTTACGATAGGAAGAAAGGGCAAATGGAGCGGTGGACATTATTTAGTCCTCACGCGGAGCCAGCATTCCAGGGAAACGCTGCAAAATAGGTCACTGACGGGCAGTGAATTCCCGAGTTCACTAAACAGTGTAGCCGTTAGTTTCCGAACTGCGGAGAATATGAATTCAAATTAAATCGTTTCGGGTTGTTTGTCACTTGGAAAGTGTCCGGATGCAGGCACTCCGCCGAGAGTGTTTCTTCGCAAATAATGAATTCATGCGACACCATGTTGTCATAATAGTTCATTATGATTTACTTTCCTTCGCGTTCTGTGCAGAAAATGGAATGAAGACAGATAATGCATACATGAGAAGAAAATAAACAACCGCAGGTGTTTGCGACGAATTATTAATCACATTTTAAATTTATTTCCTGGATGGAGAGTTTAATATACCCAGCAATCAACCTCCTCAGACCAGAATTAATTTTGACCGAGAAGAACATTGCTTCTCGTAGTTTTAATCGTTATTATGAAACTCAAAATTGAGTGAAAACCGATTGTTTCTTTAGTACTTGCATGGAAAATTATATTTTTCTAAATTTCCAACATCAACAATTTCCAACATTGAACCTCGGAAGCATTCCATTGAAATCCTTATAATATTTGAAACACAGCGTCCATTACAGAGGGCGCCAGGTCTGAAGTATTGTAGTATTAAATAATAAAATGTATATTTTTATAAAAAAATATAGTATATTTAATCAAAACATAAAATGTATTCTTGAGATTATCTTTTCCTAACCTTTCCTTGTAATTAATGAAATTGACTAACCTTTCCTTGATCCTAAGATTCCTTTTAATAACATACGCTTTCAGGAAAAATCATCGGTCTGAGGTAGAATCATTATTTATATCAATAAATTCGAAACATACTCTTCTATCGACAAGTTTAAAATATAGATAGCGGGAAACCCATAAACAAAATTTGCGTTTAGAACTCATTTTATTACAGTTGAACAGTATCATTTAAGGCAAAAATAGTCCATCTCCAAATTTCATGCAGAAGAAATGATTGAGAAAGGAAAATCACGTTGCTTTGTAATAGTGAATACTGCACAACTTCCTATGAACTATAAATAGTTAACAGCGATATTTTCTGACCGCGTAACAGGTAACAAAATCAAAACAAATAAAAAACGTTTGAATGGTTCACAGACGTATCTTGATCGACTCGGGCTTCGAAAAAACGTGGTATTTTCAAGATATTTTTTTAAACGTGTAATTTTCACTGTTTGATATTGTTTATTTGATCGTACAACCTATTTCATTGCTAATTTAACAGTAAACCATAATATGCCACAAAGCGATGACACTATTGGTACGATTAATTATACAATGTGAGGAAAAGTGAAAGTAATTTTATGATATGAATGATTTCATGATGGATATAAATGTCCTTCGTATTTGAATGTATTAAATTCCCTGCTGTAAAGACCTGTTTGCTGTTTATGGAGAGATGAAAAAAATAATTAAATAAATAATTAACATGAATATAAGCCACTTCAAAGGAGTAGAGCCGAATTTGGTTGAGGACATTAAAGTATCACCGCTGTACCATCAATGATAAACTTTGTAGTGGGAATGGTTTAAAAGTTCCTGCACTAGATTCTTAAGTATATAAGTCATATTTCTTTCAAAGATGGCCGCCAGAGTGAAGACACGCGTTTCTTTCTCCCTCGTGTTTTTATATCTTTTTGGGTTAAGTTTACCTTTTCTAGTGGTTTTGCGCACCCATGCGAGTGATAATTTTCGTAGTGAATCGCCCCAATCAAAAGTGGTTCCGGTTCCCGTCACCAGCTTCAGTTACAGAAAATTTATATTTTCTGGCTTCGCGTCGTGTGGTTTGTCAGCGGCCTCCCTGCAGTACCCCATCACCTCGTCGCCAAGGTCCCGGCGAACCCCTGGCCTCTCCGCCGCAACCTCGACGCCGTACCCTGGAAACGGACTCATCCTCCTGCTTCTAGTGATCCTCTCTGGTGATGTGAGTGTAAACCCCGGCCCTTCCAGCTCTTCCCTAAGCATATACTATCAAAATGTGCGAAGTATCAAAAACAAATTATCCGTTTGCAATTCCCACGATCATGAGCTCTCCCCCTTCGACATAATTGCTCTCTCAGAGACATGGCTGACTCCATCTGTCCATGACGATGAGCTATTTTTCTCGAGATCTCATTCTATCTATCGCAGAGATCGGCATTCGAGAGGAGGCGGAGTTCTACTCGCCATCAATTCTGTGCTCCCATCCAAACGAAGAAAAGACTTAGAAACTGATTGTGAAATTTTGTGGAGTGAGTTATCGCTACCTCGTGCGAAAGCCGCCAAGGCTACCAAAATACTCATTGGGTGTTTTTACCGTCCCCCCGCAAGTGACATAAGTGTTTTAGAAAACTGTCTTGAATCAGTGTTTCGAGCTATAAACCAGTGCCCTGTGATTCTAGTTGGTGACTTCAATCTATCCATTCGCTGGGAATCTCCCTCGAACGGCCATCCACTCAATCCCCATGATAGATATTTCATTGAACATTTTACCAATGCTCTCCAACTCCCCCAACATTGTCTTCAGAGCACCCGCAATACGGCAACCCTGGACTACTTGCTCTCAACCACGGCGCCCGAGGCAGTCATCCCCGGCCGAAATATTTTCGAGTCGGACCATGAATCCATTGATGCTCATTTCCTTTTCCGTGGCCCGTGGAAACCCCGTGGAGCTCCCCCCTCCTCTCCAAAACCCTTTCCGTCGTGGTCGAAGGTTCATTGGGAGGACGTCAACCGCGCCCTAGACCTTATGCCTTGGGGTTTATTATCCTCTTTGTCCCCCGAAGAAGGAGTGGACTTTCTCCACGGTGTCCTCGAGGCCGTTGTAAAAGATTTTGTTCCTGTAGTAAAACCGAAGACAAAAAAGTTCCCCCAATGGTTTAAACCGGACACCATTCACATTCTCGGGAACAAAAATCGCGCTTGGTACCTCCACAAGGCCGTCCAAAATGCGGAAACTCGCCGTTGTTTTGTTGACCTCCGCCGATACTCCAAATTTCTTATCCGGCGAGACTACGAAAATTACGCGCGCTCTGTTTCTTCAAACATATCTTCCAGTCCCAAAAAATTCTGGACCTTTATCAATCAACGCCGTAGCCGTCCGCAGATTCCTGAAGCAGTCTCCTACAATGCCACAAATGCCTTGGGCTCAGAGAGACCTAATCTCTTTCTCAAATTCTTTTCCGATTGTGTACAGCCTACTTCCTTCCACAATGTAACCCCTCCTCAGTCCCTCCAACCGCTGTCTAGCGATTCCCTATCATCCGTTCAGACAGATTCCAGGGAAGTTTATAAATTCCTTTGTAAAATACCCCTTCACCGCTCACCCGGTCCTGATGGTCTCAGCCCTAAACTCATTCGCAACTGCGCCTCTTCCCTTGCACAACCTCTAACCCTTTTGTTTAATCGCTGCTTTTCATTAGGAACCTTCCCTCCTCAATGGAAATGCGCCAACGTTATCCCGATACTCAAAGCGGGAAGCAAAGCTGACGTCACAAACTATCGCCCCATATCTTTGCTTCCAATACTTTCTTCCGTCTGTGAGCGCATAATTCTCAATAGGATTTTCTACTTCACCTCTCCCTTTTTATCCCCCCAGCAGCATGGTTTCCTCCCTGGGAGATCATGCCTAACAAATCTTGCTGTCTTCCAGCACCACGCCGTCACTGCAATAGACAACTCTCGTCCACTCGATACCATCTTCCTTGACTTCTCCAAAGCTTTCGACACACTCCATCATCAACTCCTCCTTCATAAACTAAACCAGCAATTTGGCATACATGGTAAGTTCCTTAGCCTTCTCACAAGCTTTCTTTCCCACAGAACCCAGCGTGTAATACTCGCTGGTGGATCTTCTTCTTGGTCTCCTGTGACGTCAGGAGTTCCTCAGGGCAGTGTCCTAGGACCTTATCTTTTCAATTTATATATTAATGATCTTCCGTCCCACTTTCTGTCCTCCCAAACACAAACTCTTTTATATGCGGACGATTGCAAGATCTACAAGGAGATAAAAAACACCTCTGACTGCAGAGATCTCCAAATTGCCCTAAATAAAGCTTCCCTGTGGTGTGACACTTGGAAATTAAAGCTCAACCCTAAAAAATGCAGCATCATGACTATTGCGTTAAAAACACAGCCCATCACTTTCAACTACACCATAAATTCATCTCCCTTGACCAGAGTTACGACGATGAAAGATTTGGGCGTTATAATCGACCCCAAACTAAACTACTCCGACCACATTCAGACTGTAAAAAAGAAAGCCATGTCTCTGTTAGGCCTTCTTTACCGCTTCACGGAAATTAAGGATCCCATTGCACTTCACTCCTATTTCTCAACGATTGTCCTTCCCATAGTTTTGTATTGCTCTCCAATTTGGTCCATGTCAGCCCCGACTAACCTAAAATCCCTCGATTGCATCCCCCACTTCTTTGCCAAAATAGTTAGGCATAGAATCCCTCACTTACGCAATATGTCCTCTGATGCTGTATTGTCTTCTCTTTCCTTGTCTAATCTTCAGAATCTCAGACTTAAAACGGACTTCAACTTTCTACACAGCATATTGAACTCGACTTTTGACTGCCCTGAACTCCTCTCTCAGTTGAATTTTAGAATACCGACTCGTTCCACCCGCTCGCTCTCCCTACTCCACCTTCCTATTCCCAGAATCTCCCTGACCAAGCGCTCACCTTTATATCGCCTCTCCTCCCTTCTAAATTCGCTCCCTCCTTCCATAGATCCTTTTTACCTGTCACGCAAAAAATTCACCGCACAAGCTTTGACCCATATGTCTGCTAATTGAATGTTATACTTCCCTACTGGTTAATTCTTTGTTTGTTTTTATATTGTTATTGTATTGTGTCTAATTTATGTATGTCATTGTTAAAAGTTTCACTGTAAATTGGCGTCACAGCTGTATGTGAAATTTACTTAAATAAATAAATAAATAAATAAGTGACGAGGAAGAACTGGGATGAACGGAGATGAATGAAATTCATCCGAGCATTGGTAGCCCGTCTTATGGCTGTTTTACACGAGGCACATGAGTGTGCACGTTATAGAACTGCATTAATTTTTCATTAAAGCATGCGATTGTTCAAATGCACGAACGAAATTAGATCAGGGGCTATTATACCACCCAACGGTATTCATGCCTTCTCGCATGTGTTCAAGCAATTCACCGCTTTACATGACACAATTTTGACTGCGTACACACGTCAGATTATGCAATTACGTGCCCCGTGTAAAACGGCCTTTATGTAGGATAATTCCACCAAAGGCCTTTGAGAAATTAACTTATTTTAATTCAAACAGCTGTCACTGTTATATGATTTTATGAAGTGCCACAGGTACTGGATATTTTCGAAATTGTGACCTTAACGCTTTTTTCGAACAATATGTAGCCACTGCAAAATATTTTTGGCAACGTTAATCTTAGCAGCAGCGTTAAAAAAACAAATACTCATAGGAAAATACGGTTTTGAGCCCAGGGATGGTAATAGAAACTTAACGAAAGACAAAAAAAAGTAAAATTTCAATAGTTTCGTTCCCGGGAGCGAAATGTAGAAACGGAATCGGAGTCGCAACTACTTCGGGTCGAAACTAAAGGAAAACTCTGGGACGAAACTAAACGCAGATAATGTTTCGCACCGGAAGGACCAGTAGGTTTACCTTCGAACGTTATAGTTTCGACGGTTTCGACCCACACACTGAGTACGAAGTATGGTTGAAGGGAGAAGAGGTTCGGCCAAAGGTTTCGAACCACTCACCGAGTAGGTCTCACCTCTCCACATTCTGTCATGAATTGGGTCGAAACTATTCCCTCTTATCCCCCTCCACTCAACTTCTGGGATCGAAACTTAACCATGAGCAGCGGAGTTTCGATTAATTTAGTTCCATTCCCGGGAGTAAAGTTTCGCCCCGGGTCGAAACTAAACCCCTTGGTAATTTGAATACCATGCAGTAACGAAAGTAAACCTAAGCCTCGTGTTTTTGTTTCCTTCCGGGTCGAAACGAGACATTTTCGTTTCGTTTCACTTTCCCTGGTCGAGCCATCTGGTTGAACTGGCCACCTGGCTGGCTTATATCATTCGTAGTCGAATACGCAGAAGCCAAAACTCGTGCTATCCCTAATTCTTACTTACTCCCTCACCACCAACTATTTCGTGAATCCTCCGATAGAGGGATCAAGCGACCATGCGAACCAGAGTCCTCTGGATTGTCGATAATACACTACTTAACCCTATGCCGGAAAGCTAACCATAAAATAGGATTTGTGAAGAGAATTCTCGGTAACTGCCCAAAAAAGGTGAAAGAAAATAGCTACCTGACTCTGGTGAGGCCTCAGTTAGAATATGCTGTTAGCGTGTGGGACCCTTACGAGGTAGGACTAATAGCTGAAATCAATCGAGTACAGCGCAGGGCGGCCAGATTTGTAATGAGTTGTTACAACAAAAAGTGCAGCGCTTCAAGTATGTTACACGAGTTAGGGTGGGAGTCTTTACAGGAGCGTAGATCGAAGTATAGGCTTAACTTAGTTTGGAAATTCGAAGAAGATATTTTCTCAGACGACGTGAATCATATCCTTCGTTTACCATCGTACTATAGTAGACGTGATCATGAGAATAAAATAAAAGAAATAGACTGCAAAACAGAGAGATTTAAAATGTCATTCTTCCCTCGTACTAATAAGGATAGCAACGTTGTCTCAATTGATAGGATTAATGGCATCGCTCGCTATGATCACTCATTGCATTTTTTTTCACTACTCTAACTTTGCATGTATTTGCTCTAGGAATTACTAACCATTAGCAATTTTTTAATGAATAAGCATGTATATATTTCTAGTGTGCGTAATATTTCTATGACCGTGCGGTGTGCATGTGGCGGTCCTCTTGCATGCTGCATGTTGGTGATTTATCACCCCCGGCCAAACACCCTAGAGGTGAAGAATGATCGTAGGCTTTCCCGGCGTATAGAATTGTGAAAATCCGGGGTAACCTTCCACAACCCTAGAGGTGGCTCGCAGGGTAGTATGTAGGTGTAGATGAGGGAGTAGTTTAGAGAACTGCCATCCAGAGGACTCTGGTGCGAGCGGCTGAAGACGTGCGTGTTCGCGAAGCGGATACGAGAGACGCGGACGGAAAATTCCCGAATGGCGAACGTTTATGCGCCGATTTTTATTTTATTTCCGTAAAAAAAACTCGGATTCCGTAAGTGCTCAAATATGCCAACCCGCCTCTCTCCCGCGCTCCTTACATATATATAGGTATATCAGGTTGGAATACGTATATATAAGAGTATGAGTCGGCTGGGCGCTCGCTTCAAGTGGTGGAGTCCCTCTTTGAGTTTCGCTTAATCGGTATTCGATGAGGAGATTAATGGAGTGGCATTCGAGGGATCTGCTCTATTTAATCTAAACCAGCTGCCTCGACTTTGCCCGAGGAAGAGATTTAAATACGACCATTTGAAAGGGGCAAAGGGCGGGGAGACTAGGATTACTCTGGTCTAGTTCTTTCGATAGCTGCAATACCTCTTCTATAAAGAAAGGTTCCCTACCTTATTGATTTATTCACTTATAGCCCTAACTACTGAAGACCTAGCCCAGAAATTTTCAGTACATACTCGGTGGAGAAAATTGAGAGAAGAGAAAATCTATAGCCCGGAGCTTATTAGTATAGTCTATATAAAAATTCATAATAGACTATACTCCGGGCTTTAGAAAATATATAGCCCGGAGAATAGTCTATTATGAATGAAAAGGTGTTTCACGATGCGTGATCGTAGCTTCTGAGGACAAAATCAGTTGACTCCGTCTAACAAGATGCGCGGTGCTCAGGGAAGTTACCTACGCTGGGATTTCAAATCTTAAGGCTATAGAGCGACCACGCTGATAGCAGATAATAACATACTGTTGAATACTGCCATCTCGTAATTAATAAGATAGAGGTATCGAATTGTTTTGGGTCGTAGAGGAAATAGCCACCAAATACTTAATTATATTAATGTTAGGGATGGACGGATCCAGGATTTTTTTTCGGATCCGGATTCGGAATTGGATCCTTTATTTTCGGAGCCGGATCTTTCGGATCGGATATTTTCGGATCCAAATGCATTTTCAAATTCCTGACGCTGAGATTCCCCCTATATGAATGTTCAATCTCTTGGGAAGAGTCAAAACATGTGCCAGTCGTATTTTGCCTTTTTTACTTTCCACGGCTGAAATCCTCCTACGTAACCTCAGAGAGCTTTAAAACAAAACGGTTCATGAGTAGGACAAGAATCGCGGCGGCGAATTCGAAGATAGAATCGGAACTCTTTCCACCCTAATGGGGCCAATTTTTAAAATTTCGGATCCAGCTCCGATGTCTTCCGCGCCTTTGGATCCGATGTATCCGATGAAGGGCAATATCCGCGGATATTTGGATCCGAGGTATCCGATCCGACCATCCCTACTGGAAATACATTTTACATCTATTTGGCGCTTTGTTAGCATATAGATATCACTCGTAATTCAAAAGAATTTTTTCTCATTAAATATATTAATTACGTCTAATAATTTTAATTATTGCTTTTTCTAACGGAATGAAGATTTCTTTTACCATCGTAACCTGTATTTAACTACTGATAACCAAATTATTTAAAGGATTTTCAATTTCGGGTCTGAGTGAAGTACCTATTTATAAAGCCCTACTTTTCTTGTTTTCAATAACCGTAGAATTTCAACAAGCACCTTTCACGAGTGAGTACATTTTTATGGAGAGGGTGCTAAGCTGTACACATTGGTGATAAAACGGTCGAGGTGTAAAAACCGGACCGTGTGGGAATTCCTTCGGACGCGAACGAATGTAAAGGGATAAAATTTAAACATCTCATCCCCGTTAAAGGGTGGAAGGGGATTATAAAATGCCTCGTCTCGTTATGTTGGAACCGATTTCGGAAAATTCCGCTCATGCAGAGAAAATGCTGACCGTCCTCTGGCCTAATTCTCGGTGGATGCATGCCTCGTGCCACTGGGATGGATTTCGAGGCTTAGTTAGTCGAATTCTCTAAAAGGAATGTATTTGCAAAAACGCCCGTTTGAATGCTAAGGAACCGTCTGAAACACTTATCAAGACCAGAAGCTTAATCAAAATTTCAATAATTTGAATTTTAGATAGCAAAACGTTTTGCAGGCAGGAGTGCTTTGAATACTAAAGGAAAATTTTCAATTACCTATATAATAAAAACGGAATTTGAACACTAAGAAATCCCAGACGTCGAATTGGAAATGTCTGTAAGCAAAAAAATGAAAAACATATAAGTTTCCATTTTGAATAAGGAATTGGCCCTGCATTCGCATATACTTAAAATAAAGGTAGATGATAAAAAAAAATGAGTAAACTGAAAAGTCATCGAATGAAATGTAAGGGAAAACAAAACTTTTCAACTCCTGCGAATGGCCATGCAATGATAAAAAAAATCTGTTTCCAAATCTCGCGTTGCGAAAAAAAACTCCATTGTCGTCAAAGTTCCTCAAAAGAAAAACAGTGGGTCGGCCTTTGTTTGAGATCACAGCACAGCATTGGTGCTCGCTTTTCAGCCGTTAGGGGCAGAATGGGAGAATTTCTCTGAAGTTTACTCTCTGCGGGAGGCTTTCGGACAAAAGTGGGACACGTAACTAATACGCTGCAAGCCGCCTTGAGGGTATGTGGCGGGGGGTGACCTTTCGGCTACACGCACCGCGCTGCTTTACTTAAAAAATAATTCATAAACCTCTTGCACGCGACGTTTCAAGCCAAAGAGAACTATCTTCCAGGCGAGCACAATCCTGGACTTGTCCAAATCCATTAACTTTAAAATTTTTGGGGAAAAAAATGATGCATTTTATGGCACTATATTCAACGGAAATATGTATAAATTCAGCAAAAAGGAAGATGGCTTGATGGTGTTTCGAATATCAGACTTCAACGAAAGTCGTGATATCCAGGTCCGAGTCCGAGCTAAGGTAAATGATTTACTCATGGCGAATTTCACCCTTGTGGTAAAAAGGACGCATTAATTTTTAACTAATCACATATATTACAATGACAATGAGTGGTAGGTTAATAGTATTTTCTTTCAGCTCCTATTAAATATGCTGCTTTGAATCAGAAAGGATGCACATCGAATATTCGGTATCTATAGGATGCAGCGCACAAATATTCAACTCGCATTCCCGTTCCGGAATAATAGGGTGGTTTCCTATTGTTTTTTCATTGCTTAAATCGAAACATTATTACTCTTGGAGTACGTATTTCACGATTTTAGATTTTTAAAGGAAGACATCTATTTTTCGCGATTAAATGAAAAGTGAAAATTTTCAAGCGCGCGAAAACGCGACGGCTAAGTATGAATGCTGGGAAAACCCCGTGTGACGTCGTTCTGGTTCCCGCTGCCGCAAGTGAGGTAATCATGGGGCGAGGTTTTGAACGCTGATACGACGCAGGATGCTAGCAGGTAGCAGAGTACCCTGCTAGCTGGTAGCGCTTGGCTAAACAAGGATTATTAATACCTTATCAAAAGAAGGAAACTTTCCGACCATAGGCAGCTTTAATAGGTGATTATTAAGAGACGTTTCCCTGAGCACTGTGCCTCATGGATGCGTTGGTAATCTCAGACAATGTAAAACTCCTCCTGTGACGTCACGTGGAGTGGCATCGCATGGGCGCCAATCTGGCCTTTTTCAAATGAGGATAAAATTGACCATTGCCATTCGTCTACATTGGGAATTCTAAAACCAAATAATTTGTATAATATGAATACGCTAATGGTGGGTAACGAATCGCAATCAATGCCTTTCGTTTTCTTTGATGAAGGAAACTACCCTATTCACGAGCAAGAATATCGTTTATGCACATTTACTGGCTGCTTCGGGAGAAATCTATTTGATAGTTTATTAAAATAAAATATTAATTTAATACAAAATATTAGTTTTGAAGCCACAGTAAAGCAGAAGCTAAGTGCTATGATTAGATTGCATCGGCAATTTACAAAAAATATCGTTTAGTGCGATAAAGATTACACGCTATTCATTCATTGAGATGTATGCATGTGCACCCATAAAATTTATATCTGTGGTAAAGGTGGAAGCGTATATGTTATTACTGGTTCAATTGAATTATTTAAATGCTCAACAAATTTTACGAAGCCCTGATGACGCCTAGGTTAAAACGTGAAACAGTGGCCTCAGAAGAAATGCTTAACTGATCGAAAAAATGCCTAAAATCATTTCGAAAAGTAAATAGGAGTTATTTTAACTGAATTCGACTAGCAAAGGAATTTCATTGTAATTATTGGTTCATCATTCTTCACCCTGATTCCAATTAAACCTTCAGGCATGGACATCTCCCAACGAGAAATTGAAAATTACACTTTGTATTGGTCCAATTAACCGTGTTTAAGTTTAATACGTCATTATGCATTGAAACAGTTATTTTTTAACAATGCATACTTTATTTACGTTGCACCTTTTCTAATCCAAACCGATCTGGAGGCATTACTTACCAAGGACGCAGCGGGCATTCTCACAGGAAACCGAAGCGGACGGTGATCTTAATTGTTCTAAAAGTGAGACTTATGCGTAGGTTAAAGTCGAAATGATTGTAGTGGTCATTTGGTACCCCACAGAGAGGCCCTAGAGGGCCTTCTGGTTATCTCAGAGAACCCTATTTTGAGTCGGCACTTCGGGTCTCTGGCCAGGTGAGAAGAAATGGGATGCCTCCCGTCGCGAAGCTGGTGTGAAACCCTGGAGAGGGAAACGAGGATATATACCCTTAAAGGGATAACTACTCCCCGCGGAGTCTCGGAAATTAAAAACCCTGTTTCGCGGGAAAAAATGATCGGACCGATTTTTTCGGACATCAGCGGTGGCTATCCGTCACTTGTTTTCTACGAAGGCTGGGCTGTGTTCTAATGAATAGCGGGATATATCGGAGCCAGCGCGAGGCATATGCCGGCAAGGGTCGAGGGAATATAACGGAGGGCCCAAATGAAAGTGGTTCCTCTGACAGACAAGCATTTATCATCCAGACTCGTTAATTTCCCAATACCAAAGCAGTACTATTCATTATCAAGAACACTGTCGATGCATATATACCGGCTGCTTCGGAAGATATCTACAGAGCTTTCGGAAAAGATCTTTGAAAGCGATATTGGAATGGGCTTGTGGCTCCTAAGCTATCCCACTAGAGGTATGATGAATCACGATGAGTGGCCGAATCAGAAATGATCTTGGTCATCTAATAGGATGAAATATCATAACAAGCTCTTTTAATATTACTTCTCGGGAACAACTAATGGTGGCTGATTGAAATGGAAAAATTCTGCAGAAAGGTCCCTAATTTTAGTGATATTTAGTGATTTTTCCCTAATTTTAGTGATAATTTAATAAAAGTCATTCCGACTTCTAAAATGTTTTTTTCCCATTCTTATGATGTATCTAACATTTATGCGATTATTATTATAGCCAAGGAACTGATTATTGGAATTTGATCAGATTGTCAGAGCTTGGAAACTAATGAGATGTATGCTGGAAAAAAATGCTTCGAAATGACACATGCCACTTCTTAACAGGGAGAAGGGAGACCAGAGGTAATGCCCCAACCTCATTACAAGAAAAGTATTTAGGAACGTAGTCTGAATTAGTCATATGGACCATGCGCAAGGGCATAGCCACGGCATGTGGAACTACTCCTTCATGTGTAATTTTATTCTTATACATTTGTTTACAAAATATATTCGAGTAATTGTAAGGGAGGGAGGGGAAAGGTTGAAGAACCATAACTAAAGATCTATAAACACTAACTTAAGAGTTGAGGGTGATATTGTGTCGAAGCATGTGACAGATAACATAATTACAGGCAAACGTTCGTAAGGATCTTAGAACTCTTTAGTGACATACCCAGGTTTCAACAGCCTATGCCCTAAAATCTTGGTAATGACAAAGTTTGTCGAGAAATAGGCTTAAAGATAAAAATCTGTGGACCTCACAGCCATTTATCTGCACATATATTAACGATATATGCCACTGGCTTCGGCAGACATCTGTGGGACTCCGGAGAAGAACTATAAAAGCAATTTCAACATGATGTCGTAGATTGTTGGGTATCCAGCTACGAGCAAGCAAATGATGCTTCATAAAAAGTTCTCCCGGATTCCATTCCTTGATATGAGGGTTATCTTTCCTCATTTCTTCCTTTTAACTATAAATTTGTTTGCCTGTGAATAATAGTAGATGTTCTATACTCAGAGAAACATGATGATCAACTTATGTAAGATCGATTTTTTAAATTTATTTTTTTAAATGATCGCCATGTGATTTTCTGCAAAAGTAATAAAGTGTAACAATACTGATCTGTATGACTCATATGCCTAAGCATATGCAATTAATTTAATTCAGCATTAAAATTCCTATTTTAATGCTGAATAATGTAACAACATATATCGTCGTACTTTAACGGCTTCTTCACCAACTCAATTGGGTAATTGTGATCTGAAATCTCCCATCATTGGCGCTAATTTTCGATGTAGTATCATCTTCATTATTTTCACTGCTGTTTTATGAGAGTTATAACAAGGGAACTAACTGTCCGAAGAGGAACGAAGTACTTTATCCTAAAGTCGCTGAATTTGAAGAATAGATATAAATTTTACTTATTAATACATTTACAATTTTTTCCATTCTGCTGATGTGTCAATAATTTAAGCGGTCATTATTTCCAATGAACTGATAACGAGAACTTGTTTAGATTGTTAGAGCTTATCAACAAAAGGATGGAAATATTCCCACGTAAACATTCTAAAAATAGACTGATTCTAATATTTGACCATGTTGGAGATTTGATTAGAGCGTATATTTTGAAGTTTTCTAAAACTAAATAAAACACTAATCAATGCAAGTCATAAGAATTTCAGAGATAATTTCAGAAAGTGAAGGCTTCGTGAAAATCTAGAAGCAAAGGTTACAACTAAATTGCCGTGGAATCCAACTATGTGTCGCGGAAAACTTGACTAAAATCTAAACCCACCAGTTGATGGCTGTTGATCAAGACGCTAGCCACAATATTATAACCTGTTCTGACTTTGATTATCCCTCTAAATGAAGTTAACATCTCGCATCCTGATATTCTGGCAAAATATATGGCGGCGATAAATTTTTTGAACGAGTCACTTTCCCCGTCGCTCGATAACATCGTCCTCAAAGCTCTCGCTTCATAAATAAATAAACATACGCGGTCCCTTTTCGTACACCGACGGCGAATCTCAGCTTATTAAGTGCCGCCGTACAGCCCGAAAAATATTTCCTACCCTCTCACATCCTCTTCAAGTGGACGGGTCGTAAAAATATGACAAACGAAATACGAGCGTGCATCTTCCCCAATTTTATTATTTTATTTTAAAGAGCACCACAGAGCAGGTTAGGGTGCGCCGCGGTCGGGTTAATGGCAGGAGGAGGAGGAGGAGGTTAGGTACGTTACGGGCCGCTCATTTCATCTGTTTTGTCACGCCATCAATTCCAGTTGGAGAAAGCTCTGCCCTCTGGCGGGAGTCGCCTTCATTCGCGATAATGGCGGCCGCGCTCGTTGCGAGGCGCGGAATGGAGGTGGGGTGGATGCAAAGCAGGGACCGCGGACAAATGACTGTCGGAATTGGTCGGCGGGGTGCGAATCCACCGGCGAGGAGAAGGCGTGGGATAGGACATTCGCAGAGGTCACGGCACGCTGAAGCCAGCACCGCACCTTTGAGACAATCACAAGGATGATTCTCTGTAATGTTCTCAGGTACAATTCAGAGAGCCTTGTAAAAATCACCAAAAAATATATGTCTTTGATCTGATCTTATTTCTAACATTGCATGTCTGTACTGAGTCTGCCTTCATTGCATTCCCGAGGAGAAAGCTTTTCCAATGCATTCAACTTCTAAATAGTTGCATATGAATTAATTTCGGAGTGAAATCTGATGTCAAATATGGAAAATGAATTTAAATTAATGAGTACACTGCCTTCACCTATAATCAATCAATACTCGGTCAACCTTAAATGATACAACCTTTTGCGATTTTACTCTTACAAAAACTTGTATGTAGTTGAATGTGAAATAATTTCGCTTCCAAACATTTAATTATGTCAATATCCCATGAATAACATATTAGCTAAAAACTTTCAATTTTATTTCACCAATACCTGCATTTGTAGACCAATTTATGCTCAATCGTGGAGGTAATAGGCACCTTTGCCTTACCTGGATGAATTAATAGGAGGAAAAGTTGCCATTCCATACCACGAGACACGCTCAGCTTCAAAATAAAGACAACCACTAAACTGGGGTTCAGGAATTTTCGTCTCGGATGTGCGCATGAAAACATATATATGTAATCTTAACTGAGAATGTCGATTATTATTTTGATACCTTAAGAATGATACCGCCAATAGTTGAAATAGTAAATACATGATAATAATCAAGGTAGTGCTTACTGGGATGGTCCTACTGGGACAGTGCATTTTATTTTCACTCATGATGGGTACCGCAATTGGGAAATGAGGCCTCCCACGCTGTTAGGGTCACAGCTTAGTCACTTGTGCCCGTTAACTGAATGCAAAAGTGAGGAAGCATATGAACTACTTCCTCTACCGCGACTTCAGAACCGATTTGCCCTAAGTGTCATGGACCACCCTGTTAAGAGAGAAGCGCGATTTATTGAAGGAGAAAAAGAATGAAATAATCATTGCACCAAAGTAATATTTTTTATCAGTGGAGACCATGAATACATTTAATATATGATTTATTCACGTGGGAAAATATCCCTTCGGACATAGCCCTCGTGCAAATTGTCTCGTTACAAGCTACGCATGCATTGGCAGGAAGAGACTGTCCCTGGCAAACGAACACGACGTCAAGGGCTTAAATTCTGTGAAACATCTACTACACCCATGTGCCGCATCCCTCAGTAGAGGTTAACATATTATATAGGACGGAAAACCACGGTGTGGGCACCGCCCAATCCCCCAATATGAAATACCACAATATTAATAATTTTAATGAATCATGCACGAGGTTATGACAGCGGCATGTATGGACACATAGTTTCAATTATTATAGTCATGGTATGGTTTTTGTACGAGACGAACGACAGCTGAGGTCATTTGTGCCACGAGGAAAGTGTAAAGGCCGTTTTACACGGGGCACGTAGGTACTTGCACAACCTGAAGTGTGTACGAAGGCGCAGTCCAAATTGCAAATTCGTGTAAAGTATTGAATTGCTAGAATACATGCGAGAATACGTGGATGTGAGATGGCAACATAGCCCCTGTTCTAATTTCTTTCATGCATTCGCGCAATTCCACGCCATTTTAGAAATAAATGCAGTTCTAACCTGCGCAATTCCGTGTCCCGTGTAAAACGATCTTCAGGAATGAATGGTGGAGAGAAATCCGGCGTCGGCATTAGCCTGCTCTTATCGGAAGGCGCCTAGGGGACCACGGATTAACATCCGACGGACTGAGTGTTGCGTTTGAAATATCCTCCACTCAAAATTCAAGCAGGGATCGGGCAGTCTCTGGAAATTATCTGCCACCGCCGGGATTTGAACGCGAGGCCACGGGGTGGGAAGCCTACACTCTATTCGCCACACCAACCCAATCCACTAGAGCCATAATTACGATGTAAAGTCTTCATTTTTTATTTGAATTTCGTATAAAACATCAAGGAAATCACTTAATCTAACTTTATATTAATGTCCCTCCTGATAATATGATCCATATTCGCCACTGTCACTTTAATTTATTTTTTCATTCAATAGATCATAATATGACCTCACATAAACGCCACTGCGTGTTGTCGTAAGAAACCGACCGCGGCAAAGAAGAACTCCACGGGACCATTCTCCTAGAATTCGGAGAGACCATTCTCCTAGGGCTGACTGAAGGATATGCGAGGGTGGGTAGGGGGAGAAAGGGAAGGGGTGGGTGTCATCGTTGCGTGGTTATTTAACGGGTCATGCCACTTGGGTTCGCCCGATGCCGCCTTTTTCTTTCTCTCCGAAGACATTTTATTTCCATAAAATAACCATAGGAGGAGCTGCCCGCGGGTGAAACGGAAAAAAAGACGAAAAGGCGAAAGGAAATCTCACCGGAGACAGAAGAATCCGCCCCACCGTTCTTCTTTTTTTCTTCTTCGTTCCGCGGGAGAAGTTCCTGCCCTCCTCTCCTCATGCTCGTGTAACATAAACAGAGGCTTTACTTGCTCCTCTCCGCGGATTCACTCGCCCGTGCATAACATTTGTCTTGAAAGTCAATTGAGCCGCTTCCTCATCGGAATATATTCCCATGCTAATGGATCGTTCGCGGAAACCCGACCCCGCCATCTGCCGGCTGTCTTCGGCCTCCTCCCGACCGAATCTGTATTTTTAGGCTAAGGCGATGGCTTCTTCGCTCGCGTGTTTATACTTCTGGCTGAAGGAGATCCGGTGTAGATATCAGGCACACCGAGGGAGGAGAAACGGAAAAAGACGGAATTCTCACCCGAAAGATCTTCGGAAATTTTTCAGGAACAGAGTTCGTATTGAATGAATCTGAGCTTCAGAATTATGGAACAGCTACTCACTTAAGCAGTATACTGTAGTTATGAATACAGTCCCATCTGGCAAAGTTATCGCAAAAGGCAAAGAAATAGGCATCGGACTGGACCTAGACCACCTCCTTTCGAATCCACGTGTACACTATATGCAACATCAACTCACATAATAAGACTGAGATCCTAGTTCTCTGGGATACGAACTTTTGAGAGCCCGATCAGTCACTTAATCGACCCTCACGTCGATAAATGTAAATTTTCTTGATAGCGTTCAGAGTGGAGCTACAGTTTCACGATCGTTAAAAAACGTCTTTTTTTTTATAGACATCGGGATACAAAATTTTCAGTACAAGAAAAATTTGTTGATGATATTTATGAAAAAAATTTCTCTCTTTTCCAATTTAATTCGTTATAATCGATCGAGCAGTAAAAGGGATACAAAACTCGGATATTTCGTATTTTTGCTAAGACAGTAGGGCTTTCGATTCCTAAAGTAGGCCAATGCAAGGACTGAAGTTTGCTCAATTTCATATTTCCTAGTATAAACATTGCTCCGAACTTATTAGTACTACTGTCGTATTTATACAGCCATGGGTAAACAATGATAAAACCATTTGTAGAAAAAAATATTGAGTCTTCGGTTATTCATGGATCTTTGGGAGTTGTTCCTGACGATTCATCTCAAACCCGATCGATTTTCATAGATGAAATAATAACTAAACCTGCGGACAATGAAAGCAAATTTATGGTGAACGAGAAGAGACCAGTGTAAATATTTACTCAAAACACTGAGTTACTCATTTAATTTGGAGACATTCACTCGCAAACGATGCTTTTCTTCAGAATCTGATAGTTTAATGGAAGATTAGATGTAATCTCGTAATTATATACACAAGGTGACAAAACAAACTAAAATTATGCAGCGTCATAGAGCGAACATTTAGAGAAGGTAAGGGCGATGCAAGGTGTGATGCATGGACTTCTGTCAGCTATTGACCATTCCAAGTCGAGTTACGCCACTTCAAATTGTTTTGGAACAGTCGTCGCTTTTCTCAATAGTTTAACTTAATAATTATACCTCGTTAAGTTAGGTTAAGTTGTTGTGCACGGGACTTAAGGCTGCCGATATTTTGTTGTCCTGCTTGCAACAGGTTCTTCTTTGAGGAGAATATCAGTATTCCACCATATTCCCCCATCTTGCTTTAATTTCACTTTAATTTTTCTTAGAGAATCTCACGACTCCATTTTGCCTCCAGATAGAATACTATCTTCCTTACTTGCTTTCTCCACCCCATGATGCATCTACATATATATTGTTCAAACTACACAAAGGCAGGAGTTGAGGTTATTTGTAGGGATTCAAGAATTCGTGAATACCCTCCGTTTCTCAGCACTTTCGTTCGACTATGAATCGTTTCGTAAAATATCCGTCCAGTTATTCCGTGAGGTGTGTTGTAAAGGGGAAGGGCGGAATAACTCCACCCGGAAATCGATGGATTTCATTGGACGCTGCTGTTGGTGGGGGGCGGGCCGTTCCCTTCTTTCCGGCGCTATTAATTAAAACGTGGATAATAAATAACGCCCCACGCACTTCATCTGTCTGATTTTGCTCCTCCCGGGCGCCGATTCCTTCCTGGCGCACCACTCGGGAAATGAATTAATTCTTCCCGTTAATTAATTCAGTGGCCGTTAAGATGAAGACGGGGCTGCTCGACGGAGACTGCAATGAAAGGCATTATATCCATACCTACCTCTCTTTCTTTTGCTTTCCGTTCCTCAATACCACTAGCTCACTCCTTTTCTTCACTCGAACAGGCGACTTATTATCACCTCTTGCCTGACACATCTCCCCTTAATATTTCCGACCGATTTGCTTCACCCGTAGCAGTTGCCATAGGGATAAGAGGGGAGAAAGATTATACTGGGGATCAATTTTTATCATTTTGTCTGTTGACTTCAGTTTTAGAGTTGGAATAGGGCAAATACACATGCTGATTTCAAAACTGTAGTCACATATTGTTCTTCTACCAAGTCAAGTTTTTTCATTATGCCTTGTGTAATTATGACCACTCTCTGCTAGATTGAGCGTCAATCACAGGAGGTATCATTGCTCTCCAATTGCCTGACACAAGCCTTATCCAAATGACGCCATAGGAGACCAACGCAGATGCGTAGCAGTCTGGTTATGCAGGAGATACTACAGCGAGACGCAGTCACGTAGCCCGAAATTCGTTTCTCAATGCCTCGTTCAGTTTACGATTGTTCCAGCAATCGCTGGAACTATCGTGCATTCACAAAACAATGGTTAAAATCTGTGCTGCCCTCTGGTGCTGACATCTATAGTGAACGAGAAATTGACTGTTAGCAAAGCTGTTGAGGTATGCAGGGCCAAGCCATTACTGTGTTCAACGTGTATTCAGCGAATAATTTTTCTTCCGCCCATATTCTTCCTTCCTGGGACAAATCCATGAAAAAATAGAGCTTCACGAGCTTTCCGTCTTTCTCTTGTCGCTTCAGTTTCCGGTCTCCAAGCGCCTGACCATCGTAAAGTGGCAACGTTCGGAACTACGTCAACTATTGTCAGGACATGCATTCACACGGCTAGTTCGGCCAACTATCGTTGTGACGATCGCTCGGGCAATCGTAATCTGAGTGCGGGGGAGGGGCGTAGGGGAGCTTTGGTGTTACGCGGGTTGCCCTCACGGATAATTTTTGTAAATTCAAACACATCTGTACCTTAGTTTATGTTAAATCATTTTTTATGGAAAGTATATATGGTAACGTTTCCCTCAGAAATCCTTCATTTGCAAATTTTGTGGGACGTATGAGACAAAAGCGGGTATCATGTAGCTTAAAAAGTTGACGTGATAGATATAAACTGAGGTACTTTTCTTATCTAGGGGCCAAAAGTTAGTCAAAAACTAGTCAAAGATCTAAGACATTAAAAATGGCTTTTCCCCAGTGTCATAGGGCGAGGAGTAAGGCGCCACGCTTTGCCAGTAATTATATTCTCGGAGGGATTACTAATATAAATAAATGAACGCTATACGGTGGTTAAACAGTTGGAAATAAAAGAATTCCTCACGGCTGTAGGCAAAACGCAAATAAAATTTGGAGCTTTTTTTTGTTATATGCCTATTGCATCAGTTAAATCGATTTCTTTCTTCTTAATATTGACCTCAATTTTAAATGCTAATTAACGAATCGTATAATAGGCCTAAGAACGATATGTAAAATTATTTGGTAACGTTTCGATATATTTTTTATATCTCAGATTAGATCAGTAAATAATTTTGTACAAAAAAAGCCCTGAAGAATATACAAAAAAACTATCGAAACATTGGCAAGTAGTAATTTTGCATATCATGATTAGATCTACATTCCGAAAGGTTATTCAATATTATTTTATCAGTGGGTCACTGGCGTAAGTGAAAGCGTCGTAAACCTGATGGGTTGAGTAACGGAGACCTACGCGGAAAGGGTCTAGCAGGTTAAGATGGTGAAAAGTGCCCCCCAACATTTTGAAAAATAAAAAAACATAAACTTAGAGTGCATCCAAAATTATGCCCGTTCCCCCGAAGTGTCAGGCCTCAACAATGGACAATAATCCAAAAAAATCAAAACACGATTTTTAATTTTATAACCATATCTCTAGTTTTTATTTTTGTAAAATCACTTTTTTTAATTTTAAAATGTAATTACTATTACGTTCTACTATCCTGATTTTTAAAAAAGTTTTCGACCGAAAATTAAACTTTTACGTAAGTCTGAAAATTTCAAAATTAAATAAAAATTTTTAGGAAACAATAGACTCGCCGAAAAATATATATTTTGTTACCCCTACCCTAAAGTATAATCATAATTTTTTTTTCAGATTTTTAAACTTGATGGAACACGGTCAAAAACTCGAATAACTGCCTCGGGCCATTTGCATCTATCTATTCCAGGAGGATATTTGTTTTAATTGTTGAGAGCAACTATAGTTGATCAGTTTATAATATTATTAATTGAGGATAAACATTAACATAAACAATGCCTATCACACTTTGCTTAATCGTAATTATTGTTTATAAGTAAGTTTATTGTAAGTGTATATCTTTTATTTTTCAAAATGTCTGGGGGCACTTTTCACCATCTTAACCTGCTAGGCCGTTTATCCCCGTGCAAATCTGCTTGGTATTGTACATTTGTGTGTATTATTCCGTTTTTAATTTAAATTGCCATATTTCACCCCAATGACATCCTTTATAACTTCCCAAACCTCCTTTTTCTTCCCCTTCCTCGCTCTTCCTCCCTTAACCCGCCTGGTAAATATTATGGCCTTGGGGAATTCAATATTTTCAACCGATTAAAAATACTGCGAAAAACGTATTATCCTGTATCGATGTAATACGATCGCTCAAGCAGTAAAAATTTCCATTTTTTGGGATCTTGTTTTCCTCCCTCATTTGCTGGGTCTTGGAAGGGCAATGCGTCCGTGATTGATGTGTTTTTCTCGATAGGTAAAGTAAGGTAAATCGTGATCAAGTCATAACAAATCTCCTCTGAAACCTAAATCCACGAGCCCGAGTTTGTAGGCAAAATATATTTCGGGAATGAAGTAGAGGAATAATTTTTTTAAGTGGAGAAGATACGGCTATTAAAGCAAAGGAAAGGAGAGTAATGTTTACATTTTGAAGATGTCAACCAAGATCGCTCCACAGGTAACTTAACTGATTAAAGTGCATCATTATTAAACTCTCGGTAATTTTTACTATAATTCCTAATAGGGTTAACTGGGAATTTTACATATTTTCCATTCATGTACGGTGAAGTGTGAAATATTTGACTTGGGTCGGTTTGAATACTATTGCCACGGGAAATTATCAAAAACTATATGCACTACTACAAGAATATCGATTTAATTTTCAGGGCATTGAATGTCGGAGTGAGATGAATTTTAGCGGAGGACTCATCTCTTTCCTTACAACGTAAGTGTGGCTTTTAGGACACCACACATATGTAAATATATGTAGCGAGAGGAGAGAGGAAAAAAAGCGTTGGAGAAGGAAGGAGTCGGTTGAGAGACATCATTAGATTTGTCACGAGCCATTAATAAAATTTAGGGCTAAACATTTTCATTGTATGCAAATTGATAAAGTAGGTCAGGAATTACGCCTTCACGAGTTCCAAGTGCCTCCACTGGATTTATGGCCTCCTGAGAAGTCGCGAAGAATATACGACGACATTTCGGGGCTTAGGGTTGTGAACACGAGGGTGGAGTTCTTCGGTGAGGCTTTAAGAGTGCATTTCAATGGCGACTGATTTGTTGGAGGCTCATAAGGATGCGTTGCAATACAGTGCACGTCGAAAATTATTACAATGGGCATGGACGCTTGTATCCACGGTTCCAAAACGGTGATCTTTCTGGATACGCCCAGGTTCAAAGTCCGAGGGACTAGGAAAACGAAACTTGAATTATATACCCATGTCAAGAGAGAAAATAGGTGGTGCAAATGGTTTCCAAGTTAACTCAAGCCAAAAGACAATTTCTTTTTTCCTAAAGAGCTCATTTGCTGTATGTAATAACGCTCATGTGAATTTGGCAAATTACCTAAAACAGCTTGCCTCCTTACACGTGTACCATTCACCCATTAATGGATTGGCATGAGTACATAGTATCTACCAGTGGCGGATGCAGAATAGGGTCTAGGGGGGGCTAAGTCATGGCCACCTAGATAGTCACTACACCTGAGTATCTAGGTAGTCATGGCTAAGTGGGGTTAAAAATTCCAGCAGTAGTGGGGGTCAGAAAAAATTATTCTATCTAGTGTAAATTGGATACCCAAGGGGGGATATAGCCCCCTTAGCCCATAGATCCGTCACTAGTACCATTAGCAGTCGAAAGTAGTCATCAAATTATTTAATTATTTATTACTTAAGTATTCTACCTATTGAGGTATTTTTGGACAGAGTACTTGAGAAGTATCCTGCAGTTTCATATCCTTTCATGGACTTCCCTCTTCAATTCACAGAAAAGCTTACTCCCTTTCAATCTATCTAAAATTCCTATCTTCTTCCTTCCCCTCCCTCGCTTGTCTAACATTCTACTCTCTAACACTATTTTCAACATCCCCTCCCCGCTAATCTACCAGATGATGTTAAAAATACTCGGTTTTTTGAAATCGTTCAAGGCAAAAGTTTATAGGTTATTACTTTCTGCCCCATAATAACTTATTGGTTACTTGAAGAAAAATGTGTATTTCTTATATTTCTTTGGTTGTTTGTTCCTTTTATCATGTTACTTATTGCTATTCCTAAAACTTCTTCCTCGTTGGTTCTGTGATTTGTCGCTGCAACATTGTGTATCATGTGTTTTTCTTTATATAATGTTGTTGTTATTGTAGTGTAGTGATGATATGATTTCTTTGTAAAATGGAACTCTTTTGTTATATTTTTCTGTTAGTTTATCGCTCACAATGAGTAAGTTGAGTTGATTTCATGATTTTATGCTTAATCTATTCTATTTTTAAATCTACTCTATTATTTTGTATAAGAAAATTGTATTTGTTCTTAGGGGGACAAGAGTCCTAGAACAATTAATATCTTTTCTAAACCTAAAATCTAAATCTAAGTACTCGCTCCGTCCACACCTTCTGTCTCTTCAATATATAACCTAGAAGCTCACCCACCATGTCCAGCACTTCGTCGTTCTTCCTCCTTTCCGTCCATTTCACCCTCTCCATTTCCTCCACTCGTCCTCTTTTCTAAGTGCCCATGTTCCCGCACCTCAAAGCGCTACATTCCATATCAGACTCTTCCCTAGCCTTTTCTTTAAACTCTCGCTAAAGGATCCTCTCATAAGCTCCTTCCTGTCCTTTGCTGACGCAATTCTCTTCCTGATGTCTTCACTGCTATATGTCTTTTCCTCTAGCGTGCAGCCTAAATAATTGAATTGTTATACGTGCTAAAGTATTTACCCATCTACTTTTTATTTTAGGTATTTCATTACTATCTCGCTCGCGATGCTTTACAAAACGTCATAACTTTGGTTTAATGTACAAAATTTCAACTCCCTCTTTTTCTATTAAAGAAGCACCCATTCACCCCGCTAGGTCTCGAAATTCATCTAAGCAACCGAAATAACTTTCGTCCTTCCCTATGTTGCGTAACTGTGAAAATGACCGTGTCTCAGCTGTTTTAATAAGTTTTTGCAAATTAATCATCTTTATAATCTCACGTCCTTGAGTAACACGTAGAAATTGAAATGCATTGAAATTTTCATCAAATTTCCATGGCCAGAGGCGATTAACAGATTAAGGTACGTTTAATTACCCATTATATCTACTTGACGGGTATAGTAATATGATTCCATTTCAACTAGTTTCTCAAAGAGGAAAGCGAATGGGCTGCCCCCATTTTGCCATAGCATGGGAAAATCTGATAGCGGGGATCAATTAAAATCAAATGTTCCAGCAAGAAAGAAAACGCGTGCAGCAATAATTATAGGATAATTAATGGTTCTGGAATTTTTCCTCTGGCTTGATATCGGGTCATCATGAATTGTTTTCGAAAATTTTATAAGCTGTTTATGCGGTAGAAATTCCGATGAACGAATGATAAGAAATGTAAGGGGAAGTTGCGCGCTGTCGAGGAAGAAAAGATCGTTTTACCGGATTCCATCTTGACAGCCGTCATAATTTGACGAGAGTTGCGGGCTTATCGGCGGAAAAAAGACATGAACCCAGCAAAGAAGGATCAAAGTCACCAAAGCTTTGAAATTTATAAATTTTAGTACCAAACGTATATAAGCGTGTGATTTCAAGTCTATGTCACTAGAATGTCAGTGACAAGAAAGAATCTTAAAAACTCCTTCAATTCAGGAACATTTGTCGTGGGAGGACGGAAAAATTAATTTTGTGGTCTTTCGCTTAAAGTGATGTAATGACGGTGAACGGCTTATGTTAAGCTTTACTCCCGTAATCATATTCTCAAGGTTGCCATATTTTTCAAGAGAGAAATCTCATAAGGCCGAATGGGAAAACTAAATGTCAACACATTGCTAAAACTTCCTTTCAAAATAATTGAAAATGTTATGGTAACGAAGTATAAAAATAATACAGGAAATGCACATCGGAAAAGTATTATATTTAGCAATATAAGGATCGATTATATATTAATTGAAAAAATGAATTTTTAGCGAGGGTAACTACGCTTTACGTCAATCACAAAAAGTGAAAACCAAATAATAAGTTGCTTTCTTTCAAATGAATCCTAGGTCTTGGATGAATCTTTTTCCGTAAATAACAGGTAGAATGGCGACGCATACGATTTCCTAGAGATTTTATCATTGCAAGTGACACCAAACTGAAGACAAGATAAACCAACGATAATTATATAAAACAACCGAAGTAATTTACTCACTTAAAATTGAAGGCCCACTGTGATACTGACGGTTTGGTTGTGTTGAATTAGAATCATCTTTATGTGTTAATTATGAGAGGTGAAAGTTATAAAATGATATATTTATTAATACTTTGAATTATATTAAATAGACTTTTGCTTCGAAGCTTCGATAAACAAATGAATGAAAAAGGATAAATTAGATTAGACCGGTAAACATGATGCTTTCTACTTACTCACTACTGGGTGGCTTAAGAAGTATAGTTTCTATAGTATAGAAGTAATTTCTCCACAAAGGCATTAAGATGGATGAACATTTAACCTTCGTGTGGACGATATTTCACTCTTGCGTAACTAGTTATTGTTACGGACAGGATATATTTTTGTCTCAAAGGGGTGTGATATTTTAATTTTTGCTATCGGGCTATATATCATAATTGTTTTCAAAAAAACAAGTTTAGCTAATGTTCACAACTCAAAATCAGGATTACCGGTACATTTTGATATCGTCATATTTCCCATATTTCGATGAATCCATCGGTGGGAGTCTTTGAAGACTTTTGGGACGACGTAAATGGTGGTGATTACAGCGATCGGTGACAGGGGATGGTTTTGAGGGTACATCCGGGTGTTTCTGTGGTGGACTGCCCAACCGATTGTATCAGATGGGGGAGAATGGGAGGTCGGACGCCAGGTGTGAGGAGAAAATCAAGAATTCTTGGGTAGTTCACCTTTCCCTTAAGATAAGGAGTCGGGCAGGGGAGAAAGCGGGCTGATGAAAGCTCATTTTTGATGAACCCATGGTGTACACTGAGGTGCCTCGATCTGCGTCATATTTGTTGTTCTAAGCTAATTCATCATTCTATATTCATTTATTGATCAGAAATTTAAAAATTAACTATTCCATATCATTAAAAGTAGACGTAAATGGAACTATCAAGTGATTTTACCTGTCATAACGAGCAATAGATGAGTGTAATTCAACCCAACCCTAATAGCTAACTCAGGGTCATCTCAAAACTGCAGTTACATCTCCATTATTGATTATTTTTACGACTAAATACAACTCTCAATGCCTTATTAAATTAAAGAATAGTATATTTCATCCCCACTCAAATTGTTTCTAGGGAACTTGAAAAATGTTTGCACTAAAAAAAGAAGCACTCTATGCATGCTATCATTACAATTAATTTCTCATTTTAAGAATGATGGTGCGGAGAAAAAGACTTCCCAATCACTTTTTATTCGTATTTTCGCCGCATTTGTTACATAATTTATGTCAAAAAAATGAAAGATATCGTGCAATAACATCAAATTCTGGCCCTTTTTTCAAGTATAAATATTGTTTTCTACAACGAGCAATACAAATCTACAGTATGAAGTATTTGGACACTTTTGACGAGATATTTTTACCAACATGTCCGTGGAATTATTGTATAAAACTTATAAATGCGCAATTTGCATACTTTATCCGATTATATTACAATAGATTTGGTGTTGCATGAAAACTGTAACATGAAAAGCTAAAGGACACATGGTTAAGATTACTTTTCAAGAATTATGCTCTGAGGTGAGAGGCAAAGCCCCTAAAACGAAACACGTGACATTCAGTGCCTAACCTGACCAACCAACCAAGTACTGTCAACAAAATACAAAAAAACTAAGGTCCAAATTACGCCTGAAAAAACAACCCAACTTCATGATTTGATGTATGGACTCAGCAGTGTTGGATAACACTCAAGACCACAGTGGTAGTTCCCGATTACTCTCAAGATATGAAACACAAAAGGGACAGAGAACGTAGTGATGTAAAACACATCTATTACAGCACATATTTATTCTTCGGCAAGGCAAATAAACGCTTTTTCATTTTCCTCGTTCAAACGACATCGAGGGTCATCTCCTTGCCCAGGGCAAGCTAGCGCCCTTCCATCTTCTCGACAGTCATTGGCGAACAAAGGGAAGAAGAAGAGAAAACAGCCCCTGGGCACAGCGGGGTCCCCCCATCTGTCCACCCCTGCTGCCCATCACTCCCTCTCGCCTATCTGATCCACCTATCTCTGTCCTAGGCGACCTAGCACTCGGGTGCACCCAATATCCCCTTCGCTAGTAGTCCTATCTCTCATCTCGCCCATCTCATCTTCCTCCCAACTGCCCTCACGACCGCTGCGACCACTTTCCTCTTAAACGCTCTCTTACATTCTTCACCATGAAAAGGCATCCTCCTCATCTCAAAACACCTCCCCATCCCAGCTTCTCATTTCTCCGAAAGGACCCCTGTGTTGTCGCAGAACGTCTCCGGCTGCACGTCTCCAGATTACCCAGGATTCCTCCCTTAATACCTTAAACTTTTCCTTTATTTTTCTTTCCGCCGATGGAAAGTTTTTAGGTTCAGGTCGATTTCCGGCGGATTTTGCGCGGATGGTAAAGAGAGACGGCACATAAGAAGCGGGCAGTGAGGATCATGTGTTGCGGCGACACTGAGGGTCACTTCGGATGTGGATTTTCGTTGGGGAGGTTGAGCCCAGCAAGACTGAAGAAGACCGGGATCCCGGTCAAGGCGAATGATTTTTTCTCTGTGGAACTTTCGCACGATTGTGCATTGCGGGTGACTCCCGTAAAAGTTATCACCGCGGCTAGTCCCGGTATACTTTAAACAAGACTGAAGAGAGTTGTATCACTATTTCTCCACGTGTCGTACGATGTTTGGCAATAATGCTTGGAATAAAATGAAGTCCTTACGCATGGCAAAAATCGTGAAATTGTTCATAATGCTAATTAATCCGCCTATCTCCATAGGTGGATAAAGGGGGGACAAGGGGACACGTGCTTACGAACGCTTCCCAGACGCTTAAAAAACGCGACAAATTTTTAATACGGCTATCATTACGCCCGTTTTGTGTATAACGGAGCCTCAGTAATTGAATTTCATATTAATAACTTTCATATTAAAATACAGAGAATATTTCAAGAAGTAATTGTTTCATGATGTTTTTAATCTCAAATATGAGAAGACTGTTTGCCTGTCAGACTTTTATGCCTCCCACAGAAAAAAATATGGATCTGCCCTTGAATATCACCATAAATAAATGCAAACCAACAATGATAAATAAAACAGAACAGAACATTGAAGAGAATCTGTCACTAAAAGAAGAAATTAAGCATTTAGTTTACGGTTCTTACTTGATGAAATTCCTGATTATCAGGGATAGAAGAATTAACAGTGATATCCAATATGGTAAGACTTAAGAGTAAGTTCTAAACTCGAAAGAACGAACGCACAAGCACCTGAAGGATTTTAAGAGTTACGAGACGCAGCAGAGCTGTTTATTTCTCCTCTATAGTCATGTCAGACTTCCATTGTTTCGTAATTCATTACTACAAGGGTAATAACTTATTGAAGTAAAATTAGATGTAAGTTAATTTTCAGTCATTAGATGCTTTTAATCCTACCTTTTTCTCGTTGGAAAAGATAGCTGACTGGAAGATATATTCCTTACTGAAGCATTACCAAGATAAAAGGAATGCAACCGGCATCAAATAATTTTACAGCAACTTCATAATGAAAGCTGATAACATGATTTTTTCATAATTAAATGCTAGATATTTTAATAAACAATAAGATAAATGAATTACCAAACGCACGTTAATATAAATTCTTTCCATAACATGTAATAAAATTTTTGACGAATGCTCAAAGTTTAGTAGATTTAAAATGGCCAAAATTATCACAAACCTTTTGAGTTAGTAGAGACATAAGTAAAGCATATTTCGTAAGAAAGCGTATTTCAAATAATTTATTTTATTCCAATAATTCCGATTATTGGAATATTCGAGTATTTGATTCCTTCCTTGAAAGAGTGTTGCATAGCTCAACTAATTCTGAGAAGCCATTTAATTCCTTTTTGTTTTAAGTATTAATTTTAATGAGTACAAGAATTTCGTGGAACACTCCTCGGCATAAATGGTACTCTTTCAGCCATGCTTAAAATGTATTCTTCCTTTCTAATAATTCGATTCGCGTTCATCGGCGTGCCGAAACATAGTTTCCGGCCCGCCTGTGGTTATTTTAAAAGAATTTACAAGAGAATATTTTCAAGAAAGATACGGTTGAAAAGGGGCTTCTTGCTATAAAGTGGTGGGAAGAACATGTATGTTTTACTCAACATTTTATAAGGGAAGAACTTTGCAACTGCGTTAGATATCGCGAAGGTAGTCGAAATGATCAAAAAGGGAAGTTATTTTTCCTCACTCTGATAACTCACATCTTGAGTGATAGCCATGATTGCATATACAATTTATATACGTCGGCGATATCACTTAATAAACAGTGCCCAATCTGTATTATCCGAGCCCATCTCCTTAAAAAAAAACTTAGCATAGGGTTTGGTTCCAGAGATAAGGATGGGGCAATTCCCATTACTCCTCACGAAGGATACCGGACAGTCCAGCAAGACAAGCAATCCTTCCAGTGCTTGAGACCGTCTCCTCCCATTCTATGAGAGAAAATAAGTTTCTCGTTTCCGGCTGGAGCCCCAAAAACATGCATCAAGCTCTTCGCAGGCTCCCCCCAACGAGAACCGGACGAAAATGAAAAAGGGAGACACTCAACTATTCCGCTCTCGTACATCCAAGGTGGACGGCGCGAGATTGGGATCTCCTCCTCCTCCCGTTCCCACAATGCACCGTGCCTTCCGATCTTGAAGATGGCGCCCTGGACTAGATTCCCGGCGACTCATAGGAGTGGACAGTGGATATAGGGAGGGATAGAGATGGACGGACGCCGAATTCTTTTGTGGGAGACTTCAACGCTGGAGTAGGCGCCGACAGAGTTTCCCCTCCATGCTGGAGCGTCCTCTAGAAGGGCGGATATCCTTTCTCCGTGTCACAACATCCTTTTGACCGGCCCATTCCTCCACCAATTATGCCCTTCCCAAAAGCACCAGCCAACACTGCCCGTCACCACGAATCAAGGGTTGCACTTTCTGACGACTTTGTCGCTAATCCTCCCGGCTTTCCAAAACGGTCCTCCTTTTTTCCAGTGAACGTCGGGATATTTTTCCCCCCCTTGGGCGTTGTCCAGTAGGGGAAGTGGGTGGGGAGAAATTTGGGATGAGGGGAGGCTGTGAAGGCCATGGGGGCAACGCTAATGGCTTTCATTTGTAAAACGGTCACTCAAGTCTGTTCCGCGGCGATTGCATGTACCAAGGCCTTGGTACCGTCGAGTCGGTTTTTCGGAGAAGATAACCAAACTCGAAAAGATTCGTTGGACAGCACACGGTGACACAGAAAAGCTTTTATATCGCGCCCACAAACACCTCTTTTATTTCCTCCAGTGGTCCTCACCCCTTTCCTTTCAAACCCTACCCTCAGACTAATCGCCGTGTTTTGAGCAACGACGAAAGGGAAGTGAGGCTTATGCGATTTGTATGTGTCCAACTGGCCGGCTCCACCCACTTTTCATTATCCCATTTTCATTCTTTCTCTTCGCCGTTGCTTTACGGCGCGATTTCTCCATTGTTGGATCCAATCCCTCCCTTAAACCGATATTCCTTTCTATCTGCGTCCATGTCCAAAACACTCCCTCATTCTCATCCACCATACATTGCCCGAGAGTGAAAAACAGATTACCATCCTAGCAGCTGGTCCTTTTCCTAAATGGACATCATAGGAATGAGACAAGAGAAGTATCATGATGGAGAGAAATAGAAACTGATTGTGCGCGACATTCGCAACTAACCGCTATCTAAATAAACAAAGAAAAGTTTCCTAATCTTCTCTTGTTCTCATATGAGCCACATTAAAATAATGATTAAAACTTTGCAGATTCAGGTTGTGACAAAATACAATCGAAAGTATTGTTACCCAATCCACGAGCTTCGTACATGACATTTAGATAAATACTGCATTTAACGTTTTCGCCCCTAAAATTTAAGCTATGTCCCCATCCCTTGTACAATAATATTACTACAGCTTGCACGTTTCCACTCTTATTACTTTTCAAAGGGATTTTATTAAAATTATCAAAATTTTTAGGATTAAAGCTTATTCAAAAGTCATATTGAGGTTTACAAGAAAGTCCGGCTTAGGAAATCGTAATATATCTAACTGTACACTATCTTCAACTGCAGGACTAGAAAAATTGGTTGGATTAGTAGTAATTTCATCCAAAAGAAAAATTTAAGCCAAATTATTGAAGAAGCGTCTCGGAAGGTTATCAAAGGATACAAAAAACACTGTGAACTGTGGAGTATTTTGGAGGAGATAACTCAGATAATGGACTCCAACAGGATAGTTCATTTACTGAAAAATATCGAGTTTTTAATGATTTAATATGCCTATTCTCTGTTTTGTGAACCATTCCTTACCTTTGCAATGATTCACGATGACGCTTAAAATTATCTATCAGCCGCCAATCATATTTCATAGGGACATGGAAAAAAAGCTCAATTTTCCCAGATTTGATGAAAACGATAAAATTAGAGAAATATTTGGCCAAACAGATAGGTGAAGAAATTCGTCATTCTCCCGAACAACAAATGACCTGAATTTAACCAAAAAAATATTTAGAAGGCAGATAACTCCAATGCTCACCTTTTATTTCATTTGTTTTGTAAAGGGCTATTGCTCTACCACCCCCTCACATGCCTACTTGCAGGGTGGTATGAAGATGTAGAGAAATATTAAAAGGGATTCAGTCTACAGATACTTTCCAGTTCTTTGCGGAGAAACCTTGGACCAGCCAGCAACATACCTTGTTTACCTTCACCTATATAAGAACCTGGGTCTCCTGAATTCGCGCCAGGTGCACCACAACTTCAGATAACAGGGGGCACGAAATATAGTACTCGGCAGAGGATAAAGATGATATGGCAGTTGCAGTGACAGAACATCTTGCACCAATTCCGTCTACTCGGGTTTGAAATCTAACAGAGGCTAATTAATGGTTTCTTCATATTCTGGATATTTCCCCCCTTTGCTCCTTTTCACGATAATAGCGTAAGGACTGAACGCGTGATGCTCGACGATGAATGAAATCGCTGGTGATAGTTCCTCTTCAATTCGCAATAAGATCTATGTGATTCCATAGTATTCAAGTACCCCGTTTTCTTTGCTCTCCTTATCAGTGCAGATTCTCCCGTCTTTCCCCACTCTTGTGATATGGTTATGGGCCAGGGGAAAGGGTGAGGGGGATTATTAAAATAATATTATACCTATTAAGGTAGGTTTTCATGGAGTACTAAAGAAGCAAACTGGTAGCCTCCCTGTCCTTCCAGCACTGCCTTCTTCAATGCACTGTAAGGCCTATTCCCTTTCAATTTATCTAAAAATACAATTTTCTTCATTCCCCTCCCTCATTTACCTAATATTCTATCCTCTAACACAGTTTTCGACATCCCCTCCCCGCTAAGTACTCTCTCCATCCATATCTTCTGTCTCCTCCGTATCTAATCTACAAGCTGCCTCCTCGCCAACCATATCCAGCACTTCGCCATTCCTCCTCCTCTCCGTCCACTTCACTTTCTCCATTCTTTTCCACACCCACATCTCGAATGCCTCGAGTCTTCTCTCGTCTTCTTTCCTCAGTGTCCACGTTTCCGCGCAGTAGAGCGCTACACTCCAGATCAAACTCATCTCTAACCTTTTCTTCAAACTCTAACATAATGATCCTCACAGGAGCTCCTTCCTGTTCATGATTGTCTCCTTTGCTAGTGTAATTCGCTTCCTGATGCCCTTGCTACTGTGTCCATTTTCCTTCAATGTGCTGCCCAAATAGTTAAATTGATCTACTTGCTCAGGTTTTTCCCCACCTACTTTTATCTTGAGTCTCACATTCCTCGCTCGCGATGCTTTACGAAACTGCACTACCATAGTCTTCGATAGCTCCCCTCAAATCCATAGACATAAAAATAAAACATTTGTTTTAGGCTAATTTATTCAATTTGTAATTTATTAGACAAATGTATCAAGTAAAATCAATGCATTATCACCCGGTTTGATGTGATGTTCGATCTGTACATTACCCCCTAAAGCCACTGCTCCGCTCCATACAGACCCTCTCCACGATAGAAATACTGGAAACGGAGAGTGAAAAGGTGGGTCTTCTTATTTCTTCCTTGGTAGATCTACAGCATTTGATGAACCATTATTTTATAATGAAACGGTTGAATTGAGTTATTTTTAGACTATGTGCTCTTATTTTACAGGGTGACTCAAAATTTTACACAATTCCACAAAGTCATTTCATTATAAGATTATTGATATGATTTATTGCTGGTTGGTTTACACGGTATGGAGGCACAACAGAAGTAAAATTTTCATGAGAGTCTGAGCTAGTGATATTTGATTGCACCTTTATGGATGAGTATTTCAAAATAATGAATACTGGGAAGTTAACTTATCCCGGGAAAAATCGTACACCCTCCCAAACATCTATAAGGTGGCATACCTGATACCCACCAAGGTCTCACGTAAATGTAGCCTAAAATAGGATTCGGAGCTCTCTCGATTAAAAGAATATGAGACGCTGAAAGATGAGATGTAGTGGAGACGCTCGCGAAAATACCTTCCCCAGCGCAGCCTTCAGGACTTAAAAATACTTCTCAAATATCGGATGCACGAGGGTGAAGCCGCGGGCAAGGTCGACAGACAAAGACGATCTCTGCTTGGAGCTCAAAAGGGCCATAACTTCCGAGGAAAAAATCCGCTCGGGCGAATTATTGAACAAGATGACATTTTTCATTCCTCAGTGAGACAAAGGAGAAACACGTCCCTCGCGCCCCACTAATTCGTCATTTCCCATTCGCGACGACAGATTGAAAATGCAATTTCCACGGTTGGCACCCGTGGCTATGTTTGTCCTTCCGCCCCCAGAAACAACCCGCACCCTCCCCCACCCTTCCTCCTTTCCCCAAGGGGACACCCGTCTCCTCTCTCTCTTTGAGGCCGTTGTCATTCTGCCATCGCCGGCCTCTAATTCCTTCGCCAGTAATCTCTTAGTCCCATCTCCTTGCCTTTTATTCCACTTCCATCTCGTTTCCAGGGGTTCGCAGCCGTAGAAATGCAGAGAAATGGAGTGGGGGAAAGGTGGGGAGGATGCGGATGCCCTCCCTTCAATTGTTTGCCATAGAGGAAGGAAAAAGAACCGCCGCGCGCGCCTTCCCCGCCTTATTGTGTTGACGTTTGGAACTTGTAAAAGGAGAGCGAGTGGTATTCCGCCCGCCCGAGGCGAAGAACAGAGAGTAGTTTCAATAAATCAATGGCAGAAGTAAAACAAAAAAAAAACAGGAAAGCATCGTTTGGAGCTAATAAAAGAGCGATAACATTTAGCGTGTAAACAAAATAAGTTTTGCTCCCTTGGAGATGTATACTTTGATGATTTCCCTCTTTAGACACGCGTCGACTGGGAGGGAAAGAGGAGAGGAGAGGCTGTCCGCTCGAGTTTGTGCCTTTGGTTTTATTACACTTTTATCGTTTTCGCAACTCTTCCCTTCAGCCTGCTCTCTAGTGGATTGCTACCAGAAGGTCGGCAACAAAAAGACCATCTCTGATGGCATTTGATGTGAACATTCATGGGTTTAATACTCGAGGGTACTGATTTCAAAACGGAACCAATAAATTTCTACTGCGAGAAGTGATCATAAAGGGAAGGAATCCTTCAGAGCTACATTTCTCAGCGGAAAATTAGGCGAGGGAGTTTCTTTATTGGTAAACACAATAGGTATAGCAGTTATGGGAGGAAATTTATGTATTGAGTTCAAGTGTATGGAGCTTCTTTATGCATACAGCTAAAATTAGAAGTTTTTGAAATCTCTCTCTTCTTCAAGAAATTACTGCTGTCATACGTCGGGGCGGAATGAGGCGGATACTTTTTATGTTTGACAAAAATGCCTTTTTTAAATTACCGAGGAGAAATGCTAAAGATAAATGTGATATTATGACCCTAACCATAACTTTAATTAGGGGTTGATAGAATAAAATATACACTAACTAAAATTTGCCTGCCAATTTGAAGTTGAGTTGCCATCGAGCCATCGAGAACCATGTACATACACTTGTTTACTCTACGATACTTGTAGCCTAATTCTACCGTTAGAAGCACAAGTATCGTCACAGAACCTATTCCTGAATTCAGCCAGAAAGTTAAAAAAAATTAACTTAGAAAAAAACAAAATTTTAAATGTCAGGGCAGATGTCTCTGTGTCTTTCATTAACGCTATTTTGACCATTTTCGCTGTCCAATTTCAATCCGTATATTTTAGGGAAATAAACAATTTTCATTCTGTTAGTGTGGTTAGCTAATTCATGCTAACGTTGTCCATATAAGTGAAAATTACACCATAAAAGGAGTCAGTGCTTGTGAGTGGGAGTTTAAGTATACAAGACGTCCAATTATTAATTAAAAGAAGATCATTATGCCGAGGAATTTAAAATTTTTCCTAAGTCAGGCGATTTGAAAAATCAAGCTTTAACGAGGCGGACTGATGCCTCCTCTCTTTTTCCCTAGGCTTATTCTTTCTTTGGCTCCGAGAGGGAGGATGCAGCCAGTGTTTACCTCACATTTGTCGCACGTAGAATCGATTCGTCACATTCTATTGATTTCGTCAAGTTAGACCTTCCCATCGCCCAGATCTCTCTACATCCGGTCCGCGTCGTCGGAATTTTCTAGGGCAGGGGCTAATTGGACTTTGATAACTAGCCTCAATGTTTTTTAAAAGTCAACTGGCGAATCAAAATACAATCTGTGATACACCCTTTTGCAGGACGAGAATTCCTGGGTAATCGACTGAAGTAGAAAAATATTTTCCAAATAAAGTCGTTTGTAGAGAGGTTCACCGGGTCATCTCTGAAAAATTTCGAGAGATAACTGAAGGAATCATCATTTCATTATGAGCTAGCCTACACAGGGCTATACTCGAGGTATCTGGAATATGGTTGCAAGGAATTGAATCTTCTGTGCCTCGAGGAAGGAAAATTGTGAAATCTCCCTGGCTCCTGCCAGCAGCAGATATAAAAGATATCTTTGGGGTGGCAAGGTTTCATTGTATTTGGGAATTTGCGTCATTGTATTGGAAATTTGCGCCATTGTTTGAGAATCGTTATACCCAAAGGTGTACCCGTTTCACTCGAAAGAAGAATTCGAGCTATTACAGAGCCAACTGTCATTTTTTTAAGCTGCTATGGCCTCTTTTAGCTGTTGTGACTGTTTCACTTCACTCTCATTTTCTTCGAGCTGGTACGGAACCATCTCTCAATAAATTTTCGAGGGAATGTAAGGCTTGTTAAGGCAATTTATGGTAAGGACACCCCCATTTATTTCATACTGAAATAAATTTGAACATGTGAATATGATGGAAGTACGATACTGCTAGGAGATGGATAAGAAGTAATGATAATTACGGATAATAGTGGCGGGCGGAAGGCGGATTAAACGCTAAAGAAGTTTTTCATTTTGAGAGTGGGGCGGGCCACCCGGCCCCCTGTCATAGACGCCCCTGGCTCATGCCATCCGCAATCCATATTTATGCGCTTTGGATAAACTTCGAACGCTTTGTGAGTTGATCTAAGCACGCATTAAATTAAAGCTCTCCATACCAATAATAGGAAGGTATCCGTAAGATTCAAGAGTATAGTTTAGATTTTTTTCTTAAAGAGTTTATTGTCGGCACATTTTAATATGTTTTCTGAATGGTGTGCATTCTCTCACAATCCATAATATAATCGTGGAGTAGTGAAATTACAAGAAAAATAACTGGCATTAGTCCAAGAGGGTTAACGCGAAGCAAAATTATTTTAACGACTACTCATAGTTAGTCTATTCGAGTACTTATGCGTTTAATTGTACATGTAAATCCTTCGGCAATTAATCCAAAATATATTATACAAAGTCGTTATATCCTATGTAATTCGAATAATAATTAAGTATTTTGGAGAGGATGGTACAATGCACTCATATGGCAAATGTCATGATATATTTAAACAACTTTTTCGTAATTGACTAAGAATAGGGATAAATAATGGGGATTTTACTGCCGTGAATCAGTATATTATTATTTAAGTATTCTACCGATAAAGATAGGTTTCCATGGAGTACTTAAGAAACATTCTCGGAGCCTCCCTGTCCTTCCAGCACTGCCTTCTTCAATTCACTGTAAGGCCTACTCCCTTTCAACCTATCTAAAAATACTATTTTCTTCCTTCCCCTCCCTCGTTTCCCTAACATTCTACCCTCTAACACCGTTTTCGACATCCCCTCCCCACTAAGTACCTACTCTCTCCATCCATACATTCTGTCTCCTACATATCTCATATGAAAGCTGCCTCTCCTCACCCGCCATGTCCAGCACTTCGTCGTTCCTTTTCCTATCCGTCCATTTCACCCTCTCCATTCTTCTCCACACCCACATCTCAAATGCCTCCAATCTTCTCTCGTTTTCTTTCCTCAGTGTCCACGTTTCTTACCGTAATCAGTATACCATGACGAAAATTGAAACTATTAAACCAGAGTTCACGAAATTCATGATGAAAACAGGGAATTAAAGTGTCTCGAGCAATGAAAATTTGTTCTTATCGAATGCTGAAATATTCTTTACATCATTTCATGTGGTAATTCGCTGTTTTCCCGATGTTTGTGGTGAAAAATAAATGACAAATAGCTAATAATTTCGTTCTGAAACCAGAAATATAGAAAATGACATCACTAGTTATATCTAAAGGTCTGCCCCTTCCACGCGCTTCAGGAATTCGAGCTGCTGTTTCAGAACCACCTCTCATATTTTCTGTACACGAGGGAGAAATTACGACGTGGCCACCTCGCAGTTGCCAGGGGAATTTTCGGAAACCACTTGCCGCAACTGGGATGACAGTTTGGGACGAGAGAATAATAATTTTGAGTTTTGAATGAGTGGGTGTTCCAAGACAGATGTGAACGCGAGAGAGGGGGGACTCAGGAAGAGAGAGAAAGAAAAGAGACGGAATCATTCCATTTTATTTTAAATAATCCCCTCTCCGCCCAAAGAAACAGTAATAACAAAGAGAATTTAAAAAAAACTAGAAAAATAACATTTTTCTCGGACCGCTCCTTTTTTTTAAATACACATTTCCAAAAAGGAAAGGAATGAGAAATTCGCTCCCGCAAGACTCGTCAAAGAAATAAATGAAATAATGGTGTCCCTGGGCCTCCTCTCATAGGGCCCTGGGCGGTGTTTATTCTCTCTCTCTCCCCCTTGACGACCGCCCGGGAGAAGACGCGATCACAAAACCCCGAAAAAGCCACAAACCGTCTCCCCCC